>NC_059328.1:208970488-209273266 GCF_018350155.1 Leopardus geoffroyi | reverse complement strand
AAGGAAATTGAGTCAAATTATTCATGAAATATATATGCATATACATACAAATACAGCACAAATATATCAAATTATTTGTGAGATACACACACACACACACACACACACACACACACACACATGGCCTCATCCTGCTTATCCTCATGTTTCACACTCTGGGGAACTTTAAAATGATATTTGCTTTATGCTTAACATTGCATTGTTAGTCCCTGGAGAAATTGTTGAATAATTGAATGAGGAAATGAATGTAACAATCTATCTTGAATGAAGATCGAGCAGATCTAGGAAAAGGCAATATACTGAACCATAAAGTAAGTCAACAAAATTGAAAGGATTGAAATCATGCAGAGTACATTCTCTGATCCCAATAGACATTAGCTTAGAAATAAAACAAAATAGTTATCAAGTAATCAAATGTTTGGAAATTAAGTAATGTGTTTTTAATTAATCCATGAGGAAAAAAGAGAACTTAAAATAGAAATCAGAAATATTTGAACTAAGTTGCAGTGAAAACACAACTTATCAAAACTTGTGAGACATAGCTAACGGTTTAACAAAAGCTTCTAGCCTTAAGTGTACATTTAAAAACAAGAAAGGTTGAAAATGAATTATCTGGAACTCCTTATCAAGAAATAAGGAAAAAAAGAGCAGGGAGATGCTTGTATCTGAAATATATAAAGAACATTTAAAGTCAATTAGAACAAGAGAGACATACCAATAAATAATATTTTTTAAAGATAAATAAGCACTTAGCCAAAGAAGATAGCCACATCACCCAGATGTATGTGAAAAGGTTTCGAACTGATCGTAAGTGTAGGAAATGAAAATGGAGACCATGATGGATACTGACACATGAGCACCAGAAAAAAACTGATTAAAAGACTGATAACAACAAGTGTTCACGAGGGTAGGGAAGAACTGAAACCCTCGCAGATTGCTGGTAAGAAAAAAAATTCACACAACCACTTTAGAAAGGTATTTTTGGTAGTAACTGCTACTGGAGAACCTTTGCATACACTTTTCAGGGCCCCGTATTGTTTCATAATTATTTTATTTATTGTATTTATATAATTTTATTTTATTTATTTATTTTTATTTTTTAATGCAGGCAGGTATTCCCAAACATTTACATATCATAGCATACAGAAACTAATGTTTGTTTAACACACAAAGGTAAACCAAGGAGGCTTTTGTGACATGAGGTCATCAAATTCACGACCAATGAACCACCCAGTGACACCGAGCACTGATGTGTTCAATACATGGGACGTTTTTACCTACACATACCAGTGTGTTAGATTCGCATGTTTTGGGAAGCTCAGTTCTTGGTAATTAACTTATGAGAGGAAACAGAAAATTCCTAGAAATATATCTATTGTTATATATTTTAAATTATTCATGCAATAACAAATACTAAATTCCCCAAGTGATGTGTTCTGTTAAAATAGGGAATATTCCCTAAGGGTAGGAACAGAGGAAAAGAGGTCATGGAAGTAGTGAGACTTGAGTTATCTTCTCTTTTTATTTTTAACTTTATTTAAATCCAAATTAGTTAACATATAGTGTGATAATGGTTTCAGGAATAGAACCCAGTGATTCATCACTTACATACATACAACAGCCAGCGCTCATCCCAACAAGTGGCCTCCTTAATACCCATCCCCCATTTAACCCATCCCCCCCACAAACACACCTCCAGCAACCCTAAGTTTGTTCTCTGTATTTCAGAGTCTCTTATGGTTTGCCTCCCTTTCTCTTTTTCTTGTCTTTCTTTCCCTTTCCCTATGTTCATCTGTTTTGTTTCTTAAATTCCACAAATGAGTGAAATTATATGATATTTATCGTTCTCTGACTGACTTCTTTTGCTTAGCTATCATACATTCTAGTTCCATCCTTGTTGTTGAAAATGGCAAGATTTCATTGTTTTGATCACCAGCGAACATTCCATTGTATATGTATACCACATCTTCTTTATCCATTCATCTGGTGATGGACATTTGGTCTCTTTCCATAATTTGGATATTTTTGATAGTGGTGCTATAAACATTGGGGTGCATGTGCCCCTTCGAATCAGCACTTCTATGTCCTTTAGATAAATATGTAGTAGTGCAATTGCTGGGTCATAAGGAAGCTTTATTTTTAATTTTTTGAGGAACCTCCATACTGTTTTCCAGAATGGCTGCACCAGTTTGCATTCTCACCAGCAGTGAAGAAGTGTTCTCCTTTCTCTGCAACCTTGTCAACATCTGTTGTTTCCTGAGTTGTTCATTTTAGCCATTCTGAGAGGTGTGAGGTGGTATCTCATTATGGTTTTGTTTTGTATTTCCCTGATGATGAGTGATTTGAGCATCTTTTCATGTCTCTGTTAGCCTTCTGGGTGTCTTCTTTGGAAAAGTGTCTGTTCATGTCTTTTGCCCATTTCTTCACTGGATTTCTTTATAGATTTTGGACACTAACCATTTATCAGTTATGTAATTTGCAAATATCTTCTCCCATTCCATCGGTTGCCTTTTAGTTTTGTTGATTTTTTCCTTTGCTGTGCAAAAGCTTTTTATCTTGATGAGGTCCCAATAGCTTATTTTTGCTTTTGTTTCCCTTGCCTCTGGAAACGTCTAGTAAGAAGTTCCTGCAGCCATGGTCAAAGAGGTTGCTGCCTGTGTTCTCCTTTAGGATTTTGATGGTTTACTGTCTTACATTTAGGTCTTTCATCCATTTTGAGTTTGTTTTTGTGTATAGTGTGAGAAATTGGTCTAGTTCATTCTTTTGCGTGTCACTGTTAATTTTTCCCAACACCATTTGCTGAAGAGACTGTCTTTTTTCCATTGGATATTCTTTCCTGCTTTGTCAAAGGTTAGTTAGCCATACATTTGTGAGTCCGTTTCTGGGTTCTCTATTCTGTTCCATTGATCTGAGTGTCTTTTCTTGTGCCAGTACCATACTGTCTTTATGATTACAACTTTGTAATACAACTTGAAGTCTGGAATTGTGATGCGTCATGTTTTGGTTTTCTTTTTCAACATCACTTTGGCTATTCGGGGTCTTTTGTGGTTCCATACATATTTTAGAATTGTTTGTTCTAGCTCTGTGAAGAATGCTAGTGTGATTTTGATGGGTATTGCATTAAATGTGTAGATCGCTTTGGGTTGTATCGATATTTTGATGATAGTTGTTCTTCCAATCCATGAGCATGGAATGTTTTTCCATTTCTTTATGTCTTCTTCAATTTCTTTCATAAGCTTTCTATAGTTTTCAACATAGATATCTTTTACCCCTTTGGTGGGGTTTATCCCTAGGTATTTTATGGTTTTTCAGTGCAATTATATCTACTTACATCTATGCTGTCAAAAATGTCAGTCTGGCTATCAGTATTCTGTAATGTGTCTCAAATTCTTGGACATAAATTCCTATTTTAAAAAGATACTTCCAGGAAAATGGAGTAGATCTAATTTTCTACTAAGTACAGCTATAAACCCTGTGTATTACATATAGAATAAGCATAAGGAAACTCAAAAAGGCAGAGAGAAGGCAGACTACCTAGAGACCTTTGAACCAGAGAAATAACGTGGTGGCAAAAGTCCCTGGATTTTCTTTTAGTCTAATCCAAGTGGAACATGAGCAAAAAACATGAAGAGCTATTTCACTGAGGAGCATATAAGATGGCAAATAAGCTCATAAAGTTATTCAACATCTTAGTCATTGGAGAAATACACATGAAAACTAAGCCATCTCTCAGAATCACTAAAAAAAAAAAAGAAAGAAATTAGGTCTTAAATCAAATGCTGGTGAGAATGTGAAGAAACTGTACTGCTTTTACACTGAAGGTAAGAATGTGAGGTCGCTCAGCCACTATAGAAAAAAAAAAAAGGCAGTTTCTTAAAACCTAAACATACAGACACCAAAAAACTCATGAATTGCTCTCCTATGCAGTTTCCCAAAGAGATGAAGATTTAGAGGCCCCAGGGTGGCTCAGTCGGTTAAGCTTCTGACTTGGGCTCAGATCACGATCTTGAGGTTCATGAGTTCGAGCCCTGCATCAGGCTCTCTGCTGTCAGTGCAGAGCCAGTTTCGGGTCTTCTGTCCCCTTCTCTCTCTGCCCCTCCCCCATCTGTGCTCGCTCACCCTCTCTCTCTGTCTCTCTCTCTCTTAAAATAAATAAACTTCAAAAAAATAAAGATTTATATTCACACAAAAACCTTTATGCAAATGATTGTAACAGCTTCATTAAAAATACCCCCAAATTCAGAGTTCCTTCAGTGAGTGAATGAAGACATTCACTGGAGACACATGGTAGATGAACACCATGGAATACTACTCAGAAATAAAAAGGAAAAACTACAGATAAATGTTGCAACATAAACAAATAGCCCAAGAATTCTGCTAGTGATAAAAGCCCAAACAGCTACATACCTATATGATTCCATTCCTATTAACCTTCTCGAAATGACCAAATTATAAAAATGGACAACACATTAGTGGTTGCCGGAAGTTAAGGAGCAAGTGGTGGCAGGAAGGAAGTGGGTGTGGTTTTAAAGGGACAATTTCCAGAATCTTTGTGATAATGGAAACGTTCTGTATCTTGACCGTATCAATGTCAAATATCCTGGTCGTGACATTGTAGTACAGTTTTGCAAGATATCATCATAGGGAGAAACTGAATAAAGTGTGTATAAGCTCTCTCTGTATTCTCATGCTTACAAGTACATGGGTATCTGCAAGTGTATAAAAGTAAGAAGTTCAATTAAAAATAAAAATAGGGGCGCCTGGGTGGCGCAGTCGGTTAAGCGTCCGACTTCAGCCAGGTCACGATCTCGCGGTCCGTGAGTTCGAGCCCCGCGTCGGGCTCTGGGCTGATGGCTCAGAGCCTGGAGCCTGTTTCCGATTCTGTGTCTCCCTCTCTCTCTGCCCCTCCCCCGTTCATGCTCTGTCTCTCTCTGTCCCAAAAATAAACTTTAAAAAAATAAATAAATAAATAATAAAAAAATAAAAAAATAAAAATAAAATCATCTGATGGCACCTTAAAGTTATGCAGATGACCTGTCTCCTCTCTTAGTGAATTCTAAGCCATTTCGGCATAAGCTTCACCTTAATTCCGAGGTTCTGCTTCCTTTGACTTGGTGTTATTTTCTTTCCCCTCCCCCTTCTTTTCCTCACTCCATCAGACCCTTGTGTGCTTGATGGGTTTCGCCCACCCTCCTAGTCTAACTCCACCTCATGCTTAAAAGATCTTCCTTTATAAAATATTTGTTATTTTCACAATTGTATTTAGGTTACTACCTATTCAATATTTGATTGATTTGTATTTAAAAGAGATTTATGAGATTTTTTAAGTTTATTTATTTTGAGAGAGAGGGAGTACACACAAGCAGGGGCAGAGCACACAGAGGGAGAGAGAGAATCCCAAGCAGGCTCTGCACTGTTAGTATGGATCCAGATACAAGGCTCAATCTCATGGACCATGAGGTCATGACCTAAGCTGAAATCCAGAGTTGGATACATAACCGATGGAGCCACCCAGGTGTCCCAAAGAGATTTTGTACTCCAACTTTACCAAAATTCAAATTAAAAAAACTGAGGCTCAGAATGCCTAGGCCACTCCATAAATTGCTCAAAGGAAAATAAGAAATCAGAGCTTAGATTCTCAAACTCTTTGCAAAATGGGTTTTTTGTTTTGCAAAAGTCATTACTTCTGCTTTAGGTTTCCAAATAGCCATAAAACACCATAAATTTAAACAATTAACTCTTTTGGAGCACCTGGGTAGCTTAGTTGGTTAAGTATCTGACTCTTGATCAGGTTCACGATCCCAGGGTTGTGGCATTAAGCCCTGTCTCAGGCTCTCTGCTGGGCATGTCACCTGCTTAAGATTCTCTCTCTCTCTCTCTCTCTCGCTCTCGCTCTCGCTCTCGCTCTCTGTATCTCCACTCCTCACCCACTCTCTTCCTTTCTGAAAAGAAAAAAAAAAGTAAAGCAAAGCAAAGAAAAAACTCTTTTATTAACACAGTATATATACATATATATATACATATATATGTATATATATACACATATATATGCACATATATATGTATATATGTATATATACTGTGTTATATACATATATATATGTATATACTGCATGCAAATTGCAACATTAAAAAAAAAAAGACAGAAATTGACTTGTTAATCCTCTTTCCACTCTAAATAGTTTTCCCCCATTGTTTGTCTTCAGAGGCAAAAACAAGTACCTGCCTATGTGTGCACACATACATAGGTATACAATATAAATAACTTTTTTTCCTTCTCAGTAACACATATTAGAAATCATCCCCTATCAGCACATAGACTTCCTGGTAGACAGACCTTAGGGTGGTCCCTCCTTGCACCCTACTTCCTGATGTTTACATCTGTATATAATCCTCTCACTCTGAGTATGGGCCAGACCCATGACTTGCTTCTTATCAATAGTGACAAAGGCGATGGAACATAACTCCCGTGATTATTTTACGCTAGTAACACATAAGATTTTGTCTTCCTAGCAGGTGTTTTTCAGAGACTCTCCTTAGCAACTTGATGAAGTAAGCAACCTTGTGGAAAGAAACTGCGGCAGCCTCTAGGAATTATGGCCTCTGGGAACAGAGGGTGACCCTCAGCCAACAACCAGAGCAAGCCAGACCCCTCAATCCTACAACCACAAGGAAATGAATCTTCCGACAACCCGTGTAACTGTGGATGCAGATTCTTCCCCACATGAGATTCAATATGAGAACACAGCCCAGAAACAACTTTAGCCTTATGAAACCCTCAGTAGAAGCCCTAAATAAGCAGCACCTAACTCCCAACTCACAGGAACTGAGATAACAAATCTCTATTCTTATAAACTACTGAGTTTGTGGTAATCCATTATACAACACAGAAAACTAATATAAAGATCTACCTTATTTTTTCCTACTACATAGCATTGCCTTCTATATATATACCATATAGAATTTTATAATTTTTCTATTAATAGATGTCAATTATCCATGCCTCCTTGCCCATAGATAGAAATGTATTTTTAGGGTTAATTCTCAATATTAAGATTCTATATTAAATATATATCATTAATATTTTCATTGGTATTGTCAATGAACTATATACAAAAAGTATTTCATTTTTGCCTTCTCCAGGAATC
Source organism: Leopardus geoffroyi (assembly GCF_018350155.1). Taxonomy (NCBI): domain Eukaryota; kingdom Metazoa; phylum Chordata; class Mammalia; order Carnivora; family Felidae; genus Leopardus; species Leopardus geoffroyi. The sequence continues at coordinate 209,266,118 of NC_059328.1, read as the reverse complement.
TGTGAAAGTTCCAATCCCCTAAATTGTATTTTATTGCTATTGTTTCTATTTTCCAAAATACTAATAATGTATTTGACAATTTTACTCCTTTTTACAATAGTAATATTTAATGTATCTTAAAGTTACACTTAGGTGGAGGATTATCTTACACACAACATATCAATAAACAGATGTTCCAAATCATCTGCCTAAGGCAATGGTTACATCTAATCAAAAGCTCTAAAACTTAGCAAAATTCCTTGACTCATGTAAGTGTTCTGTTCTTTTAAGATATGGTTAAATCTATCTGGTATTGAACTACACTGGCTTCAGAGAAAGAGTCATATTATTTTATTAAACTATTGTCATCTTCCATAATACTGTAAGTAGAAATATACAACAGTGATGAGACATATAACTCAAGACCACAATTTCATAGAGCATTTTTACCAAAGAGTACAAAAACCGAATATTTTCAATGATCCTGTCTTTTATTGTTTTTATCCAACCTTCCAGAGCAAGAGAGGGCAAAAAAGTGTTGGATAAGTGCCCAGAATCATTAAGATGAAGAGTCATGAGTGTCAGAATAACACGACGCAATATACCAATGTGCACAAAGAATTTATCCCTCTTTACAGGGTGTGAGCCATAGATCTTTGCATAGAGATATCCAGGTCCCTAGAAATTATGAAGACTTGTCTCTCAATGAGAACTACAAAACTTCACTCTCAGGAAATGGCATATATCAGACACTTGATAGTCTGCTTTCCTCAAACATAGGCGTTCCTGTCCCTTCTCCTACTGTCCATTGGGTGTGAGAAGAGACAGAACCTATGGGATCTCTTGGGCACGGAGGCACTTTAGGTCATCTCCTTTGGGTGAGTAGGTGAGCGCTGGTATGGGAACAAGAGGCATATGGATTTTTGTGTACTTTTGTAGGAGCTGTTACTATTCTCCTCTCCTCCATATCATTCCCCCCTCCTCCATATTATTTTGACAATAGTATTTGCATACCTCTAGGTTTTAGTGATGCACATAATTTCAAGCTAGAGACACATTTTGCAGCTGTACTTGTAGCTACGTGTAGCTACTGCCCATGTGACTCCATTTCAGACAAGGAATTGAAGTTTTATCCTCTCCGTGCTATGGTTCTCTTTTCATTTGGGCTGAAATGCTGGTCAGAGAAATATTTGGAAACCTCTAGTGAACCTGAAGATGCCATATGCTCTGTGATTTATAAAGTAAGTTGTTTTCTGTTTTGTTTTTTTTATCTTCTAGAAAATCTCTCACAGCATATGTAAGGAGACATACACTAAAATGTTTGCAGAAGCATCACTTATAATAGAAATCGTTTTCAAAAATCTAAGTGTTCCTCAAAAAAAGAAATGGATACATTGTGTTACATCAACGCTATTGAATGGCATGCAGCTGTGGATTTTGGAAAAGAATATATGTGTATTAAAAACTTAACAGATGATCATTGAGAACGGGAAGAGAAAATAAGATAAAAACAGAGAGGGAAGCAAACCACAAGAGACTCTTAAATCCAGAGAACAAACTGAAGGTTGATACTGAAGGGGGTAAAGGGGTGAGGGGTGAGGGGTGAGGGGTGATGGGTTGGGGAAAATGGATGACGGACATTAAGGAAGGCCCTTGTTGGGATGAACACTGGGTGTTATATGTTAACAGTAAACCACTGGGTTCTACTTCTGAAGCCAAGACTACACTGTATGTTAACTAACTTAAGAATAAAAAAAATTTTTTAAAAGAAAGAAAGGCAAATGAGCAAAGGGAGAAAATAGGTGGAGGAAAACCAAGAAATGGACTCTTAACTCTAGAACACAAACTGATGGTCACCAGAGGGGAGGTGGGTAAGGCTACGGATGAAACAGGTGATGGGGATTAAGGAAGGCACTTGTGATGAGCAGTAGGTGATGTATGGACATGTTGAATCACTATATTGTACACCTGAGACTAACATTACAGTGTATGTTAACTAGAATTTAAATAAACACTTAAAAAAGATTAAAAAAAACTATTTTGCTGTATTTAAAAGTAATTAAAAAATAAAGTATAATAAACACAGGAGATTGACAAATATCAAAGTTAGCATAGCAATTATTTTATTGGTTGTGGGGTCAGGAGAAAAAGGGAACTATAAATATGTGGTAGGTAAGGTGCCTATTTTTAAAATATTTCATATGTATAAATAAAAAAGAATGAAAATATCACATATTAAAACTTGTGAGATATACTTAAGTATGGCTAAAAGTGGAAAAATATATGATAGCCTTAAAAAAAACTTAAAAGACTGAAAATAAATTGGATAAATTAATCACTTCATAAAAGAAATTAAGAAAAGATCAGCATATAACAAAATCCGTGGAAAGTAAAATAATGAAAAGAAATAAGACGGGGAGGGGCCAAGATGGCAGAACAGCATGGAAGCTTTTTCTGTGCCTCGCGTCCATGAAGTACAGCCAGACCAACACTAAACCATCCTACACACCTAGAAAACTGATGGGAGGATTAACACAACAATCTGCGCAACCTGAACCACAGAATTCGGCAGGTACGTGGCACGGAGAGGTGACCTTGGGGAGAGAGAAGCTGGTAGTGGGCAGGGAGCCACTTTTGCTGGTGGAGAGAGGATGGAGACTGGGGGAGGGGAGAATACAGGAAAAGCACCCCTTCCCCAAAAGCAGCTGGAGAGAAAGTGGAAAATTGGAAACAGCCGCAGGGACTAAATTAAAAAGGGAGAAAGGGAAAGGAGAGGTTTAAATTCCATTAAGACTATAAACAAGGGGAGTGCAAAGGCTGCAACTCCGCAGCTCCATACCTGGCGGTGCTCTGGTGGGAAGGGCGAATCCCCAGGAGCAGAGTGGGGTCCGGGAGGTTCTCGGGCCACACAGGGAAAAGCGGTTCCACTGCTGGAAGGACCTTTGGTGGAGACGGTTGAAGCCACCTGGTCCCAGCAGAACCCAGAAGGCGGCCACACTCGCTGGTGCTGGAACAAGGTCGTTAAGGGTGAAGCCTGGTGCCAGATGTGTGTGGTGATTTTCCATAATCCCTGAAAGTGTAGCTGCTACACTATCTCACAAACTTTTTCCGGGGCAGGCTGGCATCTGGTGGCATTCTTGGGGCACCGGCAGAAGGGTCCCACAAGCATTCCTGGGTGCAGCCAACATTTGGCCACTGCTCGGTGAGACCTTCCCGCAGAGGGGAGGAACAGGTCAAAGCCACAGTCCTTCGGAAGGGGCTGGGGAAAACAAAAACAAAACTCGGGAGAGAGGTACTGCCTGGGGCTTGGTCACAGACAGTGAAGAAGCAGGGAGTGGATGAAAGCTGAAGACAGGACGGGTGCAAGATTGCTGATGGGGGAGAACAGACTGGGTAGCTGGGTGGCGCCATTTTCACCGCTCCCGCGCCTGTGCATACGCACCAACGAGTGCTGCAACAATCCACCCCAGTAGTCTAGCAGCGCCATCTAGTGGAGAACAGAGCCAATACACTGAGCCCTGCCGAACTGAGCCAACCTCGCTCTTCAAGAACACAAGTCTCACCGCCAACTTAGTTTATGGACTGTAAAGCATACATGTGTGACTTCTAGGGGAAAACGAAGTAATTTCAGTCCTATTTCAATCTGTTAGTAGGTCCATCTATTCAATTTTCTTTCTTTCTTTTTTTTTCTCTTTTACACTACTTTTCTTTTTCTTGAATACAGAAAGAGAAAAAAATTCATTTTTATTTTCAATTGTTATTAAAACTATTTTTCTTTAAATTTTTAATATATTTTTTACTTTTGTGTAAATTTATTCAAATTCTTTCTTACTTCCATCATTGTAATTTAGTCTACTTCAGTGTATTCACTTTTTCAAATTTCAAACGATTTCCTTTTTTTCTTTTTCTTTTTTCTCATTTGCATTTCTTTTCTTTCTCTTGAATGCAGAAAGAGAAAAACTTCATTTTTACTTTCAATTTCTATTAAAAATATTTTTCTTTAATTTTTTACTATATTTTTTGCTTGTATGTAAATTTTTTCAAATTCTATTTTACTTCCATCATTTTATTTTAGTCCACTACAGTGTATTCACTTTTTCAAATTTTCAAACTATTTCTTTCTTTTTTCTATGTTTTGTTTCTTTTTCTTGAATTCAGAAAGAGAAAAAATTCATTTTTATTTTGAATTTTTATTAAAAATACTTTAATTTTTTTCCACTATATTCTTTACTTTTGTGTAAATTTTTTCAAATTCAATTTTACTCCCATCATCTCATTTTAGTCTACTTCAGTGTATTTATTCAAATTCCCAAACGATTTCCTGTTTTTCCCCTTTTTTATCCCCTTTTTTTTCTCTAATCTGTCAAACGACTTTCAACACCCAGACCAAAACACCCCTAGGATCTAACATCATTTATTAGATTTGTGTGTGTGTGTGTGTGTGTGTGTGTTTAATTTTAATTTTTAATTTTAATTTTTTAAATTTTAATTTTTCTACCTAATTAATTCCTTTTCTGCCTTCAAAATGACGAAACAAAGGAATTCACCCCAAAAGAAAGAGCACAAAGAAACGACAGCCAGGGATTTAACCAACACAGATACAAGCAAGATGTCTGAACCAGAATTTAGAATCACGATAATAAGAATACTAGCTGGAGATTAGAATCCCTTTCTGCAGAGATAAAAGAAGTAAAAAATAGAATGAAATTAAAAATGCTATAACTGAGCTGCAATCACGGATGGATGCAGTGGCAGCAAGGATGGAAAAGGCAGAACAGAAAATCAGCGACATAGAGGACAAACTTACAGAGAATAATGAAGCAGAAAAAAATGGAGATTAAGGCAAAAGAGCATGATTTAAGAATTAGAGAAATCAGTGACTCATTAAAAAGGAACAACATCAGAATCATAGGGGTCCCAAAAAAGGAAGAGAGAGAAATTGGGGTAGAAGGGTTATGTGAGCAAGTCATAGCAGAAAACTTTCCTAACCTGGGGAAAGACACAGACATCAAAATCCAGGAAGCACAGAGGACTCCATTCAGATTCAACCAAAACCAACCATCAACAAAACATATCGTAGTCAAATTCACAAAATACTCAGGCAAGGAGAGAATCATAAAAGCAGCAAGGGAAAAAAAGTCCTTCACCTACCAAGGAAGACAGATCAGGTTTGCAACAGACCTATCCACAGAAACTTGGTAGGCCAGAAAGGAGTGGCAGGATATATTCAATGTGCTGAATCAGAAAAATATGCATCCAAGAATTCTTTATCCAGCAAGACTGTCATTCAAAATAGAAGGATAGATAAAAAGTTTCCCAGACAAACAAAAATTAAAGGAGTTTGTGACCACTAAACCAGCCCTGCAAGAAATTTTAAGGGGCACTCTCTGAGGGGAGAAAAGATGAATATATATATATACCAAAAGCAACAAAGATTAGAAAGGAGAGAACACCACCAGAAACTCCAACTCTCAATACTCTAAACGTCAATGGACTCAATGCTCCTATCAAAACACATAGGGTAACAGAATGGATAAGAAAACAAGATCCATCTATATGCTGTTTACAAGAGACCCACTTTAGACCTAAAGACACCTTCAGATTGAAAATAAGGAAATGGAGAACCATCTATCATGTTAATGGTCGACAAAAGAAAGCCTGGGTAGCCATACTTATATCAGACAATTTAGACTTTAAAATAAAGACTGTATCAAGAGATGCAGAAGGGCATTATATCATAATCAAGGGGTCTATAGCCCAAGAAGACCTAACAATTGTAAACATTTATATGCCAAATGTGGAGTACCCAAATATATAAATCAATTAATCACAAACAAAGAAACTCATCAATAGTAATACCATAATAGTAGGAGACTTCAACACCCCACTCACAGCAATGGACAGATAATCTAATTAAAAAATCAACAAGGAAACAATGGCTTTGAATGACACACTGGACCAGATGGACTTAACAGATATATTCAGAACATTCCATCCTAAAGCAGCAGAATATACATTCTTCTCCAGTGTACGTGGAACGTTCTCCAGAATAGACCATATACTGGTACACAAATCAGCCCTAAGTAAGTACAAAAAGATCAAGATCATACCGTGCATATTTTCAGACCACAACACTATGAAACTCAAAATCAACCACAAGAAAAAATTTGGAAATGTAACAAATACTTGGAGACTGAGGAACATCCTACTAAAGAATGAGTGGGCTAACCAAGCAGTTAAAGAGGAAATTAAAAAGTATATGGAAGGGGCGCCTGGGTGGCTCAGTCGGTTTGGCGTCTGACTTCAGCTCAGGATACGATCTCGCGGTTCATGAGTTCGAGCCCCGCGTCAGGCTCTGGGCTGTTGGCTCGGAGCCTGGAGCCTGCTTCCGATTCTGTGTCTCCCTCTCTCTCTGCCCCTCCCCCATTCATGCTCTGTCTCTCTCTGTCCCAAAAATAAATAAACGTTTAAAAAAAATCATTAAAAAGTATATGGAAGTCAATGAAAATGATAACACCACAACCCAAAACCTCTGGGATGCAGCAAAGGTGGTCATAAGAGGAAAGTATATAGTAATCCAGGCTTTCCTAAAGAAGGAAGAAAGATCTCAGATGCACAACCTAACCTTATGCCTTAAGGAGCTGGAAAAAGAACAGCAAATAAAACCCCAAACCAACAGAAGACAGGAAATAATAAATATTAGAGTGAAAATTAATGCTATCAAAACCAAAAAAACAGAAGAGATCAATGAAACCAGAAGCTGGTTCTTTGAAAGAATTAACAAAATTGATAAACCACCAGCCAGTTTGATCAAAAAGAAAAAGGAAAGGACCCAAATAAATAAAATCAAGAATGAAAGATGAGAGATCACAACCAACACAGCAGAAATAAAAACAATAATAAGAGAATATGATGAGCAATTATATGCCAATAAAATGGGCAATCTGGAAGAAATGGACAAATTCCTAGAAACATAGACACTACCAAAACTGAAACAGGAAGAAATAGAAAATTTTAACAGACCCATAACCAGTAAGGAAATCGAATTAGTAATCAAAATTCTGCCAAAAAACAAGAGTCCAGGGCCAGATGGCTTTCCAGGGGAATTCTACCAAACATTTAAGGAAGAGTTAACACCTATTCTCTTGAAACTGTTCCAAAAAATAGAAATGGAAGGAAAACTTCTAAAGTCTTTCAATGAAGTGAGCATTACCTTGATTCCAAAACCAGACAGAGACCCCACTAAAAAGGAGAACTATAGACCAATTTCCCTGATGAACATGGACACAAAAATCCTCAACAAGATATTAGCCAACCGGATCCAACAATACATTAAAAAATTATTCACCACGACCAAGTGGGATTTATACCTGGGATGCAGGGCTGGTTCAATATCTGCAAAACAATTAACATGATTCATCACATCAATAAAAGAATGGACAAGAACCATATGATCCTCTCAATAGATGCAGAGAAAGCATTTGACAAAATACAGCATCCTTTCTTGATAAAAACCCTCAAGAAAGTAGGGATAGAAGGAGCATACCTCGAGATCATAAAAGCCATATATGAATGACCCAACGCTAATATCATCCTCAATGGGGAAAAACTGAGAGCTTTCTCCCTAAGGTCAGGAACAAGACAGGGATGTCCACAATCGCCACTGTTATTCAACACAGTATTGGAAGTCTCAGCCTCTGCAATCAGACAACACAAAGAAATAAAAGTCATCCAAATCAGCCAGGAGGAGGCCAAACTTTCACTCTTCACAGATGACATGATAGTGTATAGGGAAAACCCAAAAGATTCCACCAAAAAACTGCTAGAACTGATTCATGAATTCAGCAAAGTTGCAGGATATAAAATCAATGCACAGAGGGGCGCCTGGGTGGCTCCGTCGGTTAAGTGTCTGACTTCAGTTCAGGTCATGATCTCGCGGTCCGTGAGTTTGAGCCCCGCATCGGGCTCTGTGCTGACAGCTCAGAGCCTGGAGCCTGCTTCCAATTCTGTGTCTCCCTCTCTCTCTGCCCCTCCCCGTTCATGCTCTATTAATTGTTATTTAATGTTATTAATAAATACATTAATACATTAATAAAAACATTAATAAATAAATGTTATTTAATGTTATTAATAAATAAACATTAAAAAAATAAAAAAAATCGATGCACAGAAATCGGTTGCATTCCTATACACCAACAATGAAGTGACAGAGAAATCAAGGAATTGATCCAATTTACAGTTGCACAAAAACCCATAAAATACCTAGGAATAAATCTAACCAAAGAAGTAAAAAATCTATACACCAAAAACTATAGAAAGCTTATGAAAGAAATTGAAGACGATACAAAAAAATGAAAAAAGATTCCATGTCCTGAATAGGAAGAACAAATATTGTTCAAATGTCGATACTGCCCAAAGCAATCTACATATTCAATGCAATCCCCATCAAAATAACACCAGCATTCTTCACCAAGCTAGAACAAATAATCCTAAAATTTGCATGGAACCAGAAAAGACCCCAAATAGCCAAAGCGATCTTGAAAAAGAAAACCAAAGCAGGAGGCACCACAATCCCAGACTTAAAGCTATACTACAAAGCTGTAATCATCAAGACAGTATGGTACTGGCACAAGAACAGACACTCAGATCAATGGAACAGAATAGAGAACCCAGAAATGGACCCAAAAACGTATGGCCAATTAATCTTTGACAAAGCAGAAAAGAATGTCCAATGGAATAAAGACAGTCTCTTCAGCAAGTGGTGCTGGGACACCTGGACAGCGACATGTAAAAGAACGAACCTGGACCACTTTCTTATACCATACACAAAAATAAACTCAAAATGGACGAAAGACCTCAATGTAAGACAGGAAGCCACCAAAATCCTAGAGAAGAAAGCAAGCAAAAACCTCTTTGTTCTTGGCCACAGCAACTTCTTAACACATCTCCGGAGGCAAGGGAAACAAAAGCAAAAATGGACTACTGGGACTTCATCAAAATAAAAAAGCTTCTGCACAGCGGAGGAAGCAATCAGCAAAACTAAAAGGCAACCAATGGAATGGAAGAACATATTTGCAAATGACATATCAGATAAAGGGCTAGTATCCAAAGTCTACAAAGAACTTATCAAATTCACTAACCAAAAAACAAATAATCCAGGGAAGAAATGGGCAAAAGATATGAATAGACATTTCTCCAAAGAAGACATCCAGATGGCCAGCTGACACATGAAAAAATGCTCAACATCACTCATCATCAGGGTAATATATATCAAAACCACGATGAGATACCACCTCACACCTGTCAGAATGGCTAACATTAGCAACTTAGGCAACAACAGATGTTGGCGAGGATGCGGAGAAAGAGGATCTCTTTTGCATTGCTGGTGGGAATGCAAACTGGTGCAGCTACTCTGGAAAACAGTATGGAGGTTTCTCAAAAAACTAAAAATAGAACTACCCTACGACCCAGCAATTGCACTACTAGGCATTTATCCATGGAAGACAGATGTGCTGTTTTGAAGGGACACATGCACCCCCATGTTTATAACTGCACTATCAGCAATAGCCAAACTATAGAAAGAGCCCAAATGTCCATCGATGGATGAATGGATCAAGAAGATGTGGTATATATATACAATGGAGTATTACTCAGCAATCAAAAAGAATGGAACCTTGCCATTTACAACCATGTGTATGGAACTTGAGGGTATTGTGCTAAGTGAAATTAGTCAGATAAAGACAAAAATCATATGACTTCACTCCTATGAGGACTTTAAGAGACAAAACAGATGAACATAAGGGAAGGGAAACAAAAATAATAAAAACATGGAGGGGGACAAAACATAAGAGACTCATAAATATGGAGAACAAACTGAGGCTTACTGGAGGGCTTGTGGGAGGGGGGGATGGGCTAAATGGGTCAGGGGCACTAAGGAATCTACTCCTGAAATCATTGTTTCACTATATGCTAACTAATTTGGATGTAAATTTAAAAAAATAAATAAAACAAGTTAAAAATAAATAAATAAATAAAAACGAAACAAATGGTATAGAAATAATAAAATCAAGAACTGGCTATTTGAAAAGTGTTAAAAATATAAATCTTTTGTCATATTTTTCAAAAAATAATAAAGAGAACAAGCACAAATAAAAGCATCTTGGCGGGGGGGGTGGTGTGACTGGATGCCTTGGTTGAGCATCTGACTCTTAATCTTGGCTCAGATCATGATCCTACAGTAATGGGACTGAGTCCTGTATTGAGCTCTGAACTGAGTGTGGAGCCTGCTTAAGATTCTCTCTCTCTCTCTGCCCCTCCACTTCCAGCTTGCACACTCTCCCTCTCTTAAAAAAAAAAAGGAAGAAGAAGAAGAAAAAGAAGCAGCAGCAGCATACTTGGAGCCAAAAAAAAAAAATCAAGTGACAAATAAAAGATTTAAGTAAGATTAATGGATTCAGTCAACATGGGCACCTGGGTGGCTCAGTTGGTTAAGTGTCCAACTCTTGATTTCTGCTTAGGTCATGATCTCACTGTTCATGAGTTCGAGCCCCACATTGGGGTCTGTGCTGACAGTGTTGAGCCTACTTGGGATTCTCTCTCTTCTTCTCTGCCTGCCCCTGCCCTGCTCATGGTCTCGCTCTCTCTCTCTCTCTCTCTCTCTCTCTCTCAAAACAAATAAATGAACTTTAAAAAAAATAGATTCAGTCAACAAACTTATCAACCCATTTTAAAACATTAAAGAAATATTGGAGAAAATAGAGATTTCAAAGCAAATTCATGAAAAATAGATAGTAAATACTAAAATAAAAGAGAAATGAATCAACTACTGATACCTGCTACAATAGAGGAAACTCAAAAACAATATGTTCAGTGGAAGAAAAGACAAGTGCTAAAGATTACATTTGTATGATTCCTTTTACATGAAATGCCCAGAATATGCAAATCTGTCAGAAAATAAATCAGTGGTTGCTAAAGTCAGGAATGGGATTAGGAGATGGCCACACACAGGCACCACGGAGTTTCTGGTGGCATAAAGATGTTTTAAAGGTGGATTGTGATAATGGCTAAACAAGTCTGCCAATTTACTAAAAGTCATTGAATTTTACAGGGAACTTTACAGTATGGAAATTGTACTTTAACAAAGCTGTTAGAAATAAGAAATGGAATGCTCTAATGGACTCATAACAATTAAAGTGAATGAATTGCTTATTAAAGAAATAAACCTACCTCCCAAACTATCTCATCACAACCCCAAAAGAAAATAGGCTTAGAGGATTTTATAGGCAAACTTACGTTAAAACTTTAAGAAGTAGATAATCTTTGTCCTCTAAAATCATGTCAAGGAAAACAAAAGACAGAAGTCCACCCATTTCGATGTACATGTGGTAATGTCCTTTGATGGTAACACTTTGTAAGGATTATTATAAGAAAAATAATAAAATAATCAGGGATGCCTGGGTGGCTCAGTTGGTTGAGCATCCGACTTCAGCTCAGGTAATGATCTCACAATTTGTTGGTTCAAGCCCCGCGTCGGGCTCTGTGCTGACAGCTCAGAGCCTGGAGTCTGCTTCGAATTCTGTGTCTCCCTCTCTCTCTGCCCCTTCCCTGCTCACTCTCTGTCTCTCTCTGTCTCAAAAATAAATAAACCTTAAAAAAAATTTAAAAAGGATAATAATAAAATAATCACACTGTGACTGTAAGTGAAAACATTCTATATGAATTCCCAATATATAAATGAATATTATAATTAAGTAAAACTTATTATACAGAAGTACAGGAATGTTCAAGGTCAGGATTTGAGCAACTTTGTAGGTTGTGGTACAAAAATTGTGTGATGATCTCAACAGATGCAGGAAACGTATTATAAATACCCATTTATGATAAAACTCTAGCATGCCAGAAATAAAGGGAAATATGTGTAACCTGATAAAATCTTTTTATGAAAATGTTATGTTTAACTTTTTAATGCTCAAAAACAAAAGCTATGTTTTTATACATTACTAAAACATGCTATGTTGTTTTACCATTTTTCCCCTGTGTTTGGAAAAGACAAATACTGTAATTTGAAAGTATTCATTAATTCCTTTTTTCTTTTTCATACAGTAAAGTTTATTTCATGTTTTAATTACTTTTACTTGCATGGTTATTACAGGAAATTCAGAAAAAGAAAACACTATGTTTCTTTTGTTGCCATAGTTATTATACATTTAATTTTATCATTATCAGATGAATTATTCATTTTGTATATTGCAAAAAATGATTTCTGTGTGTCAATTATGTCCAGAGTCCACTGTCTGAAGAGATAGTTCAGGTCATTGACAAGGATATGTTATGACCAATATTTCTATATAAAGAATAGCTGTGAGTTATAACTTTCTCTCCCGTAAAGTGTTGGCTTTTTTTTTCCTATCAAGCTTTTCGAAGCTCTGTCAATATCGTTCTCCTATTGGCTTCGCTCTGAAGATATGTATAACAGCAATTTACTAGAAGAATGGCTCATTTCTAATCATCACTATGCTTACTTTTATAGCATCAGAAATATTCCTATTAATGTCAGGAACAGTATACCTCTACCATATCCTGACATCATAACTCTTTCCCAGAGATCCCCAAGTCATTCAATAGGCGATACAAATAAAAGATAAGGAAAACTTTTTTTTTTAATGTTTATTTATTTATCTTGAGAGAGAGTGAGTGAGCGAGCAGGGGAAGTGCAGAGAGAGGGAAAGAGAATTCCAAGTGGTTTCCATGCTGTCAGTGCAGAGCTCTACATGGGGCTCAAACCTACAAAGAGATCATGACCTGAGCTGAAACCAAGCCAACTAGGCACCGTGATTTTTTTTTTTTTTTAATAAGCTTCGCACTCAGGGTAGAGCCCAGTGCAAGGCTTGAACGCTTGACCCTGAAATCAAGACTTGAGCTGAGGTCAAGAGTTGGATGCTTCACTGACTAAACCATCAAGATGCCCCAAGAAAGAACATTTTTATATGCAGGTGATATGATTACTTAAATAAAAAGTCTTTCAAAAAACAAACAAACAAACACAATTAACACTAGTAAGAGCAAGGTTACATACAATCAAGAAGACTACCATCTGAAAATCAGTAATGTCCTTATACCAACGATGCCAGTTATAAAATATAAAAAAAAAACCAGATATCATTTGTGATATTTAAAAAATTATGATACCTCAATATCGTGAATACTTAGGAAGAAATAATCCATGATTTGGGAAATATCTAAAAGAAACTGTTTTGTATCCAAATAATAGAGTATACTGTTTACCAGTTGAGTTGAATAAAACCAAATATATTTACATATGCATATATACAACCATGGAGATATAAGTGGCAGGGAGAGAGAAGGCCGACCATAGGGAGATGAGACAGCACTTCCTTCTATAGAAGTGAAAGAATGGTCCCAAGAAGCAGATAAAGAAGTGTAGCAGTAAATCACACACAAAGAGTTGGGACCGAGGTTTTTCTTTCCAGGAAGCAGCTTTCTTCGTGTCAGCACGGGCTCAGTGGGCTAAGACCCAAAAGACTGAGCCCTGAGCGCAGTGGGGGGAAGGGAGGAAGAGGTTGTCTTTTTTGCAATTTTTGCTCCTTTGTCTCCCATATATTGTAACATACAGTCTGAATGGGCGGCCTGTGTTACAGAGTTGTGAGAAAATGTCACGCGCACACACACAGAGCCAGGTTGCCTTCCCTTGTCTTGAGGTTTTCACCACATTCCTTAGGGAGAAGCTCTATCCCAGACGGTCTACAGTTTGGTCTATAATTCCCTATGTATCTTGTTCATAATCACATTACAGAGAAATATTATAAAGTTTGTTAAAATTGGGGAGTAGCTGCGTAAGTAATCGTTACATTATTCTCTTGTCTTTTCCACACTTTTAAAACTTTTCAAAATCCAACGTTTGTAAAAGGAAATCAGAGAAAAGCTTGTCATTACAATCACAAATGTCTATATTTAAAGGAAGCAAACATGAGTTATCTCACTTGTATAATTCATACACGTACTGCACAAATATAAGGATCCTGATAGTCTCAAATAAAAAAGGAGAGATTTAGAATTTCAATTTCAAATCCTTTAGCCAATTATTTGCCTCATTTACTTCATATAAATGTAATTTCAGATTTATGTTCTTCAAAAGCTCTTGTGAAGTGGAATTTCCCTTCCAGAAGAGTTTTTTTTTTTTCTTTGTAAATTTCGTCTTAGTAGTGTAGTTCTCACTAGTAGGGTAGTGATTTTTAATTTATCTTGAAGGCATGTGATTTTTACTTTTATCAAAACGTTAAAGAAGAAAACCATACAGGTAGCAAGTTCTACATTTGGTGGTTTCCATATTTCTCCTTCATCCTTTCCAAGTTCCAGCTGCCATGGTTTTGGCATAAAGTAAGACGGCCAAGTACTTGTCCCATTATTTGCTATAGAAATTGGGCGAGTGGGAAGAAAATGAAGAGTTACCTGCTCATGTGCTGTTGGGAAGTTCCTTGTCCTCTTAAGACACTGTGTGGAACTTGTTGGGTCCCTGATTCTGTCCAGTGTTTGGATTTCACATGGTCCCATGTACAGTTTTGAGGACAAGACTGAGCCTTTGTTGACCTTAACGGATCAGTGGGTGTTTGTCTAATTATCTCTCAAAGGTGGTGATAGATTAAGACTCTGTATGGAAATAATTCAAAATTCTAGCATTCGTGAGAAAGATATAAAGAACTTAGTAAAATGCAGATCCCTTGGCTCTAACCAAAAATACTTCCAGCCAACAGGCTTGTTGAGAACCTCAGGTGATCCTGATACTGTTAGCTCAGAGATTACAACATATGGCATGGTGAGGAAGTCATAGATGAGCAGAAGTGAAGAGATGCTCTCTTTGTTTCTTTGTTTGTTTTCCTAAAGTTTCCTGACTCCTCCTAGACCACAAGTCTTTGGAATGGTAAGCCTCAAACTCTCACTTTGGGCAAAATTCCAGTGGCAAGTTGTATTAGTTGCCTAGGACTCCCATCACAAGGTACCAGAAAATGAGTGGCTTAGAACAACAGAAATGTATTCTCTGACAGTTCTGGAGGGTTGAAGTCCAAAATCTAGGTGTTGCCAGAACCACATTCCCTCCTAAGCCCCAAGGGGAAAATTCTTCCCTGGATCCCAGCTTCGGGGAGCCCCAGGCGGTGCTTGGCCTATGGTTGCATCCTGTCATATATGGTCAGTATTCACAAGGCTGTCTTCCTTCTGTGTCTGTGTCTCTGTGCCCCTTCTCCTCTTATAAGGACACAAATCATGTTGGATTACAGACCCACCTATTCCATTGTGACCTTATCTTAACTAATGATGTTGGCAATGACTCTATTTCCAAATAAGGTCACGTTCTGAAGTCCTAGGAAGGACATGAATTTTGGGGAGGACACTATTCAACCCACCACACAGTCTTCAAACTACTTAATTAGATATTACCTTGAAATAATGTTAAGTTCTTTGTAAGCAAATGAGAAAATACATACTCTCTCCCAATTTTATTTCACTTCGTTAAGATTCTTGCTTGATTCCTGGGGTGATTCTCTTTTGAGCATTTCCCCCTGTTTGTCAGAGGCCACAAGTATCACTGACTTTAGAATTACCTCATTGCTATCTTTGCAAGATTTGGCACATTCTCAGAAACCAGGAATTCCTTCAAAAATATATCTGTGTGTGCATGTATGTAGGAGAACAGAATAAGAGTCTCTCAGGAAATCAATGCTGCATTTTCCTTTGGTTGCCAAAAGAAAGAATTTTTCAGTGAATTGAATAAAATATGCCAAACAAAATGAAGAATAAATCTCCTTAACTTTTGTTAGCCATTCCAGCGTAATGAGTATCACCCCATCAACTTCTAAAAAGTACAGGAGTTGATGCATAACAATTCTGAAAGGGGATTATTATTATTATTAATATTATTAGTATTATTTCTTAAATAGGCAGACAAAAGAGACATCAGAAATTCTAGGTAATACTTTTATTTCCTGAGGCCAAGAGATTGCAATCATCATGGAGCGTGTCAGACCCAAAGAGCTCAGTTCTCAACGGTAGCATTTTCAGGGTGGAGAGAGGTCATAATATTTAAGAACATCAGTTAAATTTACTCAAATTCAGGTTGTGCTTGATCTTACCTCATCAGCACAGGACCTTGTGCACTTCATTCTTTTTAAAAAGTATAAAGTTCAAGTTTGATTTAACTCAGAAATACTCCCTCAAATGGTGTTTTACTCTCTGGAAGCCAAATTCAACCCTTTGTTCTCAAGCAGCTGATCTTTTGTGAAAGTCTCTGTGGAGGCTTCAGGGCCCCCAGCCATCTCATTATGATTCAGTTGCATGATGTATCCAACATCAAACAGTCTATTAAATCACAGCAATTTAAAAACTACCCTAGAAATCCATTTAAAAAAAAATGCACTGACAAATATACTTTTTCATTGCGATGTTGAAGTTTCCAGAATATTCCTGATCACGTTGCTTCGAAGTGTTGCCTTTAAAGGCGGAGAGGCCCAGACTAACTGTCACAACCAAGCATTTAGGAAGGAAATGGCTGTGTCCTTATAAATTGTTCTTCATCATAATTTGTAGACTTGGATACTGAAATACTCTCATAATGCTTTCCAAGTGGTCAGAAATATGTACAGGCTAGTTTAATAATCTTGCATCCTAAAACCAGTCTTTCTCTACAGAGGCAAGAATTTTCCATTTATGGGTAAGAGAAAATGATTTGAAATGTGAATGATTTGTTTCTCTTCAACCTGCCACCAGCGTATCAGACTTTATCGATAACGGATAGTTGGATGTGCGGGGTACTCATTCACTATGTCTTTGAAAAGCACATATATTTTTAGGTAATTATTTTTAGGTAATGCAAAGGAGGAAGTAATTATTAGGCAGACATGACCCAGAGTTTCCATGTGCATCAGACAGTGTGGCCTGCAAAACAGCTGTGGCAATTCTAACTTCTTCCACATATATCAAGTTAAATCAATGAGCACAAGTATGATAACTGAGACACGGTGAGAGCGTTTTGGTCACATAAAATAATATGCATATTTAAGGTTCTCTATACTCGTGGTTCTCAACCTTTGTTACGCTTTACAGATCAACTGGGAGGCTTTTAAAAAGATCAGGTGTCCCCATGAACTAATGGATGGAGAAATAAATTGTGGTATAGCCATACTCTGGAATACCCCTCAGTATTCTCTCTACAGCATAAAGGAATGCTCTACCATCACACTTAACACTAGGATGAGTCTCAAACATAGCATGCTGTGTGAAAGACACCAGGTACAAAAGACTAAATACTTTGACTACATTTACATGACATTCTGGAAAAGACCCAACTATAGGTGATGTTGGAAACAAAGGCAGAAGGAAATGTAGATAAAATTAAATTTCCTTATGACCTGCAGCCCCAAATGACAAGTCTTTAGGCAGGCAAATGTAACATTCCTTCAGGAACTCCCTAATCTCTTAATGTTAATGCTTTGCTAGAGGGAAAAACAGCCTTAGCTTGACAATAGCTAGGCCTCCACCTAAGTCTTTAGTATGTGAAAGTCTCTTTGGAAACTCCTTCGCCCCCAACTCCATAAAGTGGTCACCCCCCCCACACACACACAGTGCAG
Source organism: Leopardus geoffroyi (assembly GCF_018350155.1). Taxonomy (NCBI): domain Eukaryota; kingdom Metazoa; phylum Chordata; class Mammalia; order Carnivora; family Felidae; genus Leopardus; species Leopardus geoffroyi. The sequence continues at coordinate 209,248,500 of NC_059328.1, read as the reverse complement.
TTGCCCCTACCCATGGGTCCTGCCCGTGTTTTAATAAAATCACCTTTTTGCACCAAAGATATCTTCAAGAACTCCTTCTTGGTCATCGGCTCTGGGCCCCACGAACCCCACCATCACCCCCAGAACTTCATCAATACCACCTTTGTGCACCAAAGACTTCTCAAGAATTCTTTCTTCGCCTTCAGCTCCGGACCTACCACCATTCCAAAACCGCATCGTAGGGATGGAAATCCCTTTAAATGGGTGCATTTTAGTGCGTGTAAATTGTAACTCAACAAAAATCAGACACCCAAGTTTCACTCCCAGAGATTCTAAATCAGTTGTGGTGGAAGGCAGGCAAGGGTAATTTTTAAAAAGCTCCAGGTCGGGTCTAAAGGAAGGGTTGAAATCTGCTCCACTGGTCCATTCATATTAAGAGTTCCAATCCCTTTTGACTGTGATATCGAAATCCTAGGCAATAAAGGAGAGCTGCCTAAAGTATCACCTCTTCTCTGCAAATAGAACTATAATTTCCCTTATCAACGAATATCAGTTGATTGATCTGTGACTTTAAGACAATACAGTGGTGCATTTATATTTTTCTCCGGGAAGATGACTCTCACTCGGGTATTTAACTTCATTCAAGAGCATTGGTGAACACTGCTATATACAGCTGTGCTTCAAAAATCCATTTGCCTACGCTCGGGTATTTTTCAGGTAAAATTTTTCAGGTAAAATTGAGACTAAGATCTCTATGTGAGTCACGATTTTGATGTGATTCCTCAGATAGCTAGGAAAGCCTCAGGCAATATATATTAAGCATCTACTACGGACAAGGCACCCCCCAATCCCGAGGAATTTTCTCCCTAGTGGGAGAAATTAGGGCAGGCACACTCAGAACTAGATCATTCCCCAGGTATCCCCTGGTGCCTTAATCTCTACAGGCAGGGGAGGTCAACGATTCCCCCCACCTGTAACGCTCAGATCTGGTTCCCTACCTCCTGTTTCTCCACATCAAATCCATCTGCCTCTTTAACACCAAACTGAATTTCTTAGTCTACAAATCTGATGTGTAGTATCTGAAATCATTCAGCAGCCAACGTGCTGTGAAAGGTTTGCAGGATCTGGGCCCTGCCTCTGGCCCCAGCTTCAAGCCACTGTTGCTGGCTTCCCCCTCCAGACTTCCCCAAAGTGTTTGAGTTCCAAGCCCAGGTAACACTAAATCTGAGAGAAAATAGAAAGGAAACAATGTTTGTTGACCATACCCTATGTTACCCGGGGATGAGAATTGAGCTAAGCCTGAGCTGGCTTCTTAGCCTGAAATCTGCAGGATAGCAAAGGGCCCCCACTGAGGGCTCAGAGAGGCTCCAAGCTTGGTTTAATGTTCTGTTCTTGCCATCCTGAAATTCCTGTTAATACTAATTTTATCTTTGACCTAGTGATTTGGAAAGGATATGCCACAAAACAATGGAGCGTGCAGGAGGGTACAAGTTTGGAACCTGGGGGCAGTGTGCATCCGCAGGGGGAGCAAGTGTCCCTGAGCCTGTGTGCCCCCCAGGCCTCCTGGCAGTCATGGGGAGCTCTCATCATTTTTGCAATGATGTTTTCTTCGCCTGGAGCACACATTTGTAACTCCCTTTGATGTGGAAAATATTGGGGTCCAGGGCTGATGACCAAGAAAGAACTCTTGGGACACCTTTGGTGCAAAAAGGTGGTTTTTTTTTTTGTTTTTTTTTTTTTTTTAATTTTTTTTTTTTTCAACGTTTATTTATTTTTGGGACAGAGAGAGACAGAGCATGAACGGGGGAGGGTCAGAGAGAGAGGGAGACACAGAATCGGAAACAGGCTCCAGGCTCTGAGCCATCAGCCCAGAGCCTGACGCGGGGCTCGAACTCACGGACCGCGAGATCGTGACCTGGCTGAAGTCGGACGCTTAACCGACTGCGCCACCCAGGAGCCCCCAAAAAGGTGGTTTTATTGAAGTACAGAGACAGGACCCATGGGCAGAAAGAGCTGCCCAGGGATTATGAGGAGTGACTGATTATGTACTTGGGAGTTGGGGGAGGTAAAAGCAAGGAGAAGTTTCCAAAGGACTTTCATATGCTAAAGGGGATCCACAGAACCCTAGAGGTTTAGCTATTGTCAAGCTAAGGCTGTTTTTCCCTCTAGCAAAGCATTAACATTAAGAGATTAGGGAGTTCCTGAAGGAATGTTACCTCTGCCTGCCCAAAGATTTGTCAATGGGCTGCAGGTCATAAGGAAATTTAATTTTATCTACATTTCCTTCTGCCTTTGTTTCCAACATCACCTTCACACTTGCCAACTCATCTTCCATTACCTAAATTTTGGAGAAACTCCTACACATACTCCAAGACTCAAATGAACCATCATTTCTCCTATGGAGGCTTCCCTGAGCCTTGCAAGACTTCATTATTTCCTCCTCGGAGAGACCACTGGTTCAGCCCTAACCTCCATTCCAGCACGAATCACGAATATTACACAATGATTCACGGGTATTTCAGACCTCACGGAATTGTAGATCCCTAAAGGAAAGAAGTCCTTTTATTCATCTCTGTGTTCCTGACACTTAGTACAGTGCTCAGCACGTCATTGGCTCTGAGTAAGTGTTTAACTGAATTAAGCTCCTGGCACAGACTTAGCAAATGGGCTTCCTGCTGATGGAAAATGAATGTGTCGTCAAATTATCCTCTTTATAGGCTGTAAAGGGTGTAGGCAGAGGAGGAGCTCAGTATATTTGGGGTGCTCTGAACTTTCCAACAATCCATCAAAATCCACTCTGATGAGACACAGCTGCCCCCCACCACCACCACAGCGAGCCTCCCGTTTTGTCTGCTCTCTTCTCTCTGCTTGCCACTCACTCTCTTTTATGTAAAATTAAACAATATCTCAGATACGCTTGGGAGTAGATTTCCCCCCCCCCAGATGAATGAGTTTAATATTGTGGTGTTTACTTTCCGGCTTTTGGTTGAGGATTGAAATGCAGGTGTTTACAATATGGGGGTTCTTCTGTAATTTTGCAGTTTTTTCCAAGTGGATTTTCTGAAGCAGCTGGTGGCACATATGTAAACAAAATCAAAATATTTGTTTATGTTTCCAGGGTTTTGCATCTAGTGGACCCAGTGACGGAAGATGTTTATTTTATAGTTGAAGGTGAATGATGTCATTGAGATTGTATTGTAGGGAAATGTAAAACCATTAAGTGGGGGATTCATACACTATTTTGGCGTATTGATGTAAAACAGAGGATGATTATTGGTGAACATAGCTGAAGAAAGGCATATACAGAGACTGATAGATGGTACGTTATACTGAGAACCTATCATGAATCAGATGCTAAGTTCAAGCCCAGACAATAGAATATGTGTTTTGAGCGGTTAGGAAAGCAGACATACATACCCTGGGGGCCAGACTGTTAATTTATCAATGGATTTGCTCAGCTAGTATATCCCCTAACTAATTGATCTTAAATAATACTTTGTCATCATAATCGATTTTCTTAAAAATGTAAAAAAAAAATCCTCCTCTAAGAGAGAAGTTGTGGCTTAGGAGAAAGAAACGGGAGCAGCCAAAGACACAGGAAAAGGGTATGTGGAGGCAGGGGCCTTTGGCTGATCAGACCCGGTCAAGTCGATCCGGCTGCAAAGGGGGGAAAGATTGAAGAAAGGGAGTGAGAGAAGCCTCTCCACCATCCCTTGCTCTTCTCCGTGGCCCTCCCCTGAACTCAGAGTCCAAACATAATCGATAGCTAAAGTGTCACAAAATGGATGCTGTCCCACACATGCACTATTATTATCATCATTGTTGTTATTGATCATGCAGCCTTCCCTTCTCAACATCCACAATCATTCGCCGGTGGTGAAAAATAGCCACCCCTCGGATCTTACAGCGACTCCAGGGACAGCAGGGCCAGGGCTTGGCGATGGCACACAGCTGCTCAGAGGAATGGCTCCATCCTCTAGGCCGAGCCCCCCACCCCCCGCCGGTGTAAGAAACAAAAACAACTCTGAGCATTCCTCAGTTAGCCTCGCAGAGTCTGGAGGCCGAGCACAACGAGAGGCCAGCCAGGTTCAGGATACATCTGCGTGTGTCCAGGAACGTACGGGAATGGAAGCCAGCTGGGCAACGGGTTAGCTTCTGTGGGCTCTGATTGGGGGGGGAGAGGGGGGTGTCTGTGGGACTGAATAGTTGTGATTCTCACTAATCAAAGGCACCTGAGCAGGAGAAACACAGAAGTCATTTCCTAATTGAAAACAGTTTGAGAATCGAAACACGGGACTTGGTTCCCCCTCACCCTCCCTAGTGAACTACTTTGGCCAACACCCTGAAAGAATGATCCTTCTTTAGGGATACATTTTCAGCATACCAACACATACATTTCACACAGCACACCTGAAGGAGGGGGTAAAGAGGAACCCATCTGACTCTTTTACAGGGTGAGAATTAAGGGGAATGCCGCACGCGTCCACTTGAGTGTGTGAGTTTGCACGTATACATAGGAAAAGGTGGCATGAGGGGTGGGGCTCAGAAGTGGGCTAGTTCTCTTAACCAGCCTTCTTCTCCATCCACAGGCCATCCGCTGTCCTAGTAGAGATTAGTTGACCTCTATGGGAGGTGGGTGACCACTGTCTTTCGAATCAAGCGAACAGTAAGGTGGCTAATGCCTCGGTGATGTTGATGCTTGAAACAACAAAGCAAAAAGACGTAGGGAAGGTACAACTTGAATTTGCCAACTGCCATTTAACTTGCATTTACTTTAAATCTGGCTTGCTCCCAGCCATGGAGGAAAACATTTTCCTAAGAGCAGAGGATTGATTAAAAATAACTCATTGCCACTGCCTCTGTGATGCAATCCTGGATTCCAGTTCATAATTGATTTCTAGGAATCGTAAAATAACATTCATGGCACACTTTCTACTGTGTCACATATATTGTTTCCTGTTTGACTTTTCAGTGCTACGTGATATTTTGAAATTTAAAAACTAAGGCCAAAAGGCCAAGGGATGTCAAAAGAAGTGTCCAGGGTCACATTACTAGGAAAGGAAAGACTTAACGTGAGTTTTCTAACACCAAAGGCTAAAAGTCATCTAACGCAAGGTGGAGAATAATTAAGAAAGAGTTGACTTTCTCTAAAATATTGTATATTCAAATAAGACCATCAGCAATCCACTGATAATGAAAGTAGCAAGAAATTTCTTTCTAGGAAAAGAGATAATTCATTCAGCAAATATTTATTGAGCCCTTATCATGTGCCCCATTTTTTTTTCTGCTGCCCAATAAACCTCGAACTGACAACGTTGACAGCTTTTTTTGTACAGTTTGCAGCACTTGTCCAGAAATACCTTTAGAGCATGTGAAAAATGCCTGTTGAGTCAGAATTCATGGGGGTGGGTGGGGAATATGCATTTTCTTTTTAATTTTTTTAATGTTTATTTATTTTCGAAAGAGAGAGAGAGTGCGAGCAGAGGAGGGACAGAGAGACAGGGAGACACAGAATCTGAAGCAGGTTCCAGGCTCTCAGTTGTGAGCACAGATCCGGAGGCGGGGCTCAACCCCATGAACCGTGAGATCAGGACCTGAGCCAGTCAGACACTTAACTGACTGAGCCACCTAGGCACCCCAGGAATATGCACTTTTAACATGTATTTTGGGCAACTCTTATGGATGGCAAAGCTTGCCATCCTGGCTCACAATCTTGACTCAGATTTCCAAATAGCTTGAATTTATCTTTTTTTTTTTTTTTTTTTTTAATTTCCAGGAACACAAGGTAAATACTGCCAGACAAATGAGTGCCACTTTCTTTCTCTTTCCATTATTAGCTTTGAAATGACATTTTCTCTCAAATGATCATTCTCTGAAGCAGTGAAGTGACAGATGCTGATAACGCAAGACTGCAGAATCAAGTCACCAAGTACAGGACTATTCCAAGGTGTTTGTTGAGGAAATCTATGAGGGTGGCCCAACCGCGAAGGTTTTTTGTTTTGTTTCGTTTCGTTTTATGTTTTGTTTTCATTCTTGATTCGGCAGCAATCTCATCAGTTTGTCTGACTAACGTTTCTGCCTGTATTTTAATGATTTATTCTGCCCTGTCCTATGAATTACTTGGCAGAGTTTCTGTTACCTTGGAACATCCCATGTCCAGGGGCAGGTATTGGATTACGTGTACGTATATTTCAAGATGAACAGATGCAAACATCTGAAATATTTGCTCTTTTATGGATCTCTCAGGATGACCTAATTTCCCTAACATCTTAAATTTAAAATCATAACTCAGATTTCACATTCTTTTTTTAAAGTTTATTTATTTATTTTGAGAGAGAGAGAGAGAAAGAGAGAGGAGAGGGACACAGAGAGAGGGAAGGAGAGAATCCCAAGCAGGCTTCGTGCTGTCAGCGCAGAGCCGGAAGCGGGGCTTGAACTCACAAACCGCGAGCTCATGACCTGAGCTGAAATCAAGAGTCAGATGTTCAACCGACTAAGCCACCCAGGAGCTCACAGACTTTGCATTCTTTAATATCAACTTTAATCCTTAAGACCTCTGAAGAATTAAATGGTATATAACAAATATTGACAGAGAGTCAGAGTGACAAAATTCTGTGTACATCAAGAAGGAAAGACAGGGCCTACTTACAAAAAAGGCCTTAACTGTTTAGTTTGCAGCCACTGCCAGTATCTGATCTGTGAGTTCTGCCTTCTAGGCATCCTTTTTCTCCTGGGGTGTAAATCCTTCTTCAAGGTCCATGAAGGGAAAGCAAGGCAACAAGAACCTGGATCAAGAAGTCGGGAAGTATGCAAAAAGGCCAAACTTTTACAATCAATATGAGACAGAACTACCAGACTATTTAACAGTGGTTCATTACTGTCAATAATCCTCAAGTGTCTTTTTTTGCAGTCTGAAATATGGCTTCTTTTCCACGTCACAGTATTACTTATACATCAACCAGTCTCATCGGTATTTGAGGCGGGAGGCAAAGTTTAGAAGGAAAGACTGGGCGAGAGAAATACCTAAGAATTTCTCAGACCACAGAACCCAGGATATTTTCGGGTATGGAGAAGGAACATTCCTTTCTTTCTTTTTTTAAATTAAAGTTTATTTATGTTGAGACAGAGAGCGAGAGAGCGAGCGTGCACGTGCCCAGGGAGGGGCAGAGAAAGGGACAGAATCCCAAGCAGGCTCCACACTGTCCGTGCACAGCCTGATGCATGGCTCTATTCCACAAACCATGAGATCATGACCTCAACTGAAACCAAGAGTCGATGTTCAACCAACTGACCCACCCAGGCACCCCAAAGATGAAACCTCTCTAAAGTTCGACATTAAATGCCAGAAACTTGCACTCTATCCTGCTGTAATTGAAACGGAGTATGTCTAATCTGGGTCTTTTAACCACAGCACTATTGACATTGGAACCAAGTAATTCTCTGTTGTAGGGGCTGTCCTGTGTAGGATGCTTTGCAGCAGTTTTGGTCTCTACCCACTAGAAGTCAATGCACCTCTTCCCCATTATGACAATCAAAATCGCTCTGCATGTCTCACGGAGGAGAAGTTCCCCCGTGTTAAGGACCACTGAGCTAACTAGACTAAGCCTGCTATGTGGGCCACCCTCTGTGTGTGAGGCAGTTCCCAGCCTCCACCTAGGCCCCAACCCTACTGCAAAGGTAACCATTGGATTTGTCACTGTTGGTTCAGTTTTCATTGCTGTTGGGTTCCAGCTGGCATCCTCTTTCCACCGTCTTAGAGGTGAAAACTTTCTACTGAAAGGTTGAAGTGTCTGCCTTTGTGTGAAATGTCCCATGTTTCCCCGCCCTGCACGGTACTGGGAAACCCAACTCCTCTTTGAACCCAGCTGACAGGAATACTCATTTCATATTTTCTCTCAGGTTGCGTTCTGTGTTCTACAGTAACCATGTCTCAGTAAGGGCACGTGTGGTAATATATTATAATTGCAGATAGATATATTTATCCCATCCCCTAAGTTATGAGTTGCTCCAACAACTGTATCCAGTTGACCCTCCTCAAGTTTCCTAAGTTTGACTTTTATGGTGTCTTAGCAGGGAAAGTTTTTCTAGCACTGCCAAAATTCCACCATGACACAAATCCATCGATGATTAGGCTAGCTCAGAAACTTCGAGTCCGCTTCCCGTGACACCAGTTCTTTATCTGAGGCCAGGGAATCCTGACATGCTCGTGTGCCTGTTGGATATCTGCCAGAATGACACCCCAAACTGGATTTTTGCCATACCTGCTTCATCTGGCTTCTGGGGTATGACTTAAATCTTCTGATTTACCAGAAGTCGAGTATAAATGACATTATAAACTGTGCATCTGGGTGACTTCAAGGAAGCCTTTCTTGCCAAACATCTATAGGCAATATCTTTGCTCTGACAACTACAAATCACAGGACAACCAAATTATTACTTATGGGAAAAGTTAAATTTCCAGTCTTTAGGAATAGTGATTATTACCTCGGTCTCTTTATAGAAAAAGATGTATCTTTCAACTTTCTTAAAACTGAGTCCTGAAACTCAAAATGGTTCTAATTTATATCATGAGCCCACGCCTAGTTATTAAATATCTATCTAAATAGCAAATATATTTGATTATGGTTTTTTGCACATCTTTGGTGAACATTGTCTATGATATTAAAGTTACTCAATCCAATCCTATGATAAACCATCAGTTGCCCAATTGTAGGATGAAGAATGAGATAGTGAATCCATGACCAGAGCCAAGTACCCATATAATCTGTATTCGTGTAATTTGCATATTTATAAATTGAGAAATAGATACCCAGTTTAAAACAGCAGAAAGGAACCTAAAGGGAGAATTCCCCGAATGAAATTCAGCAGTGGTAACAGGGTAAAAGGAAAACAAAGTTGATCACCCACTCAGCACTGATTCTCGAATGCCAGCTTTGATAGTTGTTCTGAAAGGCCTCGGTGGCATTAGGATTTACGCCTGACCCACTTATTCATCAAGCCTACGGCGCAGGCACTTTCGGAGGAACTGTGAATGTAGCAATGAACGAGACAGACCAGGTCCGTCCTCCCATGACGTTTGAATTCTAACATGGGGAGTCAGAGAAATCAATGAAGAATGTTGCTGACGAGTGCATTTAAGAAAACAAACGCAGTGATAACATAGGGTGTTACTTGGAGCACAAGGGAAGAACCACCTATCAGATGAGATTCTCAGAGAAGGCCATGAGGGTGACTTCTGGGCTCAGACCCGAAAGACGAAAGCAAACAATATTTGCTCAAAAGCAGTTGCAGGGGAGGAAACAGTAAGTAGAAATCCAGTGAAGGAGACATAAATGGGACAGAAACAGGGTCAGGGAGACTTGAATCTCAGTGATCAGGAACAGACAGGCAAAAGGGCCAGGACACATGGGGATTTAGAGATTAAGAAAGGAAATCAGAGGGGCGCCTGGGTGGCTCAGTCGGTTAAGCGTCCGACTTCAGCTCAGGTCACGCTCTCACACTCCGTGAGTTTGAGCCCCGCGTCAGGCTCTGGGCTGATGGCTCAGAGCCTGGAGCCTGCTTTCAGTTCTGTGTCTCCCTCTCTCTCTGCCCCTCCCCCGTTCATGCTCTGTCTCTCTCTGTCTCAAAAATAAATAAACGTTAAAAAAAAAAAAATTAAAAAAAAAAAAAGAAAGGAAATCAGATGTTATGCCAAAGGCCAGAAGCCGTTGGTAACTTTTAAGCCATAGAACGACATGATCTTACGAATTTTGAGCCCTGTCTCTTCCTGCCAGTGTTCCCAAACAGAACACCCATAGCAATAATAGTGTCTACTTCTGGCTGGCTAATCCGCTAACCTGTGGCACATTAAGTGTAATTAGCGGCTTCAACTGGGGCTTCATTTTTAACGACTATCTTTGCATTTTAGTTTTATTTTCAGTCATCACCATGATCATTAATGTCATCTATAATAATTAGGATATTCCTCTGTGCTGCCAAAACGCAGCTTCTAAATAACTGAGGCTTTAATGTAGTTTTGTCTCCCAGAACATAGGCCTTAATATCCTTAACGTTTTAATTCTGTATGTGTCACTTTTTTCCCTATCAATGGACGTTGATGTTTTGTACAAACGCAGCTGTATTCAAGCTAATATAAAACATTTGCAGTTTTACAAACTCTTTTAATAAGGGCCGACCACTGAAGATACAGGGTCAACTTCACAAATCTCCAAAGCTCGTACAAGCAATAAATTCAGGTCAATAAAAAGTAATTGGCCAGACAATAGGTTATATACTGATATGAAAAATGTTATTAAATATTGGTTCTTTTTTGTTGAAAAATGCACGTAAAGTTCAGAAGTAAAAGATACTCTTCTTTCTCTGCAGTTGTCTGTTTTTAATTTAAAAAAAATACTTCAAACTTGTTATTAAAAGTCAGGTCGAGCTAGAAAATGATACAGGTATGGAAAGGAAAGGAAAATACCACGAAGAAATCAAAGATGTTTATCTTAAGACCTCAGTCACCCAGATGACTGTATCTTATAATACAAAAGAAAATATCAGAAGACGTCGAAAGTTAAAGAGAAAAATGTTCTAGGTTATTTTGTTTTGACTAACAAGTAATACATTAATCAGCATTCTCCAAAGGGATAAAACCAATAAGATATACAAATATATAAACAGAGATTTATTGGAAGGAATCAGATCACATGATTATAGAAGGTGACAAGTTCCAAGATACACAGTTAGTAAGCTAAAGACCCAGAAGAGCCAAGGTTTCAGCTCAAGTCCGAAGACAGAAAAAAAACTGATGTCCCAATGCAAAGGCAGACAGGAAGGATTCTCTCTTACCTGAAAGAGGGTCAGCCCTTTTGTCCCATTCAGGCCTTCAACTGATTGGATGAGGTCCACCCATACTAGGGAAGATAATCTGCTTTACTCAGTCTATCCAATTTGAATGTTCATTCATCTCCTCCAAAAATACCCTCACAGAAACACCCAGAATAACGTTTGCCCAAATCTCTGGGCAACCCAGTGGTCCAGTTAAGTTGAGGAATAAAACTAACCATTGCAAGTAGTAGGGTAATTTTTAAAGCTTAAGCCGGGATTAATTTATCCATTCATCCTACTAACATTTATTGATCCATTCTGGGTGCTAGGGATCCAGTGAGTGTAAGAAATAATCTCTGACTTCAGTGACTCTTGTGAAACAGCATACATACATAATCCAAATGCTGTGAGACAGTGACAAAAGGGAATGCATTGGACAGATGAGTAGTAAGAGTCTTAACTCTAAAATTTAGAGAATGGTGGGGTCCCTGGGCGGCTTAGTCAGTTAAGCGTCTGACTCTTGATTTCAGCTCAGGTCATGATCTCACCGTTTGTGAGATCGAGCCCTCAGTCCGGCTCTGTGCTGACAGCTCTGTCCCTGCTTGGGATTCTCTCTCTTCTTCTCTCTCTGCCCCTCCCCCACTCATGTGTGTGCATGTTCTCCCTCCCTCCCTCTCTTTCTCATCTCTCAAAATAAATAAATAAACATTTAAAAAAATCTTTAAAATTCAGAGAATGGTAATGAAATGACCTGTGAAGAAGAGATAACCTTCCCATGGAGAAGGAGTGCCCTGTCCAAAGAAATGCCTTGTATCAGAAAGGGAAGTGGGGAAGGCAAGTGGACTGAGGAACCAGCAGAACCCTGGGCGGTGGAGAGAAGCGCGAGTGCCAGTGGAAGATTATGTCACAAAAGGCTTTGTAGACACTGAGCATTGCTGTTTGATCGTTACCATGATCCAAGTGCGCAGTTTTTACTGGATGAAAGAGTACTCAACAGTTCACAAGGAATTATATTCCATTTTTGAAACATCGTAGCTCGTTTCTGCTCGAATTTATCCAAAATATTTTCTTGGCAGATACTGACCACGAATACTTGTTCTGCCCTCTAATGACTTGTTCTGTCAAATGTTTAGCCTTCAAAATTACATCCTGACTCTTTTATTCAATGCCCATTAATCAGGACAGGAACTGTGCTGTGAACCGGTGCACAGGACCCATGTGGCCCTTTCCTCATAAAGCTGAAAGTCTCCTAGAGAGGGAAGTGAATAGACAACCATAAACAGAAATAAACGTGATTACCGCAGCAAATGTAATATATAACCATGACTTGGTTGTCAACGCTAAACACAGGATCATCCCCAAACAAAAGAATCCCAGAGAGATGTATGGAATCCTTAGGCCGTTTCGTCTTGGAGAATCAGTGACACAATTGCCAAAGTCTCTAAACCAACTTGTAGGATGGCTCTAAAGTCCACATAAACCCTTGGTCTTGCTCAGGCATAGACCCATTATTTTAACTGTCATCTCCACGTGGGAACAAGAAATAATTTTTTTTTCAACGTTTATTTATTTTTGGGACAGAGAGAGACAGAGCATGAACGGTGGAGGGGCAGAGAGAGAGGGAGACACAGAATCGGAAACAGGCTCCAGGCTCTGAGCCATCAGCCCAGAGCCCGACGCGGGGCTCGAACTCACGGACCACGAGATCGTGACCTGGCTGACGTCGGACGCTTAACCGACTGCGCCACCCAGGCGCCCCAAGAAATAAATTTTAACTTCTTTCTTACTTCATGGTCTGATTCAGCCATACATTGTTTCTATTGGTTATCACTGATGAGTTTAACCACTGCCTTTTCAACATCGTCGTTCATTTGACAGAAAATTATACTTTGAGCATCTGCCGTCAAAATCCAAGAAATGACATAGAGGATAAGAATCAAGTTTGTCACAGTTTTCTGCCTCTAGGCAATTAGAGTTTTATGGCATCTTCTTATAACTAAATGGGAAACATAAATCCTATAATTGAAATGAGATGAACTCATTTGCTTACCTGAGGACCAAGCTGTTTTTCATCATGCCGGCTCCCAATACCCTGAGCCTCAAACGGAAAGCAAAGGATGTGCACCTCTGGTCTTTGGTGAATTATCACCAAAACGGTTTTGATATTGAGAGGCAGAGGGGGAATAAGGGAAACCCAGAAGCTGAGAACTGGTTCATACCCACCAAGCTCTGGTCTGATTCTCCTGGTTGCTATGAAAAATATTTGCAAGCTGCAATAATTACAGCCTAAACAATTTATTGAGGTCTTTCTTTATCTGCCTTGTACACACGTTCAGGTCTTCCCACTGAGTTCCACTACTCAGCTTGCTGTTGCCCTTGGATGGCAGCCATTACCATTCACCATCCTGCATTAATCACATACCTGCCTCAAACTGCCTGGACCCAGCCCACTCTTCTTTGGAAAGATCTTCCCCTCACAGCATCCACGCTCACAGGGGATGAGACTAAGGTGATTTTCAACTCCTGGGGGGCTGGGATCCTCTGTATCATTACTGTAGCAAGAACAAATAGAGACTGACAAGGAGACTAATGCTGGGGCGGGTGGGGGATACTTTTAATAGAGAAGAAGCTTTTACAGTGAATTAGCATAGACAAATATTGAATAGCCCAGTTTTGGATCTAGTTTTGCATTTACATATCCCCTATTTTAAGAATACCTAGACATTTAACTATATTAGGGATTGAACTTTTTAATTCTAAAATGAGGAAACTCAAATACAGCCAGTAGTAAAATTCAATTAACTGTGTTAAATAGGAGTTCTTGAACTTGGAATGAATGCATATTAATGCATTCATCCATTTAGCCATTCATGTATTAACTCCTTCAACAAATATGTATTCAGAATCAACTGTCAGTAAGACTCTATTCTAATCAGAGCCCTAAACATGGAGGAAAAGATTGGGTTGTGTTTTTATCATATTGGATTTATATGGCACAGAAAAAGATCGCATAGTGGTTTTTGTTTTGTTCTTTTTTCCTGAGCTCTTTAGAAGTAGAATAAATATAATCTATTTCTGGAATCAAACAACAGGGTTATTATGGTTTTATAATCTCATTTATTCATTTATTTATTAATTCATTCATTCATTTATTCATTCGGTAAACATGTGTTAAAATCCTACTATCTATATTGGATGAAGCTCCTTTCCTACAGAGAGGAATAATTATCTCAATAGATTATTTCAGGAAATATAAGTGTTCAGCATGGCCTGCTCACAAGATGTTTAACAGGGAAATGGAATAGGTTTGTTTCTTTGTCTAAAAGTAGAAACTGTCTCCTTAGGCAGTTGGAAAACACTGAAGACTTTTTTTTTAAGATATATATTTTTTTAAGTTTATTTATTTATTTTGAGAGAGAGAGAGAGAGAGCAGTCAGGAGGGGCAGAGAGAGAGAGAGGGAGAGAGAGAATCCCAAGCAGGCTCCATGATGTCAGTGCAGAGCCCTACTTGGGGCTCTGTCTCATGATGGCAAGATCATGACCTGAGCCAAAATCAAGAGTTGGATGTTCAACCAACTGAGGCATTCAGAGAAACACTGAAGACTTTTAAGGAGGACAGCGATTTGGCCAGGTTAAAAATATCTTCCTGAAGGAGTGTGGATGGTAAATAGAGGGCTAGAAATCTGGGATGAGGGGGAGAAGTCCACGAAGGCTACCACAAAGGGCCATATGACAGAAGATGGAAACTCAACCAGCCACCCTGAGGCTGGGGGATGAAAAGGAAGTAATGCATTCAGAAGAGGTCTTATCCCCCTAGCAACATGTAAATGAAAAGCGTAAATAACACTTAGTCATATAGATTTTAGAGTCACCATTTTATAGGCAAATATAAATCTGCTAAGGGTCAGAAGTGCTAAATCGTTAAATCCAACATTCATAATGTACTTCCCACGTGTCTGAATACACAGATTAATACTTAGAGATTAAATTCACAGATTAGGTCCTTGCAATAATCCTATAACTCTCTCCCATTTTACAGATGAAGAAACTAAGACAGGAAAGGTTAAAGAAAATTTCTCAAGCCTCCAGCCACTAAGTAGTAAATGATAGGCTTAAAATCCGGGTATTTAACCATGACCGCCAGTGGCATTATCATGACAGTCATGGAATCTTTATTGTAATAATTCTTGCTCACAATAACATCAAATTGTACAGAAGAATTGTACACTTCTGGAATTCTTTCTTTCCTAATCCCATACTCTGCAGTTCCCTTTTAATTTGTTTTTGTTTTTGTTTTTTTTTTAATTTTTTAACGTTTATTTATTTTTGAGACAGAGAGAGACAGAGCATGAGCAGGGGAGGGTCAGAGAGAGAGGGAGACATAGAATCAGAAGCAGGCTCCAGGCTCCGAGCTGTCAGCACAGAGCCCGACACGGGGCTCAAACTCACGGACCGCGAGATCATGACCTGAGCCGAAGTCGGACGCTTAACCGACTGAGCCACCCAGGCGCCCCAAATTTGTTTTTTTTTTATATCTTAAGGTTTCTCTTAATCGAAGTTGTCACTACCCTTACGAGCCCCACAAGAATTCCTTCCCTCTGTCATCTCCCACCAGTGAATGTTTTCCTTTTGTAAGTGATTAGCTTGGTGAACTTTCACAGGCTGTTCTGCACCTATACCCAAGCTGGCCTTGCTTCTTTTCCATATCCTCACTCCCAAGCTCTCTAGAGCACACACACGGCCACATGATTAGGACAGTGCAGGTGATTTTATGGCCACTGTGTTAGAATCCTGTCTTTATCTCCGATTTAATGTTAGGACCTTTGTGAAAGCTGAAAGAGATGTCCCAAGTATCAAGATCAAGTTGGGTTTATTTCATTTTACTGAATCACACCGCAGTGTGAGTTGCTTCTACGTGGGCTGTGACTTGTTCGTGCATTTCAGTTTTATCATTTCCCATTGCCTATTTATTTCGTTTCCTTTTCCATTTCTATTCCGTTCCTTCTCCTTCCTTCCATTTGTTCCTTTTATTCCTCTTTCTTCTTTCTTTTCCCTTCCTCCCTCTTTTCCCCCTCCCCCACCCTGTCTCCTCAAACTATGTGTTTTGCCACCATCCTGTGTTTTTCCAAACGTCTCCTTCAGAGAAATAGCGGTCCCTTCAGGACTTTCCTGGGAAGTTTGGGTTTCCCCCGCCCCTCCTTTTCTGAGAAAGCGTCAACAATCTGGGAGCTTCAGGATGGTGAAAGCATAAGAAGGAGGAGGTGTGCTGGTCCTCGACCCACATCTGCCCACGCTGACCTCTGCTGAGATGACACAGAGCTGTCCAGTTTTCTTCCCAGTCTCTCCTCGGCTGGTCTTCATCCTGAGGAGCATCAACAGTCAGCCCCTCCCCTGCTCCACTCTGTGGTCAGGAAAACTTGGCAGTGCGATTGAAGTCTGTCTTGAAATATCTTCACAACTCCATCATACTCTTCTATTTCTGGGTCATGCATGAGGGACTCTGTGAGGCTTGCCAGATTCCAGGGATTTAGATAGAAATACTATAAAAATCTCTCCTGCTTCTGAGTTCACCAAACTATGGAAAATCTATTCTAACCCCTGTCCCCATTACCAGGCAGGCATTGACTTTTAGGGGAGAGTAGAGGGCACAAGTCTTTCATCGGAGACCAGGATCAGTGACTTATTGTATGCTGCTGCTGCTGCTTTTTTTTTTTTTTTAATGTTTATTTATTTTAGGATAGAGAGCATGCGAACGTGGATGTGAGCAGGAGGGGGGCAGAGAGAGAGGGAGAGAGAGAATCCCAAGCAGGCTCCATGATGTCAGTGCAGAGCCTGACATGGAGCTCAATCCCATGAACGCTGAGATCATGACCTAAGCGGAAATCAAGAGTTGGATGCTTAACCAACTGAACCACTCAGGCACTCCCCCTGCTTTTTTTTTTTTTTTTTAATAAACAAATGAACTTTCAGACTTTTCACCCAGTCCAAAGCATTTCGATGCCCCCCACAACTGGAAAGCCCCATTCTCAGGGCTTCTTCTCAATCTCTTTTGGGCCGGTACTTGAATAAATAACTCCTTTTGTTTCCTCTTGCTTTGCTCTTTTAATCCTACCCTGTGTGCAAAATATCCTTTAAATTGTTGTGTTTTGTTTGTTTGTTTGTTTGTTTGTTTTGGAGACAGAGAGAGTGGCAGAGGGACAGTGAGAGAGACATAGAATCTGAAGCAGACTCTGGGCTCTGAGCTGTCAGCACAGAGCCTGATGAAGAGCTCCACCCCAGGAACGGCAAGATCATGACCTGAGCTGAAGTCAGCCACTTAACCCACTGATCCACCCAGGCGCCCCTTCTGGCAGCTGATTCTTCCAGTGACTTCCTGATGATCTATGTACTACACTCTAAGAATCGCAATTCAGACTCAAGCTGGAAAGTAGTTATATGGATCAGCCTTCACCAGTAAGTGAGTTTTACCAAACAGTAAACGTACACAACTTCCTAAAACAAAAGTGGTCAATTAAAACCATTTTCAATATTGAACCTGACCCAAACTGCTAAATCCTCCTGGTTCAGTCCCAGAAATAAAATTGTTTTGAATTTCAGCCTCAGGTCAAGATCATTACTAATTCTAAATTCAGGTCTCCAGCACACCCACTCTGGGTACCCAGAGGCCTGCTGTGTGCCTGCCTCTGGGATCTGCTAGAGAAAAAAAGCTCCTAGCAGATGACAAAGGATCAGTTTCTGCCACCTGGATGGGTGGGTTCCTGTGACCTGCTCACCCCATCGTCCAGTGGCTCTTAAAAACCATTCAGATTGGGGCGCCTGGGTGGCGCAGTCGGTTAAGCGTCCGACTTCAGCCAGGTCACGATCTCGCGGTCCGTGAGTTCGAGCCCCGCGTCGGGCTCTGGGCTGATGGCTCAGAGCCTGGAGCCTGTTTCCGATTCTGTGTCTCCCTCTCTCTCTGCCCCTCCCCCGTTCATGCTCTGTCTCTCTCTGTCCCAAAAATAAATAAACATTGAAAAAAAAAATTAAAAAAAAAAAAAAAACATTCAGATTAACGCTGAACCTTCAGGGGCCTGTAAACATCAGGCATTGTTTTGTTTTCTCCCATTTGCCCTCTTCTGTCATTGGAAGACCATTTAAAAGGGTTGAGTGGGAGCTGTGGTTGTATTTAAACTGATGTTCTAACAGTTCTCGTTAAAGTTTAAAGAATTTTCTCAAAATAAGAAAGTATGAGGGGCGCCCGGGTGGCTCAGTCGGCTAAGCGTCCGACTTCGGCTCAGGTCGTGATCTTGCAGTTTGTGAGTTCAAGCCCTGCACTGGTCAGGTCAGACAGCTCAGAGCCTGGAGTTTGCTTTGGATTCTGTGTCTCCCTCTCTATCTGCCCTTTGCCTGCTCACACTCTCTCAAAAATAAAATAAAACATTAAAAAAATGTTTTAAATACCAAATGTGAAGAAAAGAAAGGATGCATTATCAGGTATTATCTAAGTTTTGTAAGTGAAGAGAAAGATGAATCTTCAAAGCACCTCAGTTTTATGCTTAAAAACATCAAGAACATATTTTATTACTGCTACACATTGCCACACAATAACCCTTTTCATGATAAATCCTTAGGGAATCCTGAGGGATTTTAAAATAGAATACATTCTTACAACCTGGAATCATTAAGATCTAAATACAGGAAGGGTGCTGGCTACATAATCTTGCAAAAGCCTCTAACCTTTTAAAGCTTTGATTGATGAGTCTGATATCACTTTGCTTCAAGCTTCATGGGTCCATTGACTACTAATCAGGTTTAATAAATGTAATTCCATTTGAAAATATTAAGTACCATAAAATTATTACCTTGATGATTTTTAACTAAGTGCACTCATAAAAAATTCTGACAGTTTTCATGAGCAGTGATCATCGAACAAAAGTGTTTTCTGCACATAATATACCACATCCAATATACTTAGAATTATATTTTTAGAGGTTTCTCCATTTAATCTGTAATATAGGATAAAAAATTAACTAGGGAATGAGCCGTTTCTTAGTATGACTTATAAAATAGAAACTTACAAAGAAAAATCAATAGAGATCATTTATCCTCTAAAAAATGAGAATAAAGTTTAAAAGGTAAGAGGACAGATCTATTTTGATAAATAGACATTTGATAACTAGATAGCCTGTGGGTAAAAATAACCTGACTTAAATGAAAATTTAAGGATTCAATTAACATCCTTAGTGCTTAATGCCACCCAAAGGAATTTCAAAAAAAGCTTCTTGAAGATTTTCACAATTTATTTAAGAATCAGGTTAATCACTGCACAGAGAACAAGATAAATGAAATTCAGCACAAACAGATTTGTCATAATGTAAAGAAATATAGTTCCTGAAAAATACACATATAATACGTTCCTGAGAAGACGAGAAAGGTGGTTTATTATGTTATTCCACAATCTAATTTTTAGAAAGTTAATATCTAGGAAAGCTCACAGTCCCAGAAGCAAGCTTGTTATACTATGAGGTTTCTATGATGATGAATTTTATGTATCAACTTGACTGGGCCACAGGGTGCCTGGAAATTTGATCAAACATTGTTCTGGATATTCCTGTGAACATGTTTTTAGGTAAGATTAACATTTGAATCAGTAGACCGACTAAAGGAGGCCGACCTCTCTAATGTGGGTGGGCCTCATCAATCAGTTGAAGGCCTAAATGTAACAAAAAGACTGACAAGAATACCCCTCCCCCCCTCCCCCCACCACACACACACACACACACACACACACACACACACACACATCTGCCCTGCACGGGTAAGAGAGAATACCTCTTGCCTGATAGCTTTCAGACTGGGACATCAGCTTTATTCCTGCCTTTGGACTTACGTTAAAACATCAACTTGGTGCACCTAGGTGGCTCAGCTGGTTGAGCATCTGACTCTTGAGTTTGGCTCAGGTCATATTCTCACAGTTGTGAGATCAAGTCCCATGTCAGGCTCTGCATTGGGTGTGCTTAAGATTCTCTGTCTCCCCTCTGCCCCTCCCCACTCAAACTCTCTCTCTCTTTCTGTCTCTCTCTGTCTCTCTGTCTCTCTCTGTCTCTCTGTCTCTCTCTCTCTCTCTCAAAAACTAAAAACAAAACAAAACAAAAACACCGTGGGTCTCAAGCTTCCTAGCTTTAGGACTGGAACTACACCATCCATTGGCTCTCCTGGTTCTCAGGTCCTTCAACTTGAACTAGAACTACCACATTGGCTTTCCTGGGTCTCCAGTAGAACAATTCTCCCTGCAGATCTCAGGACTTGTCAGCCTCCATGATCACGTGAGCTAAATCCTTATAATGAATCCTTACTGGGGAACCCTGGCTAATATTGTCTCAATTCCTGAGTATTTATCCTGTGAAAATTTATTTTCTCATGATTTTAAAATAATGTTCACTGCTCTTCAGCATTTGCTAAATTAATATCCACTATGGATAAGAGCAAAGTGGTAGAAAGCGAGTGGGTTTTAAAAACCAGATTTAAAGTCAAATCCTTGGTCTGCCACTAAGCAGATGACTGGTCCTGGGCAGATTATTATAGCACTCTGAAAAGTGTGCTTCCTTATTTATGAAATAGACATACAAAATTAAATTAAAAAAAAAAAAAAAAGACACCCCCCCCCCCCAGGGTTGTGTGGCTTACGTGGACAGTATACATATACGGGGCAGCAAAAGTCACTTTCATGCTGCATCAGAAGAGGAAAAGTATGATAGCTCCCTGAGTCCTGCTCATGCCTAGCACCTGACCAAAAGTCCAGCTTCAGCCACCAACAGGAAGAGATGGCAAAGATTTCTGGTATTTCATTTGGCCCCAAATATACTGCCTTTCTACATTTGTTACTACCGTAATGCTGAGGAACCCCAAGTTGGAGGCAGATTAGACAATATCAAAGGGCTCTGTTTAAGAGCATATCCTTATAGGGTTCTGTATGTTCTTTTCTTGGTGAAAACGGAAAGACTGAACTAAAGAAAAGATAAAGTTTTCCATATCTGTCACACGGGAGAACCCCATGGGCTTACTTGTCTTCTGTCCCCTTTTCTCTGCAGGCTGGTCCCTCAGATAAGGGGAGAATGTTTAAAGGAAGTCTTGGGAAAGGTCCCAGGAGCAGTGGGCTGTATGCTATTGAGCTCCTTTGTTGGCAGTTAAGCTTGAAGGGCAGAGAAATATCCAGAATGCTAAATGAGTTGGATGTGTGTGTTATAACCAGTACCTAATGTATTTTTTTTGTCTCTGTGGTAAATCGCTTTTTAATCCCCCCTCCTCTATAGGAAAAAATTGCTTTTAGTAGTAATTATGAAACCAAACGAATTAAAAATAATAGCCAGAAAAGAGGAGCAGACAGTAAAAAGTTTCTCTGGTTGAATTTTGCATACATAATTAAATTAGTAAAAGTGAAGTAAAACAAAATAAAATAATTGTTCAGTATAAAAATAAAAAAGCTGGGGGTGGGGGTGAAGGTCTGGGAAAAACGTGTGAAGGGAAGGAGAAGGTACAGAATTCCCCTTATAGAATGAATAAGTCACGGGGATGAAAGGTATAACATAGGGCATATAGTCAATGATGTTGTGTGGCAACACATGGTAACTATACTTATAGTGAGCATAGCATAATGTATAGAGTTGTGGAACCACTACGTGTATACCTAAAACCATTGTAACATTGTGGGTCAACTCCACCGCAATATTAAAAGGAAAAACACCATTTTTAATCAGTTTTTACATCCCACTAAGCAGTTTGAACTTTGATCTTTAGGGGACAGTTCTATACAAGCTATATAAATAATTGCCTATTAACTTTAGTAGATATGATAGCGAAAAATACACACTGATGTACATTTGGTGACATGTACACCTACTTAATTACCCAAATGTAATGTTAACGAAATGTACTCTAACTTTTTTGGCAATGTTAGCAAAACAAATACAGTTCAGGCGATTACCAAGCCGTGCCGCTGTCGTGACATTTTATTTCAGTTTTGGAAAAAAAAAATAATAATAATCAAGAAAGAAGAACAAAGTTTTGATTTTATTTTTATGTACCTAAAATTCATACACATTTCGCCGTACAAATGTAACGAATCATCTTCATTCAGTAAAACATTTCGCGTGCAAATTAAAACTTGCTGTGCCATACAAAAATATTACACCTTACAATTCACGCTGTTTCACTGTTTTACATTTGAAACACAGCATAAACCAACTGCAATAACTCAACTTCTCTTTATGTGTCTTCACAATCACTGTGCAAGAATTATTTATTTTGGGTCGACTGTTGAAACTCAAGACTGAGTGGTACCATAGGAGTTCAAGATACAAGTATCCCCCAAATGAACTCCGATGACTCCGAACCGCCATGAACGTATTCTCCAAAAATACATTGGTAGCTTTGTCTCTGTATGTTGCGAGCTGTATAATTGGGGGGAGGGTCCTCTAAATGAACTTGCATGTAAAATAAAACATGTATTGAAAGTAAGAATAACAATGACTAATTTGATGTTTACCCACATATTACTTATAACCAAAAATAGCCGTAAGGGTGGTTTCGAATTTAAGCCAACAAAAGATATTTTCAGGAAAGAAGTGGTTTTTCACTCGTGTTTATTAGCCCCCACATCCCACCCCGGAGCACATGGTTCTCAAAAGTAGGGCGATTTGTTGGTTATGTTATTATTCAGAAGGCAGTTTCAGGTAGGATACACCTCCTCGTTGCTTGCTTCGGTCATCTCTGCCACTGTACCTTCGACACGCCAAAGGTGATAGTGTATGTAATTTACTTGCAAATACTTTGGCATAGGAAGTGGTATCTGTGTTCGTGCTGGTTTAAACGCATATTCCAGAAGTGATGCCACAAGCGTATCTGGCAGCTTTATCTCTAATTAGCAACCGAGGGCTGTTCGTGTGGCAGAATGGTTTCTAGAAACGTGTTTCACTGGAGAAGGGAGTAATGTGCAAATTGTGAGCATCTCCCAGCAGCCCCACCCTTGCATGAACTCAATTTCAGGATCCACACTTCTCAGCGTGAGCCCTCGGCTTCGGATGACTTAAGCCCTGCCCCGAGCCATCTTCACTGGATTGTGTCACCTGAGCCGACTGGGAGTAGCCGACACTTGTCCTTTAACATTGTCTCACCTCCCTCTAGCAGACCTGTGTGTAAGCAGCTCTTCAGAGAGCCGACCTTCAGTGAGCTGGTCGGACTGCATGCGTGACCATATTTGAGTCCCCCTGCTAAGAGCGGTTTCCAAGTGTGGCCGAATTCTACACTTGCTTTATCACTAGCAGATCGCTTTGTAGCAAGGTGAGGGCAAGGGGCTCCCATCTGCCTCTAACTGCAGGAAGGTACTGACGCCTGTGAAAACAACCTAATAATTGAGAGAGGCCACGGTTAACAGCACTGTGTGGACGCGTGTTTGTATGTTTAGAAAGTGATGACCACTGAGGAAAATGGGCCAGAACTTTTCCCTTCAATAACCCTTTCTTGAGAAACAGCGAGCCACAGGGAAGAGACTAGGGGCTGATATTCCCTAGTGACATGCATTGCCGTCTGATGAAACCAAAAGTTAACGACTCCTGCATCTGGGAACAGCTAACAGAACCTTGACGTCTTCACCAATTCTCACAGATATTGCTTGGGACATACAAGATGCAGTTGCTAAATCCACACAAATATTTCTTGGGATATTCAAGATACAGATAACAACTCCGCACACAAGCTGTAGAGAGTCGTTATTTATTGTTCCCGTCACCTCTTGGCATTTTTCCCCCTTCTGGAGAAGCGGAAGAAGTCTCAAGACCACGCGGGGCCTTTCTTTTCACCTGTTTTTAGATCAAACAAATAATGTATCGATGCATGACTACAATTACCTTTGGAAAAGTAGATTGCAATATATAAAGCAAAGATACAAGTACCCCCTCACTGCTCTTGACCGAGGACGTACCACTTCCTCTTGTTAATGGTTTATGACTTCAAAACTGTCTATCCATTTACATAAATACATATGTACGTATGCAAATATATGTGGTTTCCAAATGGCAATGGAATTTAAATATCCCCTAGAGCTGGATGACTTTGCAACTAAAATATGAACATGCTTATCCGCCTCATGAGAGTTGCAATATCTTTCACTCCACAGTGCCGTAGTACCTTAGTTCCTAGTATCCCTCATAGGCATAAGTATAATTTGTGGCACCCGTGGGGTTAGGTGTGGCCCTGTGAATAAAATGTAAGCGGCAGAGACTTGAATCACTTTCAGGCGGAAGCTTTACATGCTGTCTGTAAGGCACCATGACCTCTCCTCAGCTACGGGGTCTGGTGAAATACCCCAGACTGATGACGGCTCCATCTGCCCGGACCCTGGGTGAGAAGATACAGGACAGAGTCCCCAGTTGACCTGAGAGGGCCATGTCTGAGCAAGAAATAACCTCGTATTTTAGGCCAATGAGATTCTGGAGGGGTACTCCCGCATCAGGGAGATATAGAGCATCAGCAGAGATAGAGAGAGAGCGCAAGTAGGGGAGGCGCAGAGAGAGGGGTCCTAGAAGATCGGAAGCAGGCTCTGGGCTGAAAGCAGAGTCCGATGGATACAGGTCTAGAACTCATGAACCATGAATACGTGACCTGAGTCAAAGTCTGACGCTTAACCGACTGAGCCACCCAGGCGACCCCGTATGTACGATTTTTAAACGCAGTTGTTTTCCTAATAACAGAACTGGTATCACTTGCAATTGTTAACGTATATAAAATAGTGGCAATAGACAATCTTAAATTTATCTCTTATATTGTTGTACTCAAGGCAGATTTTCCATAGAGTCAGTCAGATATTATCATCCTCTAAACTGTTGTAACTGTTTACACTATTAGAATTAGTCATGAGGATACATATTGACTTACGCTATAGTCAATATTGGTTCATTAATATTGATCTATCAACCATGAAATATTTGTAGGATCTGAAGATCTAGAAATATGGACCAATGTCATTTAATTTGTAGTTTCTGTTTATTAATTTGACTATGTTTTTGTGTGTGTGAGTTCTTTCTATCTACTCTGACTTGCCTACCCATATCTTTTGTCTGTATTTCTACTATTTTGTTGTGCCGTTTAGATTTTTAGGAACACTTTTTTTTTCTAAAATTTGATTTTTAAGTAATTTCTATATGCAATGTGGAGTGTAAACCCAAGGTCAAGAGTCACATGCTCCACAGACTAAGCCAGCCAGGTGCCCCTAGATTTTTAGGGAATCTTATATGTTAGGCTTCCTTATACTGGATACATTGTACATGTTGCAAATACTCTCTCCTAGTCTATCTTTTGCTTTTAAATTTCATTTCTCATGTGTTTTATGACACAGAGCTCTGACTTTCATATAGTAAAATCTCTGCCTTGATAGACATGGAATCTAGAATATGTTGGGCTTAGGAAGTTTTTCCCCAGTCAGCAAAGCACTATAAAATGAATTATATTTTTATTACAACTTAAATTATTTATAAAATTCCATTATAGCTTTAAGGGTTGTTTTATGTTTAACTCTTAAATCCAACTAGAATTTATTTCAGTGAATGGTGCAAGGTAGTGACTGCAATGTATTACGTTTTGTTCAAATGAATAATTGTGCCCACATGATTTGTTGAATAATCTGCTTTTTTTGGTGGATTTATAACAAACATCTTGCATCAGCATCTGCTTCTAGTGGGGCTGAACCTGTGAACATTTGGAAAGAACTGATATGTAGACCCTATTGGCCCTGCTGATTGCTGGTGAATGAATGCTGTTCTTGAGGATGGTGGACCATTATTGTCATAAACACAAGTCCCACAAGATGACTTGGTGGTCACAGTGTTTCTTCATTTGAAGAATGCACATCATCCGGGGCACCTGGCTGGCTCAGTTAGTTAAGTTTTTGACTTTGGCTCAGGTCGTGACCTCAAGGCTCGTGAGTTGAAGTCCCGTGTCAGGCTCTGTGCTGACAGCTCAGAGCCTGGAGCCTGCTTCGGATTCTGCATCTCCCTCTCTCTCTCTCTCTCTCTCTCTGCTCTCCCCGGCTCACACTCTGCCTCTCTCTGTCTCTCAAAAATAAATAAAAACATTACAAATTTGTTTTTTAAAAGAATGCACATCATCATAAAGAAAGACCACCCAAGTATCTGAAGTAGAGAGTTCAAATAGGCGTCACTCTATCAACACGAATGGGAAGAAATGGGGCTGGGGCAGGTGACAGGGAGAGGAAAAGAGTAGATCAGATGGGAGGTGATCTGCCTTATGTATCGATGGCTGCTCGGCTCCAGCCCATCCCAGCCATGGGGACACATGGGGCCAGGTTTTTTCCCCAACAGAACTTTTGGTTCCATTTATATACGTATAATTTCCTGCTGCCTGATTGAGCAGGTGCACGAGTATGTTTCCAACCATTTTTTTTCTCTAGAAGGAAAAAGGTTTCTGAAGCAGAGAAGAAAAGATTTCCTGATTTTAATATGTATTAAAACCTTAATTTACCTTTAGCCATATGCCTGGTTTTATAGTCATGAGACATGAGATGGCAGTATATTAAAGCCAAAGGTCTGCTGTTAGGTTCGTGAAGTTTCAAATGGTAACAGGTCAGAATGCACATCTTGACATGGAGAGCAGTTATGCCAGGTTTTCACCCCAAACTAAAACCGTGTCATTCTCCCTTCCTGGGGGAATGGGTGAGTGAGGTAAATGAGAGAGAGGCCAAAGAGAGAGGCCCAGATGCTCTCAAGGGTCCCACACCCAGAGGGAGACATTACAATCAGGGATAAGTTGTATGCATCACATTAGTGTCATTATATGATCTGATGTTTTAGAAAATCATGATATATCCTCAAATCTACAAGGTATCAGAACAGGAAATTTTCACGTTCTGTATTTAAGAATTGGGAAAATAAAATATTTACCTTCACTCATTTTATAAGAATGAGTGATAATCTTGTAGTTCTTGGTGTCCTCATAAAGTTTTGTTTTCTCCAGAAGGATACAAGCTCTATTAGATTTTTTACTACCTATTTATCGATGAATTTTCATCTTCCAATATACATACCATGTACAATAAAAGATAGCAACTTTATTTTCCTGTAGAATGGTAGATTACATAGGTAATCCCTTTATCATTTCACTCATCATTTCACTGTCCCTCAGGAAGGCCTTTAACTCCTAAACCAATTATATGCATTAGAGCAAGTTAGAATTTAGAATTTTTGCTTTGTACTGAACATTTGAAAGTCATTCTTTTTTTTTTTTTTTTTTTTTTTTTGCAAGAGAGAGAGAGAGAGAGAGAGAGAGGGAGAGAGAGATCAAGGGAGGGGCAGAGAGAGAGAGAGAGAGAGAGAGAGGGAGAATCCAAAGCAGACTCCACACACAGCGCAGAGCCTGACTCAGGGTTCAATCCTACTACCCTGGAATCATGACCTGAGCTGAAATCAAGAGCTCAACCAACTGAGCCACCCAGGTACCCCTGAAAGTCATTCTTCTACTTCAAGACCAAGCCTTCCACCCGCATCCAATTTTTGTTTTCAAACATCAAATGTGCTACGTTTAATTTCAGTTAACATTAGCAAAAGAATAACAAACCTGGAAGGAATGAAATCAGAGGGCATGCTAAATTTCAAATGAGTGTCTTCTTTTAGCAACAAAAGATTAAGAGTATGAGAATAAACTATAGAAAGAATGTATTGGGATGCCTGGGTGGCTCAGTGGGTTAAGCGTCCAACTCTGGATTTTGGCTCAGGTCATGATCTCACGCTGTGTGAGATCAAGCCCCACATTGGGTTCTGTGCTGAGCATGGAGACTGCTTGGGATATTCTCTATTCCTCTGTCTCTGGCCTCCCCCTTCCCAAAAAATAAATAAGTAAACTTTAAAAAAAAAGAATTTTTTTAAACTTTCTAAAACAAGTAAGTAGGACCAAAACTGACTAATAATGCATTTGGCTCCAAAAGTCAATCACCAGTTTGACTGTGTCGCCGTCAGTGTTAAGTGTTGCTATACGGTATAAGAAGCCCGCATTTATCTTAATGAACTGGGGAATAGTTCAGAGAAGTATCTGTGAAAAGGACAAACATCATAATATTAGTGAACCTGAATAAAAAGCTGTTCCGAAATGTGACATCAGTCAAAATCCAATCGGAAGATGGAAACCACATAATAATTTGAACAATGAAAGTTTGATGTCGAGAATTGTCGACTACGGCGGGGAAACCTCTATACAGCAGGAAAGAGGATTCTAAAAACTACCCTCGGGCTGAGGGAGATGACTCAAGGAAGGAACAAATATGGAAGATGGGAATCCCTTCCTCAAGAAATTCAGACCTTGTTAGAGTATGGTTGTGGCTCCTTGGATGTCGAAGAAGCTTGCCGAGTTGCCTTGGGCGAGAACTGCAGCATGGTCCCCAGGTAAGCCAGAAACATCCCTCTGGGGTACCATTCCAACTGGATTGGGGGAAGCATCACTTGGGTAGCCCTTGGCACACCCTGTGGGCAGCAGCAAATTAGGAGCAGGAAGTAGATGAGAAAAAAAGGACTTGGAGAGAAGTCTTTTCCTCCGGTAGTGTCTCTCTATCGCCTCCTGTTGACAAATCTTTACATGATGCAAGTTGCAAAGCAAAACTCTACAGGACCCAAACGCATCCTCATAGAGCAGGTAATGAGAGGGTAGATTTGGAGCTTAAAGGATATAAATGGGTTACTTTTACAGTTATATTTAACTTTCTACTATCTAGTCATTTCTATGTGGATACAAGTGCTTAAGTTGCCAAAAAGCTTAATATTCAATTCATAATATCATTCAGTATCTATGAAAATCTGTGAAAGTCAGCGCAGCTCCAAATTCTGTGAGGACCGACGCTTATACAAATTGGGGAAAAAAGAAACAAAATTATGAATTCCGTAATTCATGTGAAAAGGTACTAAGTCTAAAGTAAATGTATATCCAACCTAACTTCTTAGCCAGATCCCCAAATTCCCACAGCCACTCCAGTCATCCCAAATTAAGGCCAAATAGGATGGAAAATAAATTAAAATAGAAAAAAGTGGGTCCCACTTTTTCAAATTTCACAAAATCATATGACCATGCAAACATATTACTAAGGTCTGTCCTGGCATCCTAGAGTAGCTTTTACACGTGTGTAGCACAAAATTCAAGCTTCATTAGTTTCACATCAAACCTACCTCTGATGCTCAATCTAACCATAATTTATTACGATCTTAATAAATTCTATTGGATTTCCATTCCTTTGTGTTGTTAGTTTTCATTAAATGTTTGGTGCTTTTTGTTTTTTTCGCACACATTTTTTGAGAGGTAGGTTAATTCGTTTAGGGAAGTGTCCAGGATATCCTTTTTAGTAGATCTATATACTCTTAAACTCTACCCATGCCTCTGGGTTTTAGATACTGCAGGTGATATCCTTTGCACAGCTTGGCAGATAAATTCCACCGTGCCTGTGTAACCTGGCCCCTGCCTCTCTCCCTGACTTCATCTTTACTATATCTGTGGCCAGTGGGGTTCCTCAACACATCAGACCCATTCTATCTCAGAGTTTTTACAGTCCCTCAAATATCTGAAAACCTCCTCCAGGTCTTTGCATAGTAACCATTCATTGCTTCCATCTCTACTCACCTCTTCGGATTTAGTGAATAATACATTTTACAAACCAGAAAGAGAAAGCTCTGAGGAGTCATCAGAAAATATCGAGGCCAATGATTTTTGCCTCACTTGCTTCTCTGTAATGACCTTATTCATTTTTATGCCGCGAGTTGCTGTCTTGCTTGGCTTTCTAAATTGCTCTGATCAAGTTCCCCACTGGGTTCTTCTGCAGAATCCTGATATTAATTTGAAACAAGGCCACACATTTAAATAAAAATGAGGTCAACTTCTTTCAAAGTTTCCACCCAGCAGCCTTTGAAATGAATGGTCCCTCTCCCAAAACTACATAGTCCGGAACTTATTTTTTAGCTTTATAATATCCTTACCCTTGTGTCTTTACCAGCAAACTTCTTACCTCCGTCCAAGTTTACGTTGTGATCTATCATCCCCTTCATCCTCCATTTGTTTCCATCTTTACCTTGTTTATTGCCTTTTTCAATATTTGAAGGGAGGGACTTGTCTCTCTCTTTTTGTTTTTAAGTTCATTTATTTATTTTGTCAGAGAGAGAGAGAGAGAGCACACATAAGCAGGGAGAGGCAGAGAGAGAGGGGGAGAGAGAATCCCCAGCAAGCTCCGCACGGTCAGCACAGAGCCTGACACGGGGCTCAAAATCACAAACCGTGAGATCATGACCTGAGCCGGAACCGAATTGGATGTTTCACCAGCTGAGCCACCCAGGAGCCCCTAGTGACTCTTTTCTCTTATCCAATGCATATAGTCATTTGAGTTTGAGATCTCTGATCTATGACAGGAGAAGGCAGGGACTTGTAGTCCGATACTGAGTCAGTGGGTTACTGGAACCACGTGGAACTGTTTGGAACTTGGACAATGTAGTTGATACTGTAAACTATGTGAAGTTTCTAGAACAGGATAAGCAGTTAGTCTCAGATAAAATCTAGAGAATCCTCAGGCACGTAGATTATTTTGATACTATCAGGGATGTCTAAATATTTACCAAGTGGTTTCAGTGGTTTGCATGACTTTTTTCAGAAATTTTCCATTATAAAAGGAGAAGCGTATCCATATTAATTACTAGCAAATCAATATGTCCATATACGTGATCTCTGACATGAAGATGTCAAATCCCAAGGGAATGAATAAGGTGGACATATGAATAAAGCTTCTTCTGGCAGAGGCAATGAATAATCTTTCTGGTCTCAGATCAAGCTCCCTTTAGCCATTCGAATACTTCTCAATTTTGCCACATTTGAGAATTACCTGAACGCCAGGTGATACATCCTTGAGGTTTGTATGGGGGGGTTAACTTGGTGATACTATCTTCAACCTCGACATGATTGATCGTACCAGTTGTGTGAACTCTAAAAGGAGTAAGGTCGTCATCATTTCATTTATTCACAGCCATATCCCTGTCATGGATAATAATGGCTGACATATAAGCACTCAAGAAATATTTATTCAGTGAATCAAATCAAGTACTTTAACACGCTAACTTTATATTTTAAATACACAAAAAATTCTTAGCTATTTAGCTAAGCTAAAATAATATTAGCTATAAATAATATTATAAATATAATAATAAATATAATAATAAATACACATATAATAAAAATAATAATATAAATAATAAAATAATATTAGCTATAAAATAATAACAAATGCTTTTTTTTTTTCCTACCCCAGTGTCATGAGTAATACCTTTCAAGGACCGTTGTGAAGAAATATTGCTGAGGAAGATAGTATTGAGGTGTTAATGCCCTGTGGAATGGTACACTTTTACTTAATAACAGATATTGTTCTATTATCTCTCTTTCTAGTTCTCTCTCATTCTCTCTCTCTCCCTCTCTCTCTCCTTGTCTCTTCTCTTCCCTTCTCTTTCCTTTATAAATATGATATCATTCAGTATGTTCCCTAAAGAAAGACTAACAAAAGTTGGATAGATGTACTGCCTAAAACAAAGTACCTCCTTAAGCCAATATGTCTTTTTTTTTTTAATTTTTTAACATTTATTCATTTTTGAGAGACAGAGGGAGCATGAGCGGAGATGGGGCAGAGAGAGGGAGACACAGAATCCAAAACAGGCTCCAGGCTCTGAGCTGTCAGCACAGAGCCCGCCGTGGGGCTTGAACTCCTGAACCATGAGATCATGACCTGAGCCGAAGTCCGACGCTCAACCGACTGAGCCACCCAGGCGCCCCAATATGTCTTTTTTTTTTTAATGCAGCTGAGAAGGTACTTTGAAACATATCAAGAAACTGAATACAACATAGTGTGGCAATGATAGTTGCTCTAAGGAAAATGTACCAGAAAAATCAATTCGAAAGCCAATTTACCCTTTGACTTTAGTGAATTCATTTGACCTTAGTGAATTCATTTGATCTTCTATGCAACCAGTTAGAAGATTAATAAGAAATGATCAATAAAGACAAATATTTCTGAAAAACTAAAATCCCTTACACTGAGCTGTAGTTGTAAAATTTTTCTCTTGTTGAGAACATACTGTCTCTTTGGTCTTAAGTCTCTAAATGGATTAATTCCATTTGTGGTATGTGAATACAGCATAGTGTTTGCATAGTGTCAAAATGTCTTTGAATTTCTGTATACAGCAAATACCAAATTGACAAAAAGTAATTTAAATAAGAGGCTGTGTTGCATTGGTTTTTGTTTTAGAACCAGGTAATCCTCGTTTGAGTTTCCAGGATCTGTAACTACTATTTGTAGAAGTTTGGACAACGTCTGTAAACTTCAATTACTTTATGTAGAAAATGAAGATAATCATAGAGTTGAGGTAAGAATTAAGTGGAACATATTAAAAACAGATCAGTATCTGGCATGGAGTAAGCAATAAATCATAGCAGTCATTTTATTATCATTATCGGTGGTATTCCTCTGATGATAAATTCTAAACTTATAGTTAGTAATTACATAGGTATCACGGTGTGCATTTTTGTGAGCTAACCTCATTCCTGGATGCTTTTATTTCATGCTTTAATCTTTTTTTTTTTTTAATTTCCTTCTTCTAGTTCTCACACATTGCTAACACATGTTACCTTGCTATATTTTATGCATCAATAAATGTAGTTTTAATTTATTTTACAACGGAGTGGAGTTTAAATAAATATGTAGATGGATAGATATAAACCATAACGATATAAATAATATATGTATTTACAGTAATCTTGGGCTATGAATTAATATATGTCACAAGACCTCAGACAATTCTTGTTTCATGGTGATGAAACAGAGAAAGGAAAAGAATGTGTCGATAAAGTGCGAGGACTTTGCATGACCTGTCACTGTCCAGAACAGTACTGGGTGTAGGAGGACTTTGATAAATATTTGTTGAATAAATCCACAAAGGAAGTCCATGAATATTATTTAAGATTTTCATGTGCAGAGCAATGGGCCAGACACCTTGGAGAATAAAAGATTTACAACTAGTAAGCCCAGTTAGCCCCTTTCTGAAAATTACTATATAGTATTAGATGACCAACTAATAATAACTATTATGAACAGGTGGCATTGCAATGGAGATCCAAACACCACACCATGTGTTTTTATGTGCTTGGGGTACAAATCGGTCTTTGACTGGTGGACATCAGTTCCAACCTGGGGGACATTGGTAGACTCCTAATACTATTACCAACAACAAAGATTTCTTAGTAACACCTGGACACCAATTTCTAAGCAATACCCAGAATAATTTTTAAAGGGTACCTTAAAAAAGGGGGTTGGCTCAGTTGGTTGAGCATCCAACTCTTGGTTTCAGCTCAGACTTCCATCTCCTATTTTGTGGAATTGAGCCCCTCGTTGGACTCCGTGCCGATAGCTTGGAGACTGCTTGGGATTCTCTCTCTCTTTTCTCTCTCTCTGCCTCCCCCGCCCCCCAGCTGCATGCTCGCTCTCTCTCAAAATAAATGAACAAACATTAAAAATAACATCCCTGTCCTCATAGAATATTGACTTCTTCAGAGGGCAGATGGGCACCTAATCACAAAGAATTGATTTAACCGAAAGCTGGAAGTTTCTCCCCACAGCAGTACTGTTTGCCATGAGGTGCCTCTAATTAACAGTAGGGCTATGAATGGACACATTTTTTGCATTTGGTGCTGTGGACAAAATATTGTTTCTGGTGAACGTGACACAATTTCCAATATACGGAACAGAGGTGATTCTTTAACATAGCTTTCTCAGTAACAGCTTCATATTCTAATCATCTGGGAGGTTGTGGGGAAGAAAGCAGAAAGGATACGAAGGAAGAGATGGGGGGGGGTGTGTGAAGGAAAAGAAGGAAAAATTGTCTAGCCCTGAAACCTAGCCTGATAAACCCAGAATCAATAGAAGTGGGCCCAGCCATCAGTAATAAATAAAATATCCCGAGAGGAATGTAATGAGCTGCCGTGGTCGAAAACCACACCTGGGCAATGATCCAGGGCACTGTTTCTCAAGCCTTACTGGGAATAAGAATCATCTGGATAGCTTGCTAAAACAGATCAATGAAGCCCAGCCCCGAAGATTCATGCATCTCAGCTCCAGAGATCCATCTAGGATGGAGCTTAAGATTTTGCATTTTTTTTTTTTAATTTATTTTTGAGACAGAGAGAGACCGAGCATGAGCAGGGGAGGGACAGAGAGAGGGGGAGACACAGAATCCGAAGCGGGCTCCAGGCTCTGAGCTGTCAGCACAGAGCCGGACGCAGGGCACGAACTCAGGAAGTGTGAGATCGTGACCTGAGCTGAAGTCGGATGCTCAACCGACTGAGCCACCCAGGCACCCCAAGATTTTGCATTTCTAACCCGTCCCAAGACAATTCTGTGGTGTCCATCCGTGAAGTACACTTTGAGTACCAGTGCTCTAGAGTGTGGTACCAAAGGCTACCTGATAATTGGCAGAGAAGTGAGTCATCTGGGAGTCGTTGCTTAGTAAATAGTCTATGGACGGACAGCATCAGCATCTCCTGGGATCTTCTAGAAATGCCAAATCTCAGACTCTGATGAATCAGAACGTGTATGTTAATACAATCGGCAGGCGATAGGCATGTTTGTTAAAGTTGGAGAAGTACTGATCTAATCCTCAATTTTGGCCACACACTGGAGTCTCTTGAGTACTTTCAAAATTTAACAAGGTTGGGACTCCCCGCAGGATGCTTTGTGGACAATAGATTTTAGAAATTGCCAGCATGACTCTTCTATGTAGCAAAGTATGAGAAGCACAATTCTAGGGGACATGATTTGAGGTGATGTTGTGCAAATTTATCCATAAACCTTTTTTTAATGTTTATTTTTGAGAGAGAGAGAGAGAGAGAGAAAGCATGAGTGGGGATAGGCAGAGAGAGAAGGAGACACAGAATCCAAAGCAGACTTCGGACTCTGAGCTGTCAGCACAGAGACCGATGCGGGGCTCGAACTCACAGGCCGTGAGATCATGACCTGAGCCGACGTCAGATGCTCAACAGACTGAGCCACCCAGGTGCCCCCTGCATAAACTTCCTCCTCTTCCAATTTCCTAGTCTGCCACATTGCCTGACATTCTACTAATAGGTATTCACTTACACATGTTAATAAGAATCCTCTCCTATGCAAATGGCCAGAGGAGAATGGACATTGTTTTATCATGCATTCTACTATCAACATAATTAATCAGACTCTGAGATCATAAAGTTGGAAACAAATAAGTCTAGTGGCAGTTGGGAAAATAGAAGAGACGATATAGAATATGGGGGTACTTCTTGTTGTGAGCTGAGATGGATGGAAACTTGCAGCATTGACGATGTGGAGCATGATTATTTCTGGTTCAACCCTCAAGTACAGTGCCCACAGAACACGGAGTGGCTGGACGAGGGGCTAAATGGTGGGGATAGACTTGATTTCTTTTAAGAAATGAACATGAAAAGAATTTGAGGAATTATAAAATTGTAATAAATCACACTGCAATTGGACCTGTGGCAGAAGATGTAAGTGATTGATGAAGCAGCCATGAGAAACTATTACAGGAGACTATATTATCACAAGTACACTTTTTTGGTGTAAGCTTGCCGAGTTCCAGTACCTTGTTTTACATATGTCAAGTGCCCAATGACATTTTAGCTATTGGTAACCCCAGTAAGTGTTAACCACAAACACTTGTTCCCTATTTAAACTAGATTAATTTCAGAGGTATGATTGAATGCATGAACGCGGCAAACACCCATGCCATAAACGTTTTATATACGCAGGTCTAAGACAGCTGGATTTTTTCTTAATGCCTCCAGCATATTTCAGACCCATGCTGAGTCATTTAATTGGAATTAGGTGCATATTGAAGGAAGAAAAGTGTCGTTTCTTCTTATTTAGTGACTCATCTGTATGAGGCAGAAGCCAAGTGGTGATTGAGGACCACTGGGGGTCACATAGCTAAACTGAAGAGTCTAGGGTCTCACTTTTCACCCCTGCCGCTCGTCCACGATACATACAATGTCAGGGATCACTCCTGAAGTTGAAAACTGTATGGGCTTTTCTTCGAAAGATTCTCACAAATCGTGTTTCTTGGTGAATGAATACCAACAGCAACAAAGTCAACTAATTTAAACTATTGCTTTTATTATAATTACACGGGAGCACAAATAAATAAGCACAAAAGTATTGTAAAATATTGCCAATGCACTAAAGAAAACAAATTGTTTCCCAACAACATCTGGTTACTTCAGTAGTATCAAAGTACATTTATAATTACATGTTACCTAAAAAAATCAAGTACAAAAATTAAGAGAAATTAAAACATCAGTGTTTATATTAATATGCATATAGAAATGGCTAACAACACATGAATAGAGAAATCTGTTAGCTAATGCTTATTTGCACAATTTTTCAGGCACATACCTGACATTTTTAATGAGTTATGAAAATGTAATATGACATTCAGCTTCTTCGATACGGTAAACACGTTATGTCGAAATGGATGTTTAATGGTTTCTTTTAAAAACCCTGTCTTTTAAAAATGTCGTGCCATTATCCACTAAAAAACAATATTTTATATCATCTCTCAATAGCTATTTGTTTTAGTTTCTTGAAAAGAGCAAAAAAGGAAACATACAAGTGCTAAATACGTAAACACATTTTTAGTGCAAGATAACAAGACCTGTGACTTTACTGTGCTTTGCTTTTTATAATCACAGTGCACTTTATGCCAATTGCTACACTATCAATGTTAACTCAAGGAGTTCCAAACAAAAGAAGTGCATACTAAACATTTTCATATATATTATATACAGTATGTATACTGTATGTGGGTGTATACATGTGTAAATGTAGATGTTTTTAGGGTGGGTGAACCCAGTCACATTTGGGGACAATTGAACACTTCGAAAAGATCTTCATACGTACTTGGTTGCGATAAATCCAGCAATGTTTCTGTAAAGGTGTTTCCCCTTAAATTTGAAACTGTGTAATATTTAAAGGGAAATGTAATCAGATGGTTTTTTTTCTTCCAGATTACACACACTTTGCTGCAATGTAATTGACCCAAATATCAAAGGGTTTTAAATCAATCCAAACAACAAGCCACAATGTTCAAGTCCAACATGGCAAACGTGTTATCCTTTTACTGAGATACACAGACAGCAGTACATATCCTATGTGTACATATAGAGTTTTATACATAAACATTTTATACTTAGACATTAACTTTAATATGTTTTAGTATTTTTTTCGACTGTACACTTGATCTGGAAAAAAAGAGAGAATACCATATATAAACACAAAGGAGATGTCAAACATGTGATATTGTATACCTTCTTAGAAATAATTGGCTTTGTTTTGAAACTTTAAGGATTGCATAATTAAGTTCCTTGAAGGCAGGGATCATATCTTTTTGAATATTTAATTCCAAGTGCTTCACAGAATTTTTTAAAATAACTAATACGTTTCTCAACCATGAACTGCTAATAATAAATTAATAAATTGTCCACATTCTACAATTAGCTATCAATGTTCCCATGGAGGGAAGATGTAGTAAGTTAATCTTACATATTATAGGTACCATTTTTCTTCAGTTCCATTTAAGTTTGGGATACAATGCCCTATGAATTGTTATTCCATCCTACTTGTATTCCTTTAAAAGGGTAAATTGTATCTTGTCTCAGATCACCTACTGCTTAAATCAGAGGAAAGTTTTTTTTTTTTTTTAATTTTATAGGTAGCCATAATGAACTTACAATCTCTTTTCTGCTTTAGTGAAGTGATTCACTTTAACATATAGGTGATATTTAAATTGTATCGTTAATGTGCATTGTTTTGATGCCTTCTATATAGTTCATTAAAACAATAACCCAAAAAGGTTGCTTAGTTCTTTTCTTTTTCTTTCTTTCTTTACTTGATTACTAAACGTGCCCAAAGAGTCAAACCAAATGATATGTGAGGATGAGGCCAAAGCCAGAGTGTAGTAAGAAAAATGTTTCTCTGTTCTCTGGAAGCATTCAACAAAACTATATGGAACCTCCGTGTCCCAAGTCCCAACATCCTGTTTTGAAAAGGGAAGTTGTATCTTCTGGTATCCAGACCATTTCTGGATATTTGAATGTGTATATTCTTTAAAACTACAAACGTTAACCTCTTAATTTTTGCTTTCTTTCACTTTCCCGAATATTTTGTATGGGTGGACATTAACCTTCACTTAACGCAAATCAATCACCTTCATCTGAACTTAATGTCTGCAGCATAAATATGGGGGAAAGGGTAGTAGTGTTCCTGTGAGGAACTGCCATAAAACCTCAGAAGATGCTAGTTTCTGGCATTGCACAGAAATGCAGAATTTGATTTTTCCCTTACATCGACTCTAAAGAAATTGGTCTCTTGTGTGCTAACAAGTTCTTCCTATAGAAAAGCATCTTGCTGACAGCCAATAAAGTTCTGTTTCTGTAAAATTTGCTGTGAAAAGACCATTTCTCATAGGTATGAGCTCTTCCCACCCGATAACCATGCCAGGATACCGTTTGCTCTTTGGCACTGCTAAAAAGATGAGCTATACCTTCCCATTGTGTTCTGTATGTGGAATGTTGATCATCTGACCAAGTTCACAGACTGAAGCATCCTGGTTGCCTGCCACGAGAGAATACACTGATTTTTCTTTGTATCCTAATGACTTCTTTTTCTCCATACAAAGAAACGCTACACAAAGAGAAAATTAATTATAGAATGGTTATGGCCCTATCAGCTAAGCTGCAATGGACAGTGGTTTGGGCACTGAATAAAAGTTACGGAGTCAAATATCAGCGAAGCCACTTTTCCAGATCGTTCAGTTACTTCCCATGGAAAGGAAGATTTGGAGATATTAAATAGAAATAGTTGCCCAAGGTCAGATTTTCAAACAAGCTGCCTTCTCAGAAAATAACTTGCTTGAAAAAAGGGTCCATGAAACCTGGCAACATCATGAGTTTGGCAGAACAAATGGGAATGTCTGAATCCAACACACATCATTTCAGTACCTCTGTTTCCTTCTTGACAAGTGGCCAGCAGTGAGAAATATCTTCTCCCTTATTCAGAAAGATAGGGGGAAAGATTGGCATCTGAAAAACACACTTGGATATGTTACCGAAATATAAATTTCAAAGGAATTATCCAGCCATTACCATACTGAGCCTGAATATACATATACATACACCAAAATCATCATTAAGATGCTGAGAATTGATGTCTTATGCCTCATTGATTGGCTTGAGTACCTGTGGTCAGAATGACCTGAATCAGGCTAACCTGGGTCCTCAGCACATTTTATGTCTATGCTGATTTTATCTTAACACATTTCCATCCCTCTTAGATTGGTACTCCATTGATTGTTGGGTTTGAAATATAATCTCTAACTGGTGAAACACAGCAGTAGGATTTATTGAAGCCACTTAAGATCTCTCCATGATTTCCTGTACTTGTGATCCTGCTTTCTTGTTTGTTTTTTAACCACTTCAGTGATACAAGCAAAACCTAAAACCTCAGTAAGCACTGTACGTATACAGTTCTCCTGCTGAGAACTCATTCACGCAAAAACAACAGATACACATGCTCCCACTTACCCTTTTCCCTTATTCTTTCAGAATTCTAGTTGGACATCAAAATATCCATTACTTATAAAATATTAAAAAATTATCTTATAGCATTTCAAAGGCTTGAAAGGAACGATTACTGGTAAAGCATCACTAGGTTGTTAGCAATATAGATTACAAAAATTCCCTAACTCCTGTTATTTGGTTTCATTGAACAGCAGTGACTCTTGCTGTCAACACCCTTACGAGGAAAACCACTATGACAATAACTTCAAACACGTACCTTTTTCTCTCAGAAATATAATACTAAATTGATTGTTAAAGAAGAATCACATACTGTCAATTTTAGGAAGCATAAATAGTAATTTGAATATTACAAAATATACGCGATAGTTTCCTTTTTATTCATCCGTGGCAATATTTATATTCAACTAACAAGTTATTCTTAAAAGATATATATGATTTGTTTAACTTAAATTTTACCACCACATAAAATTGAATCCACCCCCTTCCACCCCCTCTCCCCTGCATTTCCCGCTTCTTCCTTGAAACAAAATAAAAGAAACAAGGGGTCAAAACTCTTTGGTCATGGTGTCCTAAGCAGTAAGAACGGGTGTGATGGTCATGCACAGAAGATTGCGACCCCAAAATGTGGTGAGAACTCGTTTGAAAAAACTTAAGAAACACTAGTTTGTTAATGGGCCTTAATTTTGAGACAGATTGGCATTTAATGTGCTAAAATATGTAAATGCGTCCGTCTGAATGTTTATTTCTCATTTTCTAGGGGAAACAAACATACACGTGAAAAGTTACTTAAAAATAGTGATTGCAGTGGCTGTGAGGCCCCTGGTCCTGCTTTCTTGAAAGCAGTCTTGCTATTTAGCTATTGATTCCTTATTCCTTCCATTGTCACAGTGAACCCTGGTCTCCTCCAATCAGATCAATGATGCAAGGACACATGTCCCTAAAGTCATTTCTGAAGGAAATGTTTTCTGCTGGGAAATCCAAATATATCCTAATAACTTTCTCTGGAGTCTAATGATTGCTTAGTACAAACAAGACAATATCGAAGAGAAATTCTTATAAAGCCAATGTAGCAAAAATATTGGTATTGATGTAATGTGGACGTCCAAATTAAGCATCGTATTTGCATTCATTTCCTGTCAAATCCTTAGAAACTTACAAAGCAACAGATGTTCTTGACGAATATGATACTCGATTTCTACATTACTAGCACCAGATCTTATATTATGTGATTGAACATGATTTTTATAGCTGTGAGCTCTCATACAGAAGCCAAATGTGGACAGAAAAAAAATAATAACGTCTTAAATGCAAAAATTAATAATAAAAGGCATCAAGGGATTACATATAAAAGAGATAACAAACCAGTTAATACCGAAATTATATCATATAGTAAAACTCTCGATATTTCTGTAATTTATATCCGTATAATGTGTATTATTTCAGGTGTCACCCATAAACTAGTAAAATATTTACATCTTAATATCTTTTGGATTCAAAATAATCCGGGATAAATAAGTGTCTTAATTGCAAGGATACAATTAATATACATTTTATGTTGAAGTTGCCTGTGAGTAGACACAGCTTCCCATGGTTTTTCCGGGGAAGCACTGGCATTCCATCCCGACAGAGAAGACACGTAACAGTTCTTTATCTCAAGACTGAGTCGACCTCCCTCTCTGTGTGGACCTCACGCCATCCTGCGCACAGTCATATGGCGGTGTCCCAGAACACCGTCTGCTGCTTAGAGTAGGGTGGAGGGCTGTACGTCTTTGCCCCCGCATTCTTCTTCCAGCTGGGTAGGATAGGCATGCTATCCTGTTTGCAAAGGCCTTTTTCCGTTTTCTGTCTAGCTTTTATTTCCTTGCACAAGCAACGCTTTTTCTCAATCATCTCAAGCATTGTATGGTCTCCATGAAACCACTGCATGCATGCCACCTAGCAAAAAAGAAAGAGTGAATACAGAAGCAACAAAAAATGGAACGAAAGCAATCGTGTTGTTGTCGTCATTTTTTTTTTTTTTTTTTTTTTTTTTGCACCGTGCTAGTCGTGGTTTTGAAAAAAATGTCAGCTGTTTCTTTACCTTTGTAATTCTTACAAAGCAAAATTGAGGTATGGGGACTATAGATAAGTTTTGTGCTTGACTTTGTGATATAATTAAACAACTATTTGGGTGAGAAGATTTTTCTGATAAGTTTCAGGAGCTCACAGTGTAGAGATAACCCTTTCTTTTTTAAAGCTATTTGCCTTGTATTTACCCATGATTTTTATGTTGACTCCATTGTCTTCTAGGTGTCTAAGTTCAATTATTGGAACTGCTTTTCAGTGAGATCTAATATGAATATGAGATGTTTTGAAGATTTTAAAGAACATTTTTGTTCTTGAAATAAAACTTTTTTTTTTATAAAAAACAAACAGAATTAAGATTTTTCATAATTCTACCAAAACGACTTTGCTTATGCATCAAATGCTTGGAATTTAAATGCCCAAATAATTTTTTGCAAAGAATTTTTTCCATGCTTTTGATGCTTCAGCAAATGTCCAATTAGAATCATTGACCTCTGCCTTCACGCTGACCCAGGCAATTTAGAGAAACAGATTCCTGGGGTCAGTTATGTGCCAGGAGATGGTTCAGAGCTGACTGTGTACTGATAGACATCACATGTTTCTTGAAAGATGAACATTGCACCCTGGTAGGTATATGTGGCCATGTCCTCTGGTAAATCTTCTTTAGAACAGAACTACCGAGTTGCATCTGCCATACAAGGAGAGGAATGTGATCGGGCCACCAATCCAGCATAAGGAAGCTGTGTCGAAGCACGTCTACTCTTTGACTTTAAGGGCTAAAATAGCTC
Source organism: Leopardus geoffroyi (assembly GCF_018350155.1). Lineage (NCBI taxonomy): Eukaryota > Metazoa > Chordata > Mammalia > Carnivora > Felidae > Leopardus > Leopardus geoffroyi. Next base: position 209,206,186 of record NC_059328.1, on the reverse strand, counting down.
CGCTGGAGTCACTGTATTAGATGTTACAATTTTAGCATAAATATCAGCACCAATACTTATATAACGCTTACTCTGTGCCAGGTCCCATTCTACATACTCTGCGTAATTTCATTCATTCATTCCTCACAATGATGATGCTTTGAAGTAAGTGCTATTCATTAATCCATAAAGATGGCTAAAATGAGACTTAGAGAGATCTAATGACGTGCCGAAGCTTACAGAGCCAGCAGATGTCAGAGTCGGGATTGGATCCCAGGAGTTCATTCCTAACACCTTGCCTTTAACAACTACACTATACTGACTTTCAGCATACATGTCCAACTGGGAAGGATGGGGAAGATAAATGAGCACAATGTCCAGGTGAGGAAGCCACGGCTTCAAGAAACTGCACACGTTGCCCAAAGCCAGGCAGGTAAGTTTCTGGTGCGAACAAGGCAAGACTGAATTCTCATGATTCGCAATCCTTCGCAGAGACAGCAGGATCTAGAGCTAGAAGACAAGAAATCAAAGCCTGGATGTCTCAAACTCCTCCCTGCAATTGTACTTCCTGGTGTCTTTATCTGAATAGCTGAATTGATCCTATTTCAATTCCAGAAGTCGATATAAGGGTTAACTTGGATAATGAAGGTGAAGTCATTTTTCAAAACACTAAACCATTGCCTAAGTACTGTCACTGCCGCACTGACAAACACATGGGAGTTTTTCATGCCTGCTCTCTGCCAAGCGTGTGTGAAGAGCTCTGTGTATGTTACCCTGAATCCTCCCAGCTACCCCGAAAGCTAGGATTTATCTACTCAGTACAAGTGAAAAAACAGAGTCTCAGAAAGTAGATCGAGAAAGTAGGTCTAGGTCTCAGATTACTACATGGGAGACAGACCTCTACCAAACTTAGATCTGTCTGACTCCACAGTGAGTAGTCTTTCTACTACAGCAGGCTCAATCTACTGAATATTATCTAGAAATTATAATAATAGTTACTGGCATAGGTACTGCCATATCCGGGTGCTACTCAAAAAAATACAAACATATTTATGGCTTTAAGGAGGGAATAAAAAATGTTTATCAAATAAATCCAAATCAACGGCTTGGATTTGGAGTCCGGAAGATGGTACTCGTAGATAAATACGTCGTATATTTGTACCTAATTCGATACAAAGTTCCTTGAAAGAATGAGCCATGTTTCACAGCCACGGGTATTTTCCTTTTAAATGAAATTCTAGATGCTTATTAAATAGGTTTAACCAGATAATAGGTTTTAATCTAACCAATAGGTTTTTGCACCAACAGAACATTGCCCAAAATGGCTTGGAATTTTTTCAAAAGATTTCTAATATTTTAGAACTTGATAACCCATGCAATAAAAATACAGTAACTCTATTTGGGTGGAAATACAAGCAAAATTTATTGAGTGACTATAAACTCTTAAAATGGAATTTATAACATAGAATTCCCAGAGGGGAAGCCCCAAATTTTATCCATTAGCAGACCCAACATGCAGAACAGAGTCATTAAGCTCTCGATAAAAGTTTTATGAACGAATAGAAGCCACCATCATTGAACAGTGTTTGTTCACCCTTGGAAAGCTCTCCAGATAATTTTCTTCTCAGTAAAATCTCACTGGGTCTTACACATTCCAATAAAACCGCAAAACCTCCAACTTCTTTGAGGTAGGATATTTACATCACTTCAACATTTGCATTGTATTTACTTCTCCCCACAAATTGGATAATATCTAATCTCCTTTAATATTTAAGAGTGTGAATCAGTACATGTCACTGAAAAATAATATTTTTCCTAAATTGCTCTAACAACAGTATCTCTAATATATTTCAGAGTTATCGTTACATTTTACGCATGTATAACTGCATTACATTACCTATAAGTGTGTGTTTTCTGCCAATTAGAAGTTTATACTATATAAGTGTGTCAATTTAAGAATAATCCATTCTTTAAAAATCTAAAAAATAAGTTTAAGAGTAAAGGGTTACAAAGCATGATTTTCATGTTCTTTACATTTTTATTTTAAAATAGTTAAGTGTCCACTTGACTGATCTAATGGTTTCAAATATTAATAGAAGAAAATCAACTCCTTTTTTTCAGACTGGCTTTTTAATATTAAACTATTTTCTTTTGGTGGCCAGATGTATAGTCAATACAAATTCTGTGAGAAAGCACTTGTCAGTACAGGAATGAAGGCTAGATATTTTAAAGAGAATTTAAATACACGGTATTAGAAAATAGCCAATTCAAAATTTTTTAATTTCAATATTTTAATAAGTCTGGCAAAGAATGCTATAGAATCATCTCATATTAAGTTGTTGTCAAATATTTTTTTTCTCATTTAAAATACCCAAGAAAATTATTACTATGTTAAGATGAAATAAATATTTGTTAAATGTGATTCATTTGGTGGAAGACAAATCTATTTTCCGTGTTTATGTTTAAATAGCATCTGTTTTTTCAATATTTCTTTCTGGAGGGTGCACATTCTTTTTAATTCCCGACATTAAACTCCAATGTTACCACTAGGGCAATTTACATGGCAGAAAACATGTCTAAAAATTACATTTCACTCTGATAGTAAGATGCTTCAATTTATTAGTTTGTACATAGCAAATAACATGTTAAGTATTTATAGGAGGTGTGTTAAGAATACTACCCATAAAATATTTCATGATTTGTCACAAAATTCTTCAAGACCGGTTTCAATTTAGCTTTAAAATTCCATTTCACTTCAACCTGGAGTTAAAAGAACTCTTGGGTTTGATTTACAACAAGCATACATTAGGAGACAATTGTAAGACAATTGCTCAATTAATACGAATCTCGTTACATCTCTCGGACAACATGATCCGGCAGAGGTAATATTCTTGGCTAATAAGTTGAGGCAGATAAAATCCAGTGAAGTCCCTCCTCAAGGAAGGGAAACATAAATCCTCATCCCTTAAGAGCAGGCTACATACAGTGACTTCTTTCCCAAGGATACGGTATGGAAAGAAAGAGGAGGGTAACTTAACCATGGGAAGCTCTGGCAAACATTATACACAGCACACCAGTCATCTACAATGGGAAGTCATGTGGTCTGTATGGACCCTTGGTATGATGTGATGAGAAAGGCACATTGCCTCTGAGCTCCTCCTCTCCGAAACCCATTAATCCCAACCTAACCATAAGAAAAACATCAAACACAAAATGAGAAATACCCTATAAAATGCCAGTCCAGAAATCCTGAAAACTGTTAAGATCAGCCAAAATAAGGGAAGTCTGAGAAACTGTCGCAATCTAGAGAAGGCAAAGAGACATGATAACTGAAATTGACTAGTGCGGTATCCTGGAAAGGATCCTGAAACAGATACGTAAAAACTAAGAAAATCCAAGTAATGTGTGGGCTTTAAAAATATGGTTTCAATACTGATACACAGCAGCAATATAAGATATTTTAAAAAGGGGGAAACTCGGTGTGGGGCATACAGGAACCCTCTGTGCCCTCTTTGCAGCTTCTCTGTAAATGTAAAACTATTATGAAGTTCAAAAGATATATTTTTTTAAAAATCACCTGAAGAAACCACATTCATTCCAAATGCTAACTGCAGCTTACCTTGCAATGTTTTTAGACGGAAGCAACACGGTATAATGGAAAAAGTTAACTAACTTGATTGGGATCTTGATTGTTTTATCATACTGAAAAGTCATGTATTTCTCTGAAGTTGTATGCCCTTCCTATATACATTGTATGTATATTGGTACATAATTCATATACACATAGTATATATATTTGTATATGCTTTATATATATTATGTATATTGGACATACTTTATATACACATTTCATGTATTGCCACATACATCATACTTCACATGGTTATAGGAGGCAATGAACAGAGGCAATTGGATTGGGAAATTGTAAAGCCCCAGACACTGTTAATGATCTTATCTACTGATCCTTCAACGCATGCAGAATAACATAAATGTCAAGGAATCTTTAATTTACTTCAATCATTACTTTCTCTAGGAAATAAACTAAGCACTTCCTGATATTGAGTATATTTTATCCAAAGACCAGAAGAATGATAATATGTTCAATAATAAATCTCCATATATTTATTTAAAATTATTCAATTTCCAAAATATGAAAACCATGAAGAGATTTAAAAAAATCTGAAATAAGCATTTCAACGTTAGCACTTCAACACTAAAATGGATACTGGAATCAAATTGATACAGGTAGGCATAGCTCCATTGACTTGATTTTTTTGTGCCTCATGAGTTAACATGTAAAACAAGCAGTAATTTACCAAAGACTTAAAGGACCAAGCAGTGTCGAGCAAGTGTCTCGTTGGCCTTGGAATTAAATGTAACCGTGACTTGTGAATAAAATTTAATTTCTTTTTTTTTAAATTTTTTTTTCAACATTTATTTATTTTTGGGACAGAGAGAGAGCATGAATGGGGGATGGGCAGAGAGAGAGGGAGACACAGAATCGGAAACAGGCTCCAGGCTCTGAGCCGTCAGCCCAGAGCCTGACGCGGGGCTCGAACTCACGGACCGCGAGATCGTGACCTGGCTGAAGTCGGACGCTTAACCGACTGCGCCACCCAGGCGCCCCTAAAGTTTAATTTCTTAAAACAATAGACCCCACACCAGCACTAATTTTCAGATGCTCTCAGGAAAATAAAAAATCAGTTCCATGTTACTCTCTCTGTGCCAATTTCTCCACCTCCCGTAACCCCTCTTATGGAAAATCACCATTTCCAACACGGGGGCTGTGAACTTTAATCTGACTGAAAAAGAAGCTTAGAGTCACAAAATTTCTTTGCATGTTCTCTTTACCCTGCAGAAAATTTCCCTAGGAGAGCATGGATGGCATTGGCGGGGCAACAAGGAAGGGAAAGTGTGACTGGAGAAAGGAAAGCTAATTTTTCAGGAATTATGGGAGGTAGTGAGTCTGCTGCCTCCATGCATTCCCTTATCCATAGGTGTCCTGAGGTCAGCCAGAGCTGTTAGTGCTGTCATTGAAAGTGTTCTTCCTATCCTTTGGAGTGAGCAAAGAGATGGAAACTCTATTAACAAAACATACATAAAAAAATAAACATGTAAGTAACTGTGGCTTTCTTACATCTAACTTCGAGGTAACCGTCAGTGGTTGGCAAAATACAACCCACTTCCCAAATACAGCCCACTGCCTATTTTTGTACAGTTTGTACAGCTCATAAGCAAGAATTTCTGTTTTGTGTGTTTAAACAGTTGAACAAAACCAAACAAAACCAAAAAAAAAAAAAAAAAAAGAATGTTTTTTGACACATGAAAATTATATCAAATTCAAGTGGCAGTGTCTATGAACTTCTAATGGGCACCCGGAATGTCCATTTGTGGACGTATCATCCGTGGCTGTGTTCACATTATAAAGCAGAATTACACAGTGGTGACAGAGACCATTCGTGAGGCTCCACAAGGAAGTTATATTGCTTTCTTTCTGATATTACGAGAATTAAACATATGTATAAAATTCTCCTAACTTTAGATTTTGATGACATTATTTGTAACAATAGTATCTTTGGCCTATCTTAAGCTTTTTTAATAGTTTTTTTGCTTCTATTTTTTTTCCCCATCTTTAATTCTGATCTATTGATTGGGTGCTTCTTAAATTATTCCCTTGTCCTCCTCTCTCATTTATCAACAACTTTGACTCAGAACCTCTGCTTTATGAAAGAATTATTAGACAAGTGTATACCTAAGGCTTCTATGGGAACTGCAGATTTCACTTCGGATGCCAAAATTTCACTTAATTTTTTTTTTTAATCTTTATTTTTGAAAGAGAGAGACAGAGTGTGAGTGGGGGAGGGGCACAGAGAGAGGGAGACACAGAGTTCGAAGTAGGCTCCAGGCTCTGAGCTGTCAGCACAGAGCCCCACGCGGGGCTCGAACTCACAAACCGTCAGATCATGACCTGAGCTAGAGTCGGATGCCCAACCGACTGCACCACTCAGGCGCCCCACCAAATTTCACTTTAAAATGCAGATATATTGATAAAATGAGAGCCACATCTTGGTTTTAGACCTGCTTTTGAATGCAACATCATGGGCATACACCAACCCCACCTTCTTTTTCTAGATCTGCAGATCCCCTTTATGTATAATCTCTGATCAACTACTAGGCATATGAGAAACATCACATGTTGTTATTTCAAGCCATGTAAGCTATTTGGTTTTACGTATTTGTGCTTGCTTACATGATCAATTATGTAAAACTCACTAATCAAAAAACAGCCTTACGATTCCATGGCTTTAAAGACAAAATAGAGGGGTGCCTGGGTGGCTCAGTCCGCTGGGAGTCCAGCTTTGGCTCAGGTCGTGATCTCACGGTTCGTGGGATCAATCCCTGCATCAGGCTCTGTACTGACAGCTTGCTCAGAGCCTGCAGCCTGCTTCAGACTCTGTGTCTCCCTCTCTCTCTGCCCCTCCCCTGCTCATGCTCTGTCTCTCAAAAATAAATGCTAAAAATTTTTTTTTAAATAAATAAATGATTTTATTCCACTTCGGTTCAGCTGAACTCAGCAATATGCCAAGTGTACAAGGTTAAAAAAAAATATTTCCTACAGTTTTGAACCTTAAGAGCCCTCCGACCTTAAACTCAGCCCTTGATTCCATGGGAGTCACATCCTGGATATTCTGCAGTTGAGAGCATCTTTCTCAGACTCTAAGGTCTTTGAATCCTTGGGGTCTCAAGGATTCATATCCTTTGAATGGTGAGGTCTCAGCATCCTTGGCCCTTTGGCTCAGGTTAGGTGACCAACCCATGCCCCCCAAACATCGGTACGCATTTGGCATCCCCTGAGAGCTTGTTAAAATGCACATTCTTAGTTAACATCCACAGAGTCTGACTCTAGGTTCTGCGTGAAGCGGGGCTCAGGTAACGGCACTCAAATGATCCAAAAAGTGTTTAATTCTACTTCAGAAATGCTTCTTGAATCTGTCACCTATATTCACATTTCCAGTGTCAGTTTCTTGATTCAGTTCCTGAACTATCGATATGGCCTCTACTGTTGCACGTACAGGCCACTTGTAATCCCACAGCCACACTTCTGCCCAAGTACTCTCGGTGAGGCCCCCACAAAATCATATTACGGCTCCCCACTTCCTCCAGAAAACAGTCAATGCCCCAGACACACCACAGTGAACTTCAACATTGTCTTTCCTGGCTAATTATTTCATTCCATTGTTTACTTTATACTCCCGTCATACAGGCTATCATAACTCACCCAACACCACAGGCACAAGATTTGCTTCCATTCTTTAAATCAAGGTATTTCCCCATTCCGGAATTCTCTGCCTCTTTGAACCTTTATCTTTCATGTGAAATCTGATTTATGCTTTTAAAGTCCAGCTAAATGCAGCAAGAATCCAATCCATTCTGAGATCCACTATGAACTCTGATAGCCATGCTTGCTTACTGCTGGCACAGCATTCATTCACTCATTCATTCATTCATTCTTGAAGTCAGTAGATCTCCTAATGCTATGAATATCGTATTACTTACGAGTTTTGCACAGGATTCCGAAATTCTGGAAAACAGAAATCCTGTTTATGTTATTTTGGTAGCCCTAGAATCTTAAGTCAGTACTCTCAAAGAAGTATCATAATAAATAGTTAAAGTTTCTTTGAAATAAATTTTAAAGCGACTAACCTGAGAAGTAGATTTTCCACTTGTTTTTTCTGGTTATAAAAGTAATTTATGCCTATTTTACCAAATATGGATTATAGTAATTTAAGGGAAAAATCAATTGTGATACCACCACACAAAATGTTAAATATATTTCCTTACATATAAATCATATATACATAATTATAATCATGTATATATGTAACCACTGTGTATGAACCTAAACATACAAATTATTTTTAACTTATGATTACACTATATATAAAACTTCATATCCTTGTGTTTTCCTCATTATTATAGTTAGAGTTTTAGATGCTTTTTTCAAGACATGATAACAAAAACAAATTATTCATTATGAATACCTTTACTTTGGTTGGATTTCATTTTTTAAATGCTGTAAGTCACGTTTCAATACTTTATGACATTTTCTTACAGAAATCCTCTCAAAAAGTAACTCCCAAGTCAAGCATCAGACCATTTTAAGGCTTTTGATGCAGATATAGCCTCCTGGTCTTCCAGAAAAAATTAAACCATTTTCCATTCCCATAAGCAGTGTGGGATTCATACCCTACTAGCACGGGCTGTGTTACCAAAGACACAAGCAAGCAACAACCCAAAAACCCTATAAATGTTCTGTGTCAAGAAGAACCCTTTGATTTCAACATTTGCTATTATTAATAGTGAGTTCAATGAGATTGCATATTTCCAAAACTTTTAATAACAGAAAAGTTGATTCATACCCTTAGTTTACTTTTTTTTTTTTTTTTGGTCTCTAATGAGGTGGTATTTTTACTTTATATTATATATATATTATATTATATATTTACTTACTTTATATTTTTTAACCATTTTTAAACAGGTATTTGCATTTTATCATAATTATTTCCACTGTCCGACACTTTATAGTCATTTCTGTTATTACAGACAGATGTTTCTAATTTTTCCATAGTCAAATCAATTGATATGTTTCAAAATGCCTCCATTTGTTATTCTTTAACCCCCCTGCCTTTTCAATAATCTATAAATATAATGATTTATATTTTTCAAGTTTATGGCTTCAGCAAACTCTTTAATTCATATTTTACTTAATTTATTTATACTTTTCCTCGTCACTGAAAAATATGTTGCTTAGGAAGGGAAAAATATATTTAAGGTGGAAAATGAGACAAAAGTTAAAACAATGAAGAGACAAATTTTACTTTTTAATTCTTCATGCGCTAAGAACCTACGTTTATTTATTACAAGTATTTAATCAACTGTTCAAGCATATATTTGTTAATCATAATGGTTTAGTCACATTTTAAATTCTGCACTTCTGTCTTATAATGTCATTTTACAAGGTAGTAGCTGGAGTGAAACACTCAATCGTTAAAATATATATATCAATTCTACCTTAAGGAAAATAATGTCTAAGGGAAAAAATTGTTCTTCCCCTTTTCAAATTGCCCTGGTGTAACCATTATCTTCTTGAAACATAAATCTACATGCATACTCACATATACACCTAATCAGTCTTTTCCAAGGAAAAAAATTTTCATTTTTCTGCTTCAGATGATGCATATTTTGGACAAATGTACTCTTCCAGGTTGCAATTTATTACAATGGTCTTCTTAAGTGTTTCACTTAGGAAAATATTTAACAAGTATGTCTAAAAGAATCATTATATTCCCTTAAAAGAAAATAAAAATCTGTTTTGAAGCCTGTCTAGAAGTCTATCACAAGGACATACACATCCACACAAAACACATATACATATGTACATTTCATATATATTCCTGAAGATATATACACACACATTTTATATATGTGTGTATAAAATTATGTATCATACTTTTGTGTATATATGTACTTGCATGTTTTTGCATATACATATATATATATACATATATATATATATATATATATATATATATATCATACATCTATTATTAAATAGTTGAAAATTTCTAGGGATCTCCAGGCTATCATGTTGTTCAAAAAATATAATAATAAAAGTTTTGCTGAAGGAATATATGTGTCGATAATATCACTGAAGAGAAAAAATGGTGGCTACAGCTGGTAAAATCTCATATCTTAAGATTATTGATTGAACTCAATGAATGATTCAAAACACTCTTGAATGATTTTCAAAAGTTCTAAAATAAGTTAGCAAGTTGTATTCACCTTTGGTCATGTGGCTGTGGAGCAAAGGACTGTCCCAGTCTCAGGAACAATCATAATATCAACAACGTAATAAGCAGCAACCGTGATTTCTTGTGCATAAACCCTGTTCCAGACTCTCAGCAGGCACTTAGCATATATTAATTCTTTTAAAGCTTAATCATTCTATAAGCATGTCTTATTGCTATTCTTTCAATGATAAACTGAGGCTTGAAGAGGTTGAACAGTATCTACAGCATCATATTCCTAATAGAAGGCAGAACAAGAATTGGGATTCAAGACCTAAATACACTAATATCAAAGTCTATGCCCTTCTCATTACACCAGATCATACCGCAGCTAATTGTGATTAAAGTGGCCCAAACTGGAAACAACATACGCGCGCACACACACACACACACACACACACACACACACACAGAGTTATTATGGTATTTTCACTTCACATAGTTAATGACATGGGAAAATGTACTAGATTAAATAAAGGTGATAAAGTTTGTTGCTGAAAGATTAAAAGGTTAGAAGATTTATAAACTATGAAAACTTTAGCGGAGAAGTGAAACTTTGACTTTATTATTTGTCATATTTGCCATTTCAGTCATCACCACCACCCTCTCATCATGTTATTGAAATCATGCACACAGTAACCAAAGTGTTTCCTCTCAGTAGGCAAGGCATCATGTGAACATTCACTTGCTTCATTTCACGCTAGCCTCACAATAACCCTGTGATCACCATTTCCAGATGAGAAACTCAAGTTCGCAAGAGGTTAAAGATCACTTAGCAGCCCCCGGAGACAGACTCCATACTGGGTTCGAAAAGGAATTAACAAGGGAGCAGAACACGATAATCTCCCTCCCTGGGTCAGACCTTCTGTCCACCGTGCATGTTCCTTGCATCTAACCCACAAGAATACACTCATAAGGCCTTGGAAAATTGTCATTTGATTATCTTTAACATCCCAGAGTTGAACGGCAAACCTAGTTCCTCTCTTCTCTTTGCTTTATCTCCCTTTTGGCTTCCTTCTTAAAGATACGATTACTGAAACATTTAATGTAAATGGATGGGGCGTCCTGATTGGAGATGTGTCCAAGTGGACACAATTTCCGTAACAATTTCAATAACAATAAGAATGACGATTTGTTACTCGCTGTATAAACATCCATCTCATCTCCCTTCCAAACCTCTTACTCACTGGTAGGACTTCCACACAAGTACGTGCTGAGCATGTATTATTACCTGCTACGGACACTGCCTCAAGCCAAGTCCCTCCCTCTGGAGATAGTTTTCTGGTTGTTTCATCAACCACACTGCAATTCATTTCAATAAACATCTTTTTTCTCCCTTTCATGGTAGCAGACAAGGTAGTAATCCTTCTGCACACACGTCTGCTTCTCTAGGTATATTCACAAGTATGGTGAGTTACTGGTATCTCTTGAATGAGCGGCAGGCATGTTAGCTCATTCAATGAGTTGCATTTGGAGAAAAAGCCCAAGGAAAAAAGTTGCATCATGGAAAAAGGCCAGGGATGCTAATTGCATCAAGCCATCATTTTACAAATTCTTTGCTGTAGCCAAATTTTAGAGAAGAATAACATTTCAACATGCAGAAAACGGAAGGTTTGAAACATTGTAAATGCATCACGTTCCCATATTACAAGATGACAACTAAAAGCAAAAAGCAAGTTGTCAGAATTGGGTGTTAACTTTGTATCTCTTATGAAGACACGCAAAATGCAAATTGGCAATTGTACGTAATTTAGTGCCTGTTTCCTGGCGAAAGGCTTGTCAAACATATAATGGAAACCTCTCTATCTAATTCATCTAGATGTGAATGACGTGGTATTTGCATCTTTATACAGGTATACAGAGCATATCTACACGTGTAATAAGTGGATTCTTCTGTGCAAGGATACAGAAAAATGGCTGAGACACGATGACAGTATTGTATGAGAAATAATTGATTTTTGATATAATTCTCAAGCGTCTGAAATTTCCTTAAAGTTGCTGTATTAAAATGTATATAAAGTAGTGAAGGACATCTAACATAAGCCTAAATGCTATATAATGTAATATATGACATTCGTATATCAAAATGCAAGACGAGGCTTTTCAGAGAAAAGCTGATTCATGTCACATATAGAAAGTATCATGTCAGGGCACGTGGGTGGCTCACTCGGTTAAGCATCCAACTTCGGCTCAGGTCATGATCTCACGGTTTGTGGGTTCAAGTCCCATATCGAGTTCTGTGCTGACAGCTCAGAGCCTGGAGCCTGCTTCCGATTCTGTGTCTCCCTCTCTCTGCCCCTCCCCTGCTCACACTCTGTCTCTGTCTCTTAAAAATAATGAAACATTAAAAAAACTTATGTAAAAAGTTATGTTTATGTCCATAGGCAGAACCATGCATACTCTTAAAAATATATAATATGATGTAATGTAATAGAATAATTAATAACATACTTATATTAGATAATATATAATTAATACGCCAACCACAATAGAATATGTAAAATATTATATAATAATAAAATAATTTAAAATAACATAAAATATATAAATATTATATTATACAAAAATACATATATTATTTTTGATTCGGCTTTGTATTATTTTATGATCATAAAGTCTTTGCCCTTGGAAAGTAAAAAGGCTATTAAAAATTGTGATACATTTTTCCCAATTAAAAAGACACAACATCTTTCTCAGCAATTAAACCTAATAATGACTACAGATACAATTTCAGCTGTTAATTGATTAAACTAATTGTTTGTAATAAAGGAAAAAAAACCCTCTGAGCAGGTTTCAGAATTAATTTATGTTTTTAAATGAGCAAGAAGTTTATAAGTAGAATGCCTTAAAGAGACATTCCCTTAAGGAGAAAACAGTATTAGAAGATAAAATTCAATTACGAGAAGTGTATTGATGTTTTTCACTAAGTATATTCTCTTAATCACTTACATTAGCATTAATGTAATTTCAAGTTTAATTTCATTACAAAATATTGGCTTTTAATAGTGCATATGGACTTGACCACAGATAAATTAAGGAGAGTCACATCTCAGTAAACATTTGTTTTATCTAGAAAAAGAGAGGGAGTTTCACAGGCAAGCAGAATATCCTAGCCTTCAAGGAACAGACTTTAATAATAATCTCTGGAATAGCTTACGATCATTTTCAGTTCTTATAACTTTGAATAAAGCTGGGAAAGTACATAAAATATATTTTTTTCTGCACCAGAAAGCATTGCCCAATATGAGCACCCCTCTGCTATAAAGGAGAAACACACTTCTGATCCCAACAATTCTGAAGCCAGCCTTGTTACTGACTATCTCCGGGCAAGTCAGTTCACGCGTATTGGCCTCAGGTTAGAAAGAACCAGAGGGCACACAGTAAAATGCAGGGCCGCATGGGGCTCATAGCTGTATTCCATATAAAGTGCACGATATTTTACATTTTTGAGCCGATGTGAAAAAAGAAAAATCAGTAGATTGCATGTTAAAAGAGAGAAAGAGAAGGGAAGGGGGAGACCGGCGCCTCTAGATTTTGGGGTTCTCCTGAAAAATCAGAGAAGCCTGGCAACAGTTGGTGGAGGTGAGTTTTCTCCCCTCTCTTTACGTAGGCTTATCTCTTTCACTTCAACCCGGTCCCCGTTTTTATTCCATGCTGAAGCAAAGTGCCAGTTGCCACTTTACATTTTACTGGTAATGAAATTTTTAACAGGAGAAAAATATTTGCTGTACCACTGATTCTATCAAAGTGAGCAAGCACTGTGAATTCCTGCCAGGCAGCTGCAGGCATCGGGGTCTGTGTCTCCCTAACTGTGCCATGTAAATAAATCTCCTTTCATTCTGTGATTCCATGTCTGGGCCACACGGACCTAAAGCTCGAGGCCTTTCATCCCACCTCCTGGCTAGCCCCGACTCCTCAAGTAATCAAAGTCAGCCTTGTAATTTTGACCATAAGTGCATTGGACTCTTATATTTGCATTTTCTCAGAAGAGGTCGGCCAATACCTTTTAGCCAAATTCATTCAACTCTTCACGTGGTCGGTACGGAAAGGCAGGAAAAACCCATCGCCTCATATGAGAAACCCAAAATCAACCCAACAGCGAAAGGTCTCCTTGTAGCGTATGATCTACCAAGCTCAAGAGACAGGTGCTTTCCCTGCTGCCTTTGTATCTTCCACTGGCTTCTTCCTTCTCTTCTGTTTACTCACTGCCCAGAAAGACCTCCTTCAGAAGGGCTACGAATGCAACAGAGGCTCAGCTAACTGCTGTTTGGGACAGGTATGTCCTGTGGAAGATGTGCTTGACAGAGAAACACACAAGGGTTTCCATGCAAGGCTCAAATTGAACGTCTTGACATCTAATTTCCAGGATTAACGGCTCTTATTTGCTGGTAATACACTTCTCATGAGGGCAGTTGGATGCAATTGGCTAACGTTTGAAAACGGGAAGGAATTTCTTATGAAATGGTAATTAAAGTGTTAACCATTGAGAAGGCCACTTAGTTTAAAAACCAAATCCATATGCACAAACTCTCTTCTAAATCAATACTTGCAAAGCTTCTAGTGTTCATCCTGTTCATACGCTCTTTCATCCTGGAAGTGACTTGAGTTGTTACCCAGAAAAAGACTGTTCCATCCCCCAGCATTCCCAGCACCCACCTTCCAGAGAATCATATGTGGGCCACAGTATCATTCCCTGCTGTACATAAGGACTGTTTATGTTCAAAAGTGGAATCAAATCAAAGATTTAAAGCAGTAAAGTCCTTGCTGGAATTTATTCCAGGATTGTCCTGTGCCTCTACCCTGGTTGACAAGTCACTAAGAAAGAGGGGTGACGACTGCTATTGTACACCCGTGTCCCTAGAGAATGGGTTTCATCACGCCATTTATCTGCCTAGAAACGTCAAAGGGCTCCCATTGTCAGAGCATTATGGCTACGTAAGTTAGGTTGTTATTGAAATGTGTGGACCTGATGGTCATGTCTGTTTTCATGATCTCATTGCTTTCAACTCCTTCCTAAGAACTCTGGGCCCCCCCATCACTCCCAAGGCAAATCAAATGATGATTTCTCTCAGTCGAGGACATCTATAGATGTACGAAGATGTGATACGCCTATTACTTTTGAAAATATGAGGAATCCTTCTTGACATGCTGCTCTGAGAGCCTGAAGAAATAACCAATAACTTCAGAAACCCATGATTTCATAACAGCTAAAATGACAACTTTTCCTCTCCCCAGGTCAGATGCATAGACCACTCAGAAATAAAATACAAGTGGGGGAAGAAATGAAAATCGCAAAGACTAGGGGGGAGAAGGAGGATATGGGTGTTTTGTAATAGTTTGTAGCTGCTAGAGGGTTCAAATGGAATTGAGGTGGCCTAAAAATCCTACTACTGTTTTCATTTCTTCTTTCCCACTTTTTAAAAATGTTTATTTAGTATTTTTTAAAAATTGATGTTTATTTTTTTGAGAGAGAGACAGTTCTAGTGGGGTAGGGGCAGAGAGAGAGGGAGACACAGAATCCAAAGGAGGCTCCAGGCTCTGAGCTGTCAGCACAGAGCCCGACATGGAGCTCAAACCCACTAACTCCCAGGTGCCCCTAAAGTGTTTACTTACTATTTTTGAGAAAGAGAGAGAGAGGGAGGGAGATAGAGAGAGCACAAGTGGGGGAGAGCAGAGAGAGGGACACAGAGGATCCAAAGAGGGTTTTGTGCTGACAGCAGAGCGCCTGATGTGGCGCTCGAACTCACAAACCACAAGGTCATGAGCTGAGCTGAAGTTGGACGCTTAACCGACTGAGCCACTCGGACGCCCCTCTTCTTTCCCATTGAAACTGTTCTTCCTATGGTTCTCCACACCTGCTAACATAGAGATAATTCTAAATGCATTGGCTATCTTCTAGTAGAATAATCATGTATTATTCATGAAAGACCTTATAATTTCTCATGGCTGCACACAGGACCACAACAGCAAATAGTAGAGTCTGTTTTATTTTTCTTGAAATACAACTCTCAAGCAGTTTTGTGACTACGGTGGGACTCTAAACCTTTTCTATTACTTATCTATCACCGTTTCTGGAAAAGAGCATGTGGCCAATAAGTGTTCATTTTCTTTCTCTTCCTGTCTCGCAGGTTAAGTATGTGAGGCTCACCGGAGTTACAGTGCTGTCCAAAGAGGTACCACCAGGCAACAGAATAGCCAAATCTAACTCTAGAATCTTCCGTGCCCCACGGCTTCTCTCTGAATTCAGTAACCCCTCAGCAATTCCGAAGACTTTAGACCCCGCTGTTTTCAACCCATGCCTGCTACCATGATTTGTGCATTTAGATCTACAATAATTACTTACTGAAGACCTCCATACTCCCTTCTAGTTACAAAGGACCTTGTAACTAAATTCTGTGTCTCTCTCAAGACAGACAGATACAAATCTTTCATGCATGATCTCTCTTTTCCCTCCATCTCTCACCTACCAGCCGGAGGCAGCAGATTCAGTTGAAGGTACAGATGTTCTCAGGAATGACAGAGCTCTACCTTGGGAGAAGCCCAGGTTTGTCCCCAAATCAGAAATAGCCATCGACCAGGAACATCCGTGTTGAATTTGTGTGACGGAGAAACGCTATTTCAAGGGAAAAATACTAAAATTTTGGGCTATGCCTGTTATGACCGCTTAGCTCCTCAATCCATAATCACAAATGTAAAAAAGCATACAAAGTGTGAAGAAATGTATTGTTATTTTACAACTTGTATTCTAGCTAGTTTTTTCATGTGGCTATATCCAGATCTAGGGTGCAATGTCTCAGAATGATATTTTCCAATACTTTACATCTTACTTTTAAAAAGACTTCTATGGATGGGGGTGCCTGGATGGCTCAGTCAGTTAAGTTTCCAACTTCGGCTCAGGTCATGATACCACGGTTAGTGGGTTCGAGCTCCGCATTGGGCTCTTTGCTGACAGCTTGGAGCCTGGAGCCTGCTTCAGATTCTGTGTCTCCTTCTCTCTCTGCCCCTCCCCCACCCATGCTGGCCCTCCCTCTCTCTCTCTCTCTCCTCTCTCTCTGTCCTTCCCCACTCACGCTTTCTCTCTATCTCTCTTTCAAAAATAAGTAAACATTAAAAAAATTTAAAAAAAGGACTTCTATGGATGGATACATATCTAATTATGGAAATGATATGCAACATACTAATGAGATGCTCTCTTTATATACTTTTTTTTAATGAACGTGTGGGTTCAGAATTACAAAACAAACCATAGCTAATATCCATTAGTAGTTTTCAGGGAATAAAATTGCATTGGAAAGGACATTAGGGAAGTTATAAACAGTCTCAACTTTCCACTTTTAAAAATAAGAATGCTAGTCTCTATTACAATTTGATTATGTATAGAGGCCAATAAAATATATCATATCTTTATAAAAAGTTATATAAGTAAAAGGTGTTATCTCTGTCATTTACAGATTTATGTTCATAAAACTAAAAATAGTCTTGAATTAAAAATTATCTTTGGACACTTGGATGGTTCAGTCGGTTGAGTGTCTGACTCTTGATTTGGCCTCAGGTCATGATCCCAGGATCATGGGATCGAACCCCTCCTCGGGTGCTGAGCTGGGTGTGGAGCCTGCTTAAAATTCTCTCTCTCTCTCTCTCTCTCTCTCTCTCTCCCTCCTTCCCTCCCCCATGCTCACATGTTTTTTCTCCCCAAAATAAAAATTAAAATAGTAATACTAATCTTGAGAAAATTGAGCCCTACAGCTCTAGAAAAATGCAAATTATTGCCAGTAGAGTAATTTAGGAGCGGTGCCATAATTGGGACTCATGGTAAGACAGTCTGTGAATGAATAGCAACCCCTTGCCAATGTAAGAAAACCCCACACCTTATAAGGCAGGGCCTTTTCGACTAGAGCTTTTCCATACTTTTAAATCTGAGCAACCTTTTAATCTCTGTCAAAGATATATTTGGTTAATGAGGGAGAGACGTATTTTGTCAAGCTTCACAAGAGCTTTTAGAGGCTTCCATTGACCTTCTGACTAGAGGTATTGGAGCTCCTGAGAAGCTGTCCTGCTGTAGCCAAACACTCACTCGTGACTTCTAAGACAAGGGGAAATGTTACGAGGTAGACCGGACATCAGAGTATGTCAAAAACAACGCTACCGCTCGATACATCGTCGCATCTCATGTCTCCATTTGTATTCACTAAAAGCACTGTGACCATTTCTATGTTACAGGTGAGGAAACTAAGGTTCCAGAGCAGGGTGGTGACAGGCAGAGAGTTTTCAGGGTTGATGGACTTCACACTGTCTTTCTACACGCAGGAGCATTCTTGAGAAGTAGAAAGATGAGTCAATTATAAAACTGATTTGAAAAAATTTAAAACCATTAGAAATTACACTCTGAAGTAAACATGTGTTACCAATGTGTTTCCAGTTTGTAAACCTTGTTTTGAGGGGCGCCTGGGTGGCTCAGTCGGTTAAGCATCTGACTTTGGCTCAGGTCATGATCTCATGGTTTAGGGGTTCGAGCCTCGTCTCGGGATCTCTGCAGTCGGTGTGGTGCCTGCTTGGGATTCTCTGTCTCCTTCTCTCTGCCCCTACCCCACTCTTTTTTTTTTCTTTCTCTCTCAAAAATAAATGAACATTTAAATAAATAAATAAATAAGTTTTGAGTTACATTAGATAATCAACAGAATTACATAATTCAATATAATTATTATGTGCTTTAATGAACATTATAGGCAAAATTTTTCAAAAGTATCCAAATACTCACTGTATCATATATAGTACAACTTCTTACTTAGTACACTCACTTTTTTTTTCCTAGTATCATGATTTCAAATTATACAGTATTACTAATGTTTTCTTTTCTGTTTTTTTTTCTGAAATAAGTATTTGCTTTTTTAAAACATTCTTCTAAAATGAGAACATGCCTCCAAAAACAATTGTAATGATGTCCATACTTGTCAAGCTACATTTTTCCCTGAACACAACTTGCCAAGTTTCTCATATAATATATTTAGTATCTTTCTCTTAGCTGGGACAGAAATGAAATCATTTATTCATTGTCCTTTGAGGACTGAGCAATGATAACAAAACCGATGATGTTGTCAAATCTATTTTGTCATAAATTACCATTATCCTATACTCTTTAGAACTGTAATTACAACTCATCTTAATTACCACAATTTTTCAGACAAGACACCTGAGTCAGAGAGGTTAAGTAATTTGTCCATGGAATTTAGCAAGGGGATAATTGAGCTAGGACTAGACTCAAAGACCCTGCACATCTGCACATTTACAACCAATCACACCATGTTCATGAGCAATGAGTTTCATAAATAATATTCTGGGAGGATGCCTCTGGGTCCCCAAAGCTTATATGTCATATCTCATCACGCAATTCAAAAACACATAGGATTCTGGAAAGAAACAAATGGTCATTATGTTTACTTTTACTCAGTTAAGAAAATGCTACAAATTAAATGAAAAGTTGCCTTCCTCCCATGAAATTTTAGAAAAAACTCTGAAAGAACTTGACCTTTGAAAATGGAAGCCATTAATTTGTTCCAAGTTTTGAGAAGAGCCATGGACACTCTTTCACCATTAGTAAACAATGATGAAAATCATTAATGCAACCTATGCAGCTTGTGAAAAAAACATATCTTGCCAAATGATATGAGAAGGCAGTCATGGATAACCATTCATTTTACTCTAGAAATTAAGTGCCGTATCGTTTCTCTTCTGTCAGCATGTAAGCCTGGAGTTTTGCTCCTCACTGCTCTAAATACAATCTACTCTAAAATCAGAATGTTATGAAAAATATAACTCCCAGATTGTATTCCCACTTGAGTTCTCTGAATCCTGGTGACCCCCGTACCCTTGGCAAACATCCACAAATCTTCACCCCCACTGGAACCGAATAGAACCTCTGTTTCTTTCTCCACATATCACTCCCAAGAGACCCTACAAAGAGATCGGACTCGGGATATGGGATGTAACATATGTCCCACTTGTCGATTGACTAGTAGCAAATATAGACAGCTTCCTGGTCTCAAGTAGCAAAAGGAGAAAAATACACAAAGCAATGACAGGTCAGGAGTTGTGGTCATAGGACAAAGCTTCTGGACTGAGGGTAACTTTCCATCCCACACCCTGTGCTGACTCACTTTGCCCGTCTGTAGCTTCTCCAAAAATGACATACTTCACTGCTGCCCTCTGCACACTCACCAGTAACAGCCCCAAGGGGCAAGTGTGAACACAAATATTTCTTCTCAAGTACTCCAGGTGTGCGAACCTTTCCCACTCCCCACCAAAGATTCCAGAGAAAAGATTAATTAATAATCTCTAAGACTATTTTTAGGTGAAGTTCACAAAGCATTTTATTTGCAAACACCAGAAAATATAGTCCTTCTACACAGGTCATGTCAGGATGCCTTTTAAACCTCCAAACCCATACAACCTAATAGACATCCAAAGCCTCAAATTCTCTGCAAGTTACCCTCTCTTGAAGACACTGGTGTCCTCATCCAAGTCTTCCTAGGAGAAATGGGAGGTTTTCATTCACCTTCGCTTCTTCTCTCTACCCAGCAGCTCTCAGAGCAGGAAGCCAGTTACTAAAACTGTAATGGATCCAACTTAGGAAAATTAAGACCCTGAGCTTTGTGACTTCACCATGCTTCCTCAGCCTTCAATGGGTCCGCTGCTCACCACACAGCAAATCCGTGAGCTTCAGTTCAGCTCAGTGACAGAACAGCTGCTTTGTTATTATGCCCAATATTAAGGGGGGAACAGAGAACTATGGGTGACGAGTACAGAAATGGTTGAAGAGCCCTTTGGCATTTCCCTTCCCTGCCAAGGAAGAACGGTTGGAAATCCAACGGCTGGGGTCCCCACTGTTTTTGTTTTGCCACACTCGCTCCTCAAAGAAGACTGAGCTTTCTAACTATCCCCTTTTTCTAAGAACTGCTCATCAGTCCTACAATTCTAGTACCAAAAGGGTTGCCTGATCACAGCCTAAGATGGTGATTTGATTTACAAGTGTCTATAACTCCTATTACTGCCTGGAAGGAGTGTAGTTTGTTATTGATCCATAGTGATAATCCAGGAATGGTGTTTATTTTTCGAAAGAGATTGTTACAAGCAGTCCAAATGCCTTTTAGGAAAATTGACTTTAATCCAGATCTCTGTCATTCCGAAATGTATTTTAAAATTCCAAAATATATTTTAAAATTGCGACTTGTTCTCTGATTCTGCCAACGTGATTGCCAAAAGCCTCCGGTAAGATTTTTGGAGAAAATACTAAAATCATTTTCTGAGGAAGAGATACACTAAGTCAATAGCACCCCTGTGTGGCAGTTCAAGGGCATACAAATGATAATTAAGGCCATCATTTTATAAGGGCCTTTACAACATTTTCTTCCCATAAAATTATATTTATAAAGGCCTAAAGACCCATCGACAAATCCTTTCGCTTGCCTGTGGGCAGAGCCAGACTAGTATCGGCTCATCAATTTGGGAATCTGCTATGGTTTTAAAGGTCTCCAAAGGGAAGATTTCACGACCTCTCCCGGTAAAACATTCCACGATTTTCCTCTCCGGTCTCATAAAAATACTTTATACAACAGCATCCACCCATTTCCTCTAGTTAAACCTGCCTCTTGGGTTGAGATGAGAAACAGATGATCTCCATCCTTTATTCCTTGGCGGCCATGTATCTCGTTAAAGCCGTGGAGAGGGAACCATAGCAAAGTTGTTTGAAACGGATTTGGTCAGAGGAACTCATCATGGTTTATCTACAAATCCTTCCAAGGTAGGACCCACAATTACCAGGTCCACCGTTCAGAGCAGAGGGTGTGTCTTAGAGGGCCAGAATGTGCCAGGCAAAGCTCTTCATCTGAAGAGTGTTTCAGCTTTCCCTTATACAAGGTGAATCCCTGGGCCCTCCAACTCTGCGTAGTTCCTGACTCTTCAGAGGAGGTCCTCAAACTGGCTTTAAACAAAAGATCTTTTTTTTTTTTTTAATATGTACTTATCTTTGAGAGAGAGAGACAGAGAGAGACAGAGTGCAAGCAGGGGAGGGGCAGAGAGAAGAGACACAGAATCTGAAGCAGGCTCGGAGCTGTCAGCACAGAGCCCGACATGGGGATCGAACTCACAGACTGTGAGATGATGACTTCAGCCAAAGTTGGATGTTCAACCGACTGAGCCACCCAGGTGCCCCTAAACAAGAGATTTTT
The DNA here is from genome assembly GCF_018350155.1 of Leopardus geoffroyi. NCBI lineage: Eukaryota > Metazoa > Chordata > Mammalia > Carnivora > Felidae > Leopardus > Leopardus geoffroyi. The sequence continues at coordinate 209,184,135 of NC_059328.1, read as the reverse complement.
GAATCATAGCACTTACTAAGTTGACCTTTTTGACCACACATCATCTGACAGTGGGACAGAACTACAATATGTCATGTTTCTTTCTTTCAATCTTCCTTTTTTCCTCTTTAAAGTGTAGCATTATTATACATTTTCTATTACTGAACTGAAGGCTACTTTACATTTTCTTCATTTAGCACTTTAAATATTAATGAGGTTTTGATTTATTTTCTGTTATTCACTTTAGCACTTCCCTATGATTTTCAAAGTCTATCCAGTATGTGTGGGACATCTGTTTTCATAGGGCTGACATGAGAGGACCAGGCTTCTATTTTTTGTTTTCTTATTCCTTTCTTTCTTTCTCTCTCTCTTTCTTTCTTTCTTTCTTTCTTTCTTTCTTTCTTTCTTTCTTTGTTTTTTTCCCCCATTGATTACTATTTTGTTATTGCTGTTACTTTGGGAATAAAAAAATGTAGGTTTCTATTTATATCACAAGATAAGGTCTGTTTTAATAATGGAGTCAGTGTAAAGATTAGCTTTGCCTTGTATTTTTCCACGGTAGTGAATTTTTAAAGATGAATTAAACATCATGATATCTTACTGTGGTAGGTAAAGATGTAATATACAGATATTTAATTGGGGTCCTTTAATTTTAAAACAACACAGTATAACAAATGCGAAGTTCATACTCCATAATGACTTTCTGTCTTTTCTCTAAAAAGGAAAAAAGATAGATTCATGGAAGAAGAGAGATTCAATGCCTGTTCTATAAGTGCATGTACTATGTTTTATGTTTGCAGATAGATAATACATATTGGAAAAAAACAACCAACTGCTTCTCTTATATAAACCTTAGTATAAATTAAATACGGGTCATTATTCATTTCATAGTTGGCTAGTGTTTATACTTGTCTTTAATCTTATTCTATAATGTCTGTATTAATGTATATTCGATCTATCTTAACCTAAATGAGAAAAAAAAAGGTGGGGCGGCAGTGGGGATACAGCATCTTTTTTTATTATTATTCATTCATGTTTAAGCAGTCCCCAGCACGGAACTCTGTACTCTCAAGATTTCCAATCCAAATAAAGGCTGTATATTAACTTTGAAATTCCTCTTCCCCCCTCTAGTGGTGATGAACGGTACGAAACATTTGTGCTCGGTATTTGAGGCTGATCCATACAAGAAAAAACATGGCATGGGGAGTGACTGGAAAGGGTTAAAAAATCCCAGATTTGCCATTGCTAGCTATGTAAACTTGAGACTTGACCTTTTGTTTTTCAGTTTTCTCATCAGACGTACAGCGTAACAATGCAATTTGCAGACTCATTGTGATGGTCACAAAGGAAAATGTAAAGTCAAATCTATTTAGAAATTGATCAATGTTTTTTTTTTCCCCTTTTTTAAAAATAAAATGCAAGAGGCAAAATGTATTTAATCAGTGGATTTGGTCTTGTGGTGAACAGACTCCAACAGAGCCTCCCCGATCCCTCCCTCCTGCTACCGAGTATTTAATGTTTTTTTTATTTTATTTTATTTTTGAGACAGCGAGAGGCAGAGCATGAGCAGGGGAGGGGCAGAGACAGAGGGAAACACAGAATCTGAAGCAGGCTCCAGGCTCTGATCTGTCAGCACAGAGCCCGACGCGGGGCTCAAACTCACGGAGCATGAGATCATGACCTGAGCCGAAGCCGGACGCTTAACGACTGAGCCACCCAGGCGCCCCACCGAGTATTTAGAATAGAAAAACAGCCTTCATCAAGTGATCCAACATCATGTTGCCAGTCATGGAACATTGTGTGCCATGTGATTCTCTGAGAAGACCTTCACAAGTGGTCTTCTGGCTCATAATGTTTAACTAACTCTAGTCACAAAGGAACAATCAGATCGAAACTAAGGGTCATTCTGAAAAACAAAACAAAACAAAACAAAACTGTTCTAGACTGAAAATTTCAGCACAGTGAAAAATCATCGCAGCTCAGAAATACTCATAATGAAAAGTAATTTTTAAAAAGACTATGAAAACTGAATATAATATGCGATGCCAGGTTGGACCCTGGATTGGGGAAGGGCATAGTATTGGGACACTCGTAGAGATTTGAAAGTCGGCTTTATATGAGGCCATAGTATTAAGTCATTAGAGTTGACTTGACTGCTTTTTGGAGTGTGACTGTTTAGAAAATATGTCCTTGGTCTTAGAGATACAGTTTAAATATTTAGAGATGAAATGTCACGATTAAAATGTGTGGGGTGTGCGTGCGTGTGCACGTGCGTGTATCGTTTATGAGGCTGAAGTTCCTTTAAACGCAAAAAGTTTTATCAACCACTGAGCATCTATCAGAACACCTGGTGCTTTTCAGATGGAGAATGAGCGTTTGTTGAGTGAATGCATGAAAGCAGCTTGCAAACTCTAAAGGGCTGATGCTAATTACTGCCAAGCGTCAATGACAGATCTACGTGGTAGTAACTAGCAATGACAGTTACTCTTATTAGTTATTAGTATTTGGTTAGTTATACAAAAGGTGGTAGGTTAGCCAGTGGGTATGAGACACAGGCTGGAAAATGTTGTGTGAGGTAGGTGATTTTAGAGCAGGGAGGCTTTAGAAGGAAGAGGAGAAGGTAAGATGGCCCCAAATTAATTTGATCCACACTGTCTTTTTGCCCAGACCTCAAATGACTGTTTGCAGAGCTGTAGCATGTAACAGTATCAGAAAGTTTGCACCTAGCAATATCCTGCAGTGAATCCTATTTCCTAGGGTCTAGTCGCTGTACCGGGAGCATCGAAGAGGAAGAGGAAAGAAAGATAAGAGGCAGGAAGAGAAGGGAGGAAAAAACATGACATGCTCTATTCCAGATCATTCTTTCGGCCTCACCCCTCCACATAATTTCTCTTCATCTCCATGGCGAGTATTGACATGTAGCACTTCCTTAAGGACCCGGAAAATCTGTCCTGAATTTTAAAGGAAACAGGGAAAGACAAAATGCTGCCCTCTTCTGGCAGCTTTAGCAAATCTTCGCGCCCACAACTCATTACACAGTTAATAGTTGAATTAAAAGTCTCCCTTCCATGACTCTTTTTGAGAAGACAGACAGGATAGCAGGAGGGTAGACTTTCTTTTAAGTCAGCATCCTATAATAGCAAATAGCTCTTTGTCACTGATAGTTCTCACACCTTTTCAAAAAACACTTTTTGAACTCTTGACTTTGTATTTAAAGTTGGCTGCAGGAATAGTTTTAGAAATTCCGCGGGCATGTAACATGTGCTCAATCACCCAAGAGACAAGTTGTCATGTGTTGAGGTCACCTGCCCTCAAAATCGGGGGCAAAACAACAGAAAAAAAAAGACTGGATGCAAGACAGAAGGGGTTCAGCTTCAATAACCTTATACAAAATTTTGTAAAAAGAAAATTTAAATGAAGTAGAATATATAAAGACTGTGATAGTGGGATTCATAATAAGGAATCTGTCCTTGGTCTTCACCCCTCTTCCTGGCACACTGCTCCTCAAACCCTTGGAATTACCTGCCAAGAGAACAGTAAAGGTGTCTTTTGTTATGCTAATGAGATGACTTTTGGAAAGCAGGCAGGATGGGGGGCTGCTTGCCAATGGAGCCAACCACATGCGTCATTGGAGGGTTGGCACTTTTAGCCCCACCCACCGCCGGGGAGGGGAGAGGCCCTGGAGAATGAGTTCAATCATCAATAGTCAATGAATTAATCAATCCGACCCGTGGCATGAAGCCTTTGTGAAAACCCAAAAGGAAGAAGTTCTGGAGCTTTCTTCCACAGGTTGGTAAGTGTGTAGAGATTCAAAGAGAGAAGGGGGTTCTCAGAGAGCATTGGAAGCAGTACCTCGCTTCCCCAGAACTTGTCCTGGGGGACAAGGCACCTCTTGTCAAGAGGAAGGCACCTCTTCCATCCACTCATCCTGATTTATATTCTTTCGTAATGACCCAGTGATCTAGTAAGTAAAAGGTTCCTCTAAGTTCTGTGAGCCGCTTCAGCCAAATGCCTGAACCCAAGGAGGGGGTGGTAGGAACCTCAGATTTAGAGCCAGTTGGTCAGAAGCAGAGTGACAACCTGGACTTTCCATTATGGCATCTGAGGTGGGGCCAGTCTTGTAGAGCCAAGCCCTAGACCTGTGGGATCTGGTGCCATCCACAGGCAGATAATTGAGTTATCCGCAGTCAGAATTGAGTTAAGTCATAGGCTACCCAGCTGGTGTTGAAGAATTGCTCGGTGGTGTGGGGGAAAACCTTCCACACATCAGAATGTGAATAGATGAACACGCAATGTGGCAGGTGTCAGAAGTGTAAACGTTGTGTAAGCTTTGTGTTATTTTAAAAAAATAAAATTTCAGAGTGAACTACTTGTGGGGAGAGAGCTTCATAATCACTTCCATGAGGGACCATAAAGGTCTTAATTTCCTCCAATCCCAGTTTCTGTTCTGTCCTCAATATATTCTTGCATCATTAAAGTTTACTACTTTTCTAAAATGGGCCCCATGGCATACTATCCCTCCTTGTATTAATAAAGCTGCTTTAAAGAAAGAAAGAAAGAAAGAAAGAAAGAAAGAAAGAAAGAAAGAAAGAAAGAAAGAAAGAAAGAAAGAAAGAAAGAAAAGTTTTAGGAATGAATTGAATAGGTATTTCCCTTTTCCTGTGAATTACAGTCGTTGTTTTATCTCCCTCGGTGGCCCTTGAATTTTAAATCTCTTCTCTAACATTTAGTTGTCTCTCATCCTCCACCAGCAGGTAAAAACAGTAAACTGATGGAGGTGGGCATATGTGAGGACTATGCGCAGAGCCACCTGTCAGGAGCCCGAATGCTTCTGCAAATTATTATAACAGCTTTACAATGAGATGCTTATCTGTTTCCACCTGTAGCATTAATTTATTCATTCAGTATGTACAAGACGACTAGAGATTTCTAAGATGAAAATATGCACCCCAGCCCTTAAAGAGCCAGACACTTATAATCTGCATCTTTGGAATTAAAAAAGAGGCTCTTTGGAAAAATGAAAAAAAAAAAAAAAAAAAAAAGGAGTGGGCGGGAGGGTTCCATGGTCAAATATATTTGAGAAACATGACATGGTACAGCCTCCTCTTTGTAATTTCCAATGCACAACTGCCAATTGAAAACTCTGATAGCAAAGGAATCTTTCTAACCTGACCTTTCCCCAGATTGCTTTTTCTGGGTATCAGAACAGAGGCTAACATCCTCAGACAATGTTCTCCTTTAGGATGTGGGAAACAAAGGCAGAAGAAAAAAAAATTAAATTTCCATACAACTCACAGCCTGCTGACAAGTCCTTGAGACAGGCAGACAGACCTTCCTCTAGGAACTCAGCTGCTTGGATGATGACACTTTGCTAGGGGCAAAAGCAATCTTAGCTTAACATTATCTCAACCCTCCAGGATCCCCTGAGTCTATTTTAACATATAAAAACCTCCTTTGGAAACTTCCTTTATCTCTACCCCCTAAGTTATAGATTGGCAATCAGCAATCATTCTCCAAGCTTATGGCCCCCTGATATACATCTGAAGGGTCTCATGACTGAGTTTTTACTCAACAGTAATAAATGACCTTTTCCTAACAGCAGCTAGCCCCTCAAGGTCCTGGAAACCTTGTTTCCAAAATACCTTAAAGACTTATTCTATCCCTAACCCCCTCCCAACCTGCAAGTGTATAATCAGTCACTCCTCATAATCCCTGGGCAGCTCTTTCTGCCCATGGGTCCTGTCTCTGTGCTTTAATAAAACCACCTTTTTGCACCAAAGATGTCTCAAGAATTCTTTCTCGGCCGTCGGCTCTGAACCCGAACACTCTCCCCTTTACTTTATATAAAAATAAGGCGTAGTAAGTACAAAGTACAGGGAGATATGGGGATGGGAGATATGCCCGGGAGGGTTGTGGCCGGAGAACACAACCATTCAAACTCTCACCCTATGTCTAGGAGCCATCACAACCCTATTTACAGCTATCTGTGCTCTCACACCGATTCCAGGTTTGATGTACAGATAAGCACTGGTTTCCAGGACCCCAAGATTAGGGAGGGTATTCCAAGAAGACGTAAATGTTAGGCAAATCTTGAAGGCATCCCTGGGACATTTGAAAGTGGGAAAGAACCGTGCAGGGTATGTGGTTAGGCATGAGATGCACCAGATAGGGTGCTGGATAATGAAGGTGGACAGAAAGACCAGGGCCGATCATACAGGTCTTGAAATCCAGGCAAAGCCCTTTATCATCCATCTTGTAAGCAATGGGCACACTTTACAGAATTTTACACTGAGGAGTCAACACATAGTCTCTTGTGGTGTGGAGGCTAGATATGGGGACAAGTCGAGAGAATGGTCACCCATTGGGGAAAAGGATGAACCTGTCATAAAACCTCATGATCACTCTCCAAGACACCTTTGGGTCTGAGAGAAGCCAGAACCTAGAGCTGTTGGCGTGGGTCCAGTCTTGCCGTCTTCTGCTCTCCTGTCCTGTGGCCTGTCCTGTTCCCCCCCAAGGCTTCCGGACAGTGCCTTGCACTTCTTTGCTCAAAGTTAAATGTTAAAAAAAAGGGGGGTGGGGAACTACGTGTTAAATAATAAATGATTGAAAATAAGCATTTACATTTAAATATTCTAGCTTAAAATGTCATTTTACATTCATTATCTCATTTCATATGGATGTAGAAATCAAAAGACCTGGAAACTCCACGAGGTCTGGGAAAAGCAACCATGGATGTTAAGTGCTTCCAATGCAAGACTTCTCCAAAGGTTCCTTGTTTCATTATTTGTTAGCATCGGTCAAACGACAGCACAGTTTGGGTTCCTCTCTAGATTGCATCCTGGAGGATAAGTGACTGACTGCAAAGGCTACTCCTGAAGAGCCTCAGCCTTTTCATGGGCAAAGATGACTGGGCTGGGTATGATTCCTTTTGACACCTTGTGGCCCTTCTGGTAACTCCCGCGTTTCCTGGGAACTAAGTCATTAAATGCAGTATTCCAAATACGATCCCTGTCAAAATAGCTGACAACTAGGGATTATTAACTACCTCTAATGCAGCATTTATTTTAGGAAACAAAGGCTTTGAAGTGACAGTCTGGTTGCTTCCTCCCCCTTTAAAGTGTCTGTTCGCAGATTCCCCGTGGAAGCCCAGAAGCTGGATAAATCATGGTGAATACATTATTTGTCTTTTGTGTGCTGTTGGTTAAATCTACATCAGTGCTCTAGAAGCTGTGTGTACGTGTGCATGTGTGTGAGGGGGTGCGTTTTCTTTTCAGTGTGTGCAAAGAATACACAGGTGTCCGCGTTCCTACTTGTGCACGTGCACACACTCACGCACACGCACCCACGCCTCCACGGCTGGTTTCTCTCAACAGCAGTCCACGGTCCATAAGAGAATGAGACAGTCAATGTCATTGAGCCTCCTTCCAGGGGCTACATTCCCAGCCTTGCTTCACTCTTGGAGATCCTGCTCCGAGGTGGTACCTTGTTCAGTTGAAGTCTTAGTTGAATTTGACCCTCTGTTATGCTAGCTCTTAATCTAGAGAAGTTCAAAGGCAAGACCCAGGAAAATCAAAGAATGATTAAATAAATCAATGAATGACATTAATAGAAATGAAGGAAGGTGGGTTTTACAAAGAGAGCACATTCGGAAAGGCAGCTATTTCTGGTAGAAAAGAAAACAAACATGTAGTAGACAGAACCACCAGGGTTCATACCTCCTGTCCACGTAGCCACTACTAGCAATGAGACCTTCAACAGGTAACATACTCTCTAGCCTTGGTTTTCCCATCAGTGAAATGGGGATAATGTTATCTACTGCATATGTAGGTTGTGAGAATAAAATTAGGTAATAAAACATCTTGAACATTATGCCAAGCATATAGTAGGCACTCAACAAAAGCCGTTTTATTTATTTATTAAAAAAATTTTTAATGTTTATTTTTGAGAGACATCCAGAGAGACAGAGCATGAGTGGGGGAGGGGCAGAGAGAGACAGAGACACAAAATCCGAAGCAGGCTCTAGGCTCCGAGCTGTCAGCACAGAGCCCAATGTGGGACCAGAACTCACGAGCTGTGAGATCATGACCTGAGCTGAAGTCAGACAGTTAACTGACTGAGCCACCCAGATGCTCTTCAACAAAAGCCATTTTACAAATTGACTTTCTTTGGAGAAGATGCTTTCGACCGGAAAGATAATGTTTATTTGCAGTACAGAACAGAGAACAACAATTTGCCCATAGATGAAGAACAGACAGTGGTGGGAAAAGGAAAGACTTCTAGTGCTTCTTGACTAAGGCACTCATAATGTGGGTGTATTTATTATTTTGAGTCTAGGGTAGTATAACCCAACCCGACATTAATGTAGCATAAAGGTTTCCTCCTAATCTGCATGCAACTTAAGTTGGAGGTAATTTTACCCACTAGTTAGGGAGGCTTCTCTTTTCAGAAAAGAATCCTAAGTGATATGTTTCAAATATGTTCATGATAAACAAAAGCAATCAACAGGAATTCTTTCATTCAGCCAGTCGAGTTTTCTCTGCTAGCTTTCTTCTCAGAATGCAATATAGGAAAAATGATCTCCTTTCCAAGAGGCTCAGGTTGGATTCAGAAAATTACAACGCACAGAAGAGGTCATAAGTCCTAATGAAAATGCCTGCATCTCATCATAAATGATGCACAACATTCAGAGATCGCTGGCCGTGGTTCGTCATGCCTCTCCCCACAAAAGTACAGAAAGGTATATTTAAAAGTTAGATAACCTAGGGGCGCCTGGCTGGCGGTAGGTTAAGCGTCTGACTTTGGCTCAGGTCATGATCTCATGGTTCATGGGTTCAAGTCCCGTGTCGGGCTCTGTGAGAACAGCTCAGAGCCTGGAGCCTGATTCAGATTCTGAGTCTCCCTCATTCTCTCTGGCCCTCCTCCACTCGTGCTCTGTCTCTGTCTCTCTCTCTCAAAAATAAATAAGCATTAGAAAAAAAATTTTTTTAAGTTAGATAACCTAAAATACAAGACTAAAGTCATGAACATTATCCAAAACAAATATCAAAAGTATTCATTGTGGGTTCTTATAAGCATTATGGTTATTATCGCAAACAGCATATTTTCTCTGTCATAAAGCAGTTTTGTTGGATTCATTTAGTTTTAGAACCCAAATACAGATTGCAAAGCACACTCTGGACGCTAGGTGGCGCTATGGGTCCGCCTAACGTTACAGTACTTTCGCCACGTTAGATGGGCCAGCCCCATCTAAAGCCTGCTACTCGTAGTTAAAGTCCATGATGAAGGTTTCTGTGGACTTCCGCTAACAACCGGCAGCAAAACACCACCATAGCATTTAGCTCTCAAATGGAGCTATCAATCTGTAAAGCTTTAATGGTCCTTCAAAGGCTATCTATTTGTATACGACTCCCACAAGCTCTACCATGATAAATTGATCATTTCTTCTCTAGACTGAGCCAAAGCCTCACTTTTAAGTATACCGGACATTTGGAATAAGTCTAGCAGTGAAATATTTTCGACAGCGCCCCCACCCCCGACTTTCTATTTTTCAATTGTTGAATAAAAATTGACACGAAATTGGGGACTTGAAAGATCAGCTTGAAAACACCTGGAATAAACTGAAGGGACCGATGTGATTTAAAATCGTCGGCTTAACCAATTTGACAATAAATTTCATATAATAAAATTAAAAAAAAAAGAAAAAAAAAAAGAAAAGAAAATCGTCGGCTTTCCTTTCCTGGACACATCCATGTTATCGTTAGTTTAGTAAAGAAGGACACTCTGGGCGTTTAAAGAGGAATAAAGGAAGCTAGAAAGGACTAAACAATATTGATTCCACTGTCTGTGACTTGGCTGAAGAAATACAACATGGTGGGGCGCCTGGGTGGCTCAGTGGGTTAAGCGTCCGACTTCAGCTCAGGTCATGATCTCACGGTTTGTGAGTTCGAGCCCCCCGTCGGGCTCTGCGCTGACGGCTCGGAGCCCGGAGCCTGCTTCGGATTCTGTGTCTCCCCCTCTCTCTGCCCCTCCCCCGCTTGCGCTCTGTCTCTCTCCACCTCAAATATAAATAAGCATAAAAAAAAAAAAAAAAGAAATACAAAATGGTGCCATCTGACCCCATGTATCTGGACTAGTCTTGGCACACGTTCCCTCCGCAAGACGCGGGTTAGAAGTCAGGTGTTTAAAACCATGGTCTGGGAAAGCTTTAAGTGTGGAAGTGGGTAACAAGCTTAACCTGTTTCTCTATACCCGTCGTCCTGGCCCCAGCAAGTAATGGCTTCCTTCCTCAGCGGTCGGAACATTTTCCTCACGTTCATTCATACTTGAACTCAAATAGGAGAGCAAAGTGGTACTGGGGGCAGGTGGAATTCTGAAACCATAGCCTTAGTTGGTTTCTACTCACTTGGCTTCCAAGGCACACATGAGACGGATAAGGTAGGAAGAAATGCCCAATGCGGACTCCTGTTGTGTAGTGAATCACCGAGTACCTAATTTCCTATTTGGAAAAGGAACAATGAATCCAGTCATATCAAGTACACCAAGGAGGGGGTGGGAAAAACCAATTCAGCTCAGAAGCTTGGCAAGAGGGAGATAGATGCACTGTCCAGAGAATTTAAAATCAGTAATAAAACTGACTAAAGGTCTGTCTGCCTTTTCTTATCACCACGCACTAGCAGTTCTGTGCAAGGTCCGTAACACAGGGTGGATGCAACCATTCCCCCCGTGCCCATCCTTTTCGGAATCCCACGGATTAGAATGACTCTCCCACTTAGGATTTTCTAGCAAGCAGGAAAGTTGACTATTCAGAAGAAGGAAAAGCTATCCGGGAAAAGAGAAAGAATGAGTATTTTTCTAGCAGTTTGTGTCTGTCTATCCAAGACTTTCCCTACATATGCTATCTCATTAATCCTCAACAACAACAACAACATCAGCTATACCAGGCAGGTAACACCGCGCCCGTTTTACGGATAAGAAAACAGACTCCAAAAAGTTGAACAATGTATTCAAGGTCACAAGCCACTAATTGGTGGATTCAAGAGTCTAACAGTCATAATCTAATCGAATCCACCTCAAAAGCTCAGGTTTTCATTCAGCTGAGTAGCTAAGATCACAGACTGACATCCAACAGGTCCAAAACTTGGACAAGGTTCTTGAGTACCTCGGTTGTAATGTGGGATGGCAATGGTACCCACTGGTTGAACTGTTGAGAGCTTGCCTGCGGTGATGTGGGGAAGCTCTCAGAACAGTCCTGGAATATAATAAACACATCAGAGATGGCAATAAGCGACACATGGCTTTCGTCATGCTAAACCTCATTGAAGAAATCCGAACAATGAATGTTTGGTCTTTTCCACGAGTTCAAGGATGCTGGCTATAGACTTTAGCTACTTCACACTTTTGCCTACAGCTCTGGTGGGTGGGGTTATCAACTCTGATGCTGAGGATACACACGCACACATATCAGGGACTGCGGCAGTCAGAGGATGTACAGTCTCAGAGTCCCTTTGTCCCCATCCCCACCTCTCTGTGTCAGTTGGTTCATGACTTCTTCTAGAACGTCCTCATTTGGTACACTCTGCCTCCTATTCTAAAGGGATAAATGGCAAGATTATATGTGTGGGGGGCGGGGGTTGGCAGAAGGGCATGGGGGTACGTTTGTTTCAGTTCATCCTATTCAATAATGGAGTGACTGCGAGACCGCTCATGAGAATACTGCTCTTTAAAAGATGATTTCTAAATATTTCGCCACCTGAAATATACAAAAGTTAACACAGGATGAGGCCTGAATAACAGGTCAGATTTCTTAGCTATACTGTAGTGTGTTGTGAAAAGCAATCGGAGTCCCTGCTACTTGAATTCTTTGTATAAAAGTGGAAACCAAAGAATGCCAATATCTCATTAAACATATTACTGGGTTTGTGTATTATTTAAAAGTAACAACACAATTTTGGGGTTTTTTTCTTTAAACATGAAAACAATTGTAGAGAGTCTTATAGGGTACTAAAGGCTAATATTTATATAAAGCAATCAGACAGGATTATTGAGAGCACACATAAGATAATGCTTTCTGTTTGTTTGTTTTTGCTTTTGGACACCTGCATTATTGTAATGCACTTTTGCCATAATGCATGGCAATAGATCAATATAAACACTGACATTTTTCATTATAATATGAATTTATTCCACATTTCACAGGGCTAGGTCCAATCTCTTCAGTAAATATCATTATTATAACAAATAACTATAATTTCTTTGTAACATAATCTTTGTTAACATAACACTTTCTTTTACAATTTTAACTTAGTACAGGTAAACCCTTCTCCAGCGAGCGTGACGATGGTTGCCTTGTAAAGGTAGCAGGGTTTTTCAAGTATCCTTGTTGAGTTTTTACATATTTGGAAATACATGTCAGTCAACTTGTATGCAGAATGAAGCAAACAATAGGAGTCATTGTAAAATCTATCCCATGGCCTGAAGGAAACTCTGTGGTGGGAAGCTATGTGTTAATGAAGTGAGTTCCACATTTGCTGCTTGGTTGTGTGTTCTGTTTCTGCCTTTCCCCCATTCCCATCATGCACTGTAATGATGAGCATACAATCGAATCAGCTGTGTAAAGTACAAAGACAATGCAGAACATTCTCTCGGATCAGGTCTCATAAGAGTAACTGGAATAGTCACAGGGTCTTAACAACAACAACAACAAAAGTTTGTTCAACATTTGAAAAAGAGATGCCGGAAAAGGACCCCTTTCTTGTGTTAAGTTGGGGTGGCACATGCCATATTCTGTTCCCTCCTTGCCTAACACTGTTCCCTCCCATCCACCACAAGACTTCAGCTTCTAGATAGCAAACATTTGAAAATATATATACAACTGATCAGATGAAACCTCTTAATACATATGTTCTAGGTCTGCAAGGCTTAACGCCAGAATAAAGGATGTATAGTCTTGGCAAAACAAGCCACATCCATGCTAATGGTGGCATGGAAATTCTAAGGAGAAAGCATCATTAAGGCTTCTTTATTCTTAGCGTTTGTTTCTTTTATTTTTCTACTTGCTCCCATGTATTGAAGGTGAAGTTAAATTGGAACATACCCTTTAAGGTTACATTATTCAGAGATGTAGGTAGGCATTGAGTGGATGGAATCAGAATTCCCACGTCCTAGTTTGAGTATTTATGTTAAAATACTCGGTCTCCCTTTGTCTTTCACCTTCCTTATGTTTTCCAGGCTCCGACAAGTTCTATGTACAAATGTTTTGACTATCTGGAAAATTAAATGAAAGCCCAGAACTGACAGAGACCCTGAGACAGAGCGGTGATCTTCTCAAAGCTTTAAGACAAAGCATTACTGAGACTGTGGGACCAATCAACACATCCCACTGCATCAGAGGTAGAAAATTAAGGAAAGGGTCAGTGTTAGATTGTGTGAGAAAAACATTTTTTCAAGGACATATATAGAATGACATTTATCAAGGGAGAAACTTTGTGAGTCAGCAAAGATCACTGATTCTCACACAGTGTGCTGGCCATTAGAGGTATGCCCCTGAATTGGGCACAGAATCATATATACTGATCCCTAATCCGTATCTTTGAATGATTTAATTTCCTTTTTTTATAAGGGTATCTCAAAAATAACTTTGACATCCAGGCATGGCCAGAACACATGCTGGACATGTGCCAAGCTTTGGCCACCCCAACATGCTCTTTCTAGAAGAGAAAAGCTGGCCTGATGCTGGCTTGCAGACGTAGCTATGGCATCCATGAGGAAAGAGAACATGTTCTGCTCTGCAGTCAGCCCAGGCTGGCTCTCATTACGCCCCAGCAGGATCATCAAATATCGAAAGAGGATGTTAGGAGCTTGGAAAGGGTCCAGAGGACTGGCACTGAAAGGAATAAATGTTTGAGAAATCATACTGAAGGGGCAGGCTGAAGGGACCTGGGGTGCTTGCCCGGCTAAGAGCTTGTGAGGACACAGAAAAGACGCCGGGGTGAGGCCTGTCCTAGGTAGTGAAGAGGCATCTGTCATGGCACAGAGGGCCCACAGAACAAGAGATAATGGCTTCAGAGGCGACTGTGAGATTTCCAAAGAGATTTGGGTCTGTCAGCCTTTGAAATGTATGTCCAAAGGACAGTACAGACAGCCTTTTCCCAACCCCTCCCCAAGATCAAGGATCATCAGAGATAATCCAGGTTAGAAAGATCAACTAGCCAGCCTCAGGGAGAAGGTGAAGTTTCATTTCAACACTTAGATCACTGTTATGGCGATGTGATGCTGTGATGTGATGTGATGTGATCACTACTCTGGGATTCTCTGATTTGACACGGGGATGTGTTACCTAACAAATGGGAAGTGGGTACATTCACAAGTGATTGAGTGTGCAAGTGTGAGCAAGTATGTATATGTATACGTGAGTGTGTGAGAGTCTGTGTGTATCATGGAGCGTAAGTGTATGTAAATGTCAGTGTCTACGTGTGTGTGTATGTGCGTGTGCGAGCGCGTCCGCATGTGTATTGTGTGAGTGTGTGGACGGTGGAGGGTGTGGTGCTCGTCTCCTTCCTTCCTTGAAACACAAATGCAAACGTTCTTTGGGAACATTTTTCCAAGGAAAACTGGCACTTCTGTTTAGAGACACAGCCTCGCGGCACCCTTCTTGAAAGAAAGCATGGCTCTCACGTGGCCAAGAGCATTAGCGGCTGTCCTATCACCTGCTGCAGCAAGACCACAGATGGTATGATTGCCAATGGAATGGGGGTCCCATTCCCAGAGGTAGGCTTGTTCTCGGCCGAATCGGGGGCATGACATGAACTCCCCTTTCTACTGTCTACAAAGGTGGCCGCCCCCTTTCTTCTGAACACAATGGCTTTCCACTTTATTATATAAGGAAAAAAGAGAAAGTTACATGTGCTCCAAGTTCAATGTGACCACTAGACAGTTTCGCTTTTATAACTAAGGAAAAGAAAAGGTTTTATTTTTTCACAGGAGGCACAGAAGTTCGGTTTAATTTCCAAAGATCTACATTCAGACAAATGCCAAAATATGCGGCTTCATGGCAATTAAATTCCTGCCCCTTGTCTAGTCTACTTACTCTGGAGTGAATTCACAAAGAAAGTAATGTGTTTTCATCTCTCTGAATTTCAAAGAATATTGGACTCTACATGCTTTACAACTCACTTCTTTCCTGAGCTTTACATTTTAACTTACGTCTTTTGAACTTCCAGTCAGATAAGATTATGTATTTCTACAAATCTTGCCTCTGCTGTAGTTACCTGAGACCAAAAGATTGCAAAATCCAGCAATGTTACCTTGACCTTTGTTGATACACAAATGCAGATGGTAGGCAGTCACTGTTGGCCCTAGGCTCCTCTGTAGCTCAGTCAGTTAAGGACTGTCTCTAGATTCTTTGGGGGTGGACAGTCATTATTGGCCTAGGCCTGGAGGGCCACTGTGGGCACCTCTGTATTTTTCTGCTGGAGCAGTATCAGGCACTTGTATATACCCTTCTTGCAGTACTTCTGAGAAAGCTCCTACCATGACACGTAACGGCAAGTCAAAAGCTTCTACTGAAGAAATGGAAAAGGGATCAGATATGAACAATCTGAAAGAAAGCACAGTGCCTTCTCTATGAACGGTAATGCCCCTTAATATGGCTGAAATGGCACAGGCATCCTAAAGCCAACTTTCTCAGCTCATAAGCACCCATTGGAATTATTTTAGGGATCGGTGATTGCTTTTGTTTGTTTGAAAGAGATCACGTGGTTTTCCATGATTTTCTAACGAGAGGTGGATTCATCTCTTATTACACATTCTGTTATTAAATAATTACTGGGAATCCTGGTATCCAAAGTGAGGGGGGGGTATATTTATTTGATAATGGTAGGTGTTCCATAGCCTACTTGGTGTACGAATATTCACTCTTACAGTCAACAAGTCAACACCGCCTTGGGTTACTGAACAAAGGGCAGTGTCATCAACACAACAAAGGGTTGTTACTTAGACATCTCAGTCAAGGGTCTGAGAACTGGGTGAGAAGAGATCCTCAACAGGTAACCATTGACTTTAGTCCTAAGTCATAGGAATGCAAAGCAAGGATCTTCTGAGCCGTATTTACTTCTTTAGTACAAGAACAGGCAAATACTACAACCAGTCACAAGCCACAGAAGAGAGTCTCAGAGGCTAGCCTTCTAGTTCAGAACCCTGACAGCCTATCTACCATATGGATGTGGGCCAGAATTTCTGCTGGTTGGGGCTTTCTCATGTTGCTATATTTTGAAGAATAAAGAGTATGCCATCAGGTGAATAAAGAGTTGGTAATGCGAAAGCACAAAAATCCTGTCTTGTTTTTATTTCAGAAGTTTATCCCAGGAAACTGCTATCATTTTAACCCAGGGACCCTTACAATTAAAGGGGTCTAGGATGAAGCAACTATAAAGATAATTAGGAAAAAAGCAAAACAAAACAAAGAACACAAAACCTCCCCGTGATACTGAGGGTAATGTAATAGCAAGGTACGTGTCCTTGGAAAATCATTTATATTAATGCAATCTCCTGACAGCTAAATTTCTCCCCTTTCTGGATTCAATTTTTAAATTTTTAAATATCAGTAAATGTAATTTTTTGAAATAGCTCTGAATCAACTAAGAAACTAATTTTATCTCAGTGAGGTTAATTACATTATTTATTTATTAATTCCTTGTCCTGTTGTTTCTTCTTTTTTTTTACCCCCAAAGTGTTTGAGCTGGATACATTTAGTTATGAAAGCATTTAACACTTTAAATTAAGACACAAGGAAATCTAAATGACACTTGAGATGCCCTTGAGAGAAGCCTCTCATCTCTCGTGTTTATAGATAACTCATATATTCATAAATCAAATCCTGTGCACATTTAAGCCAGACCAAAAACTAAACAGCACCATGTCTCCCACTAGAAAAAAAATGCAATTATTCTGCTTAGTTATGTTTTTAAAATCGCTTGACATTTTAAATAATTGATGAATATGTAATTTGCTAATCAGTAACGGACAGTTCCCATGGAGGTACCCTCACTATATTTTATAATTTCCTATTTCAGAAGAGTTTTATGAATGCAAAGATTAAAGCTGGAGAGTGGAGAGAAATCACTCCAGGACGACATTATCCTATTTAACACCCGTAATACTTAACACTAACAACAATTAAGTTTCACAAATTAAGTCAACGTACTGAATTTCTATTGGGTGAGTTATACACAGACATTTATGTGTCGTGATTATTCCCCAGAGACAACCACGTACCCAAATGAACATCAGAGCAACATACTCTTACTGTAAAGGATTAAATGATATTTTAGTTTATGCCTTTATTTCTTGTCTCTTTTCTCCAAGCGATAATAGAGATCTTATTTACCATGCATGAACACTTACATTCTCTTTCTGAGAACATTTCTGATGTTGTTGGTGTAAGAGAGGAAAATCATTTATTTAAAGATCGCCTTATTAATCTACAGTTTTTGGTAAATATCTGGATTATCTGGTCGGTCAATTTGTCTTTATAGCCTAAGAAAGAAGACTGGCTGCCATGTTCAATCCAGATGAGTTGGTATATGAATATTTATAAGGACATCGATATCCACAGTGTCTTACAATCATGCTCCAAGCTAAATAGAAATAAAAGCAAAACGGCCACAACTATTACAGTCTAATAGGATAAGAGCTGAAAGATATGTACAAATTCATTGACAACATCTGTGCAAGTGTTATAGACAAAACATTTAAAAAGAAATCTACATGAAACAAAGTAGATAAATTTATCAAATGTTGATAAATTTTCAGAGACAGTATAAAAGTACACAAAACATGGAAGAGAGGAAGAGCTTTTCAAAAAAAAAAAAATAACCACTAAGCCAATACATAGAGTACAAATTTACTACATTAATATTACAGAATGATGGGAACCAGAGACAAAAAAACGATTTGGTAACAAACAGCAAAGGAAGTTTCAGCAGTCACAGAGAAGAAAGACTTTCCCTTCCGGATGAGAACACAGACCGCCACAACTCACCCCCTCCACCCGTACACACATAGAAAAATAAAAGCAAACGCAAGAGTTGTCTACGGCAACACAGGACAGACAGACGTGGAAGCGCCTGGCATGTTGCATCACACGAAGTCAATCACGATTGGCTAACGGTGATGGTACCTGGCTCTGTTGCGGGTCACTGGCTTGCCTGAGAGGCGTCACTGATGGAGGGGGCACACCTGATGTGGACGCAGACCGGCCTAATTTGCAGCTTACTTTCGCTTCTGTGAAAAGGGGGGGAAAAGGCAAAGTATTAGCTGAGCAGGGTCTGCAGCGACCAACGGCGTTCAGGCTCCCGTCTTGTTTTGCAGCGCGCTCTTTCAGTGCATCGAATACTGCACATGCTTGCTAGTACCTGGCAGGTCGTGACAGTCTCACGACAACCGACTCGAAAACGAGCTTTATTTGCACTCAGCTCCCGGAAATAAAGAACGAGCCAAGGGAACAAGCAGAGGCCTTGTTCCCTCAGGCATTTTACCTCATTTGGGGTTAGTTTTTATAGAGCGAGTGCCAGAGCAAGAGCCCCATTCAGGGAAAAAAAGCAAGTGACATGAACATTTCCTCCAGCGCTGGTCCAGAGGTCTTGAAATGTCTTTTCTACCTGCTCCAAAATATTTCCTCTTTCCCTCCCTTCCTTTCTCTCTCTCTCTCTTTTTTTCCTTCTTCTAATCTTGAAATCTAGAACCTGGGGCTTGGGCTGAAAGGTAGCCCTTCTCTAATTTATCTGTATTCACTTTCAAGTTGACAACCATCTTCTAAGACGTTTGGTATTTTTCATAATGATAGTATTTTCCAAGTTATAAAAACATTCCCCTAACTCTTCTTCGATTTCAGAAGCTCAAATGAGTTTCCCAGGCCATTGATGGGATACTTTGGAGATTAGCATTTGGGAATGGAAGAGTTCCCTTCATCCAAGAGGGTACAGATCGGATCTTAATTTCAATGTTGATATAGATGAAGACGCTTGAGAAGAAAATACTTTTGTCACAGACTTTTATATTGGCTGTAACTTTCTGAGTGCCAGGTATATTCCAGCTTCTGTCTGGGCTATATTTGAATTATCTCTAATCCGAAAGATATTCCATAGAGTTACACAGTTAGCCAGAAAAGCTGCCAATTTCCACACATACTTACATACACGTGTATATATTGGAAACCTCCTTGCTGACTGACCCCCATAATCTCTCTGCTCAAAACCAATTTAGACACCATTTTCCTAGACTGAGCTTCCTAAATTACTTTGAAGCCACCCACCTTATTCCAAGTTTTCTAATTATTCCATATTTCATATGAGAAAAACTTCAAACCCCCTTGACTAATTTTCACAGGCCTCCTGTGATCTGCTCAGATCCACTCTGTTTCCACTGTTCTCCCCAAAGCACATGCAACTGTCTTCCCCTCTCAGTTTCCGCACTTGATCCTGCTTCTGTCCTTCACCTCAGGGTGTGCCCTTGTGTGGACTTCCGTCAGACTAAGTCTTGCCCACTTCCAAAGACCAACTTCAGCAAGTCCTTCCTACTGCGAAGCATCCTGAGTCTCTCTTCTGAAACTGCCTTAGCACTTATACAGTGTTTGCAATGCCTGCTGCGGCTTTGGGCATTTATGTCGGTGTGGGCCACGCAGTAAGTGTTCAATTAATACGCATTTTTCTTTCACTGAAGACACTCAGTTTAACCTAGGAAAGGTCAAGGCAACTCCTAAAAACAAATGGAGGCAATGCAAGTAATGTAGAATATGCTTATTTAAGGCCTGAGTTCAAGGCCTAGCTCCCCACTTACAAAGGCAGTGATTCTCATTCAAAGGCTTTGTGATGTTCTAGGGTCCATTTCAGAGGAGGCATGAGGTTGGAAACTCTCCCTGCCTTACTTTTTAAATTTTTTTTTTCAACGATTATTTATTTTTGGGACAGAGAGAGACAGAGCATGAACGGGGGAGGGGCAGAGAGAGAGGGAGACACAGAATCGGAAACAGGCTCCAGGCTCTGAGCCATCAGCCCAGAGCCCGACGCGGGGCTCGAACTCACGGGCCGCGAGATCGTGACCTGGCTGAAGTCGGACGCTTAACCGACTGCGCCACCCAGGCGCCCCCCCCGCCTTACTTTTTATGCAGATGATTCTAGTCTACTCAACCACTTTTGAAAGGTGTTTAAATATAACAGTATCATACGATGGCATAAACTATCACTGTAACTTAGAAGTTAATCTCATTTCCCAGGAGGCATAAATCCTTGCATACCTCAGCAAATCATCTTTTATTACATAAAATAATGGGTAAAGCATCTATCACAATCCTGGTTGACGTGTATTTAGAACGGGGCCAATGTTTCCATGCATCCCTTTGCTGTGGTAGCACATTTAGTCACATGGAGTCAGAAAATTCACTATTTTTTCCTAGGAAAGGACGGCAAATAATATTTCTTTACTTAAGGTCCTTTTCCAGTTTATATTAAAGAGATTATCTGATGAGTGACACAATTCGAGGCCTTTTACATTATCTAGTGTACCTATGGATTAATTTCTCCTGCTAGGTTTCCACTCAGATTCTGACTTAACCAGCCTCTTTCAAACATAGACAAAGATATCTCTAAGGAACAGACTGAGCTGTACCAAACTCCAGACAGACTCCCCATTTCATTATGACCTGCAAAGGCTTCGTCTTACCACCATTGGACATCAGTCCAGAGCATGTCTGAGCTCACGAAGCCCCCTTAGGTACTGCAGTATAAACCACTCAATCCACATTACACACAGCAGTTTAGGCTACTAGCCGACTACCCTGTGGGCTAGCGCTAAGGTGAGGTCACACTGGAGTCAACCATTGGATCCCAACATGGCTCATATGGGTCATGATTCTACCTGCAGCAGCAGACTAACATTGTGACCATAAAGCCATTATGTCCACATGCTTACAGAGACAAATACACACACATACACGCTACATAACATTACTGCTTAATGGTGTCATGTTGTAGGGATATTATTACAATTGTAAAGTTTTGGTTTATCTTTATCTTACTCATTTTGGCTCTTTGCCCTTCTTTCGGTTTTACATGGCCCTTACATGCATTTCAAGTTTATTATATAATGGAGTTTAAAGGACCATGTTGGGGGTCTTTATGATGTAGCATCCACCAAGGTTCCTTGACCAAAAGAATTGTTTGAAGAAGCCCCAAAAATCAAAAAATCCCAGAAAAGATTCTGATTAAAACCAAGCCTCACAAAGATTCTTTAGGGCTATGACATTGAAGTTAAATTGTCCATCTTACCTGCCCTTGGAAATACACTGTGCTTTGAGCCTTAAACAGGGAAGCTTAGGAGCCATGACACTAAAAACAGTACATTTTCATCCTGAATTTTGTTCATGTAAAAATTGCCAAGGTTTTTGGGGGGCTCAAGAACAATGGCCATGTTCCTCAAAAGAGATCTAAGGTAGAACTCTCCTCCCTCAAGAAAAACTCATTCCATTTCGTTAAGAGATTAATGATGAACTAAAAGGCACCTGTTATTCCCACATCCAAAGAAAAGATTTTCTTTGTAAGCTCTATTATTAATCATCATCCTAGAAGTAACAGTTGATATCGTATATGAAATTTCAATGCAGATCAAGTGCAAAGAGAAGAAAGAATAAGAAAAAGGTAGTAGATTAAGGAAGAAAGAGAATCAGAGGGGAAAAGAAAGAATAGAAAAAGAAGCCGAGAAGGCAGGAAGGAAGGGAGGGAGTAAAGAGAGGAAGGAAGGAAGGAAGGAAGGAAGGAAGGAAGGAAGGAAGGAAGGAAAGAAGGAAGGAAGGAAAGAAGAAACAAAAGAAAAAGGAAAGAACAAAGAAAAGGAAAGGAAAGAAAAGGAAAAGAAAAGAAAGACCAATTTTAACTTTTTGGAATAAACCATTATCAAGATGTTATCATGCAATGTTTCCCAGGTAATGACTCATGATCATCTTAAAATTTTTATTATGTAAGTACCCACCAAACTGTGTGACTTAGTATTTCTTTGTTTTTATTCTTAGTGGATTCAATTTATCACTGTTTTGTTTCGTTTCGTTTTGTTTTGTTTTGTTGTAGAGATAGTCATTTCTCAATCATTTCTCATCTTCCCTTCAAGGTGAATTGTATTTCTCTTCAAAATCATGTCCTTAGTTGTGTTACCAAATAATCTCTAAGGCATTCACTGCTATTATTGTGAGTACTGGAGTTCTCTTTGCTTTCAGAAAGCAAAGACAAATGACTCTTCTCAACCTCTGTATCTACACAGCAACAGGAGAGTAGGGCATTTTCACCAAAGAAAACACTTTCATCTAGCATCAAAGAAATAAAATCAGTCAAATTCTGAGACATATCTTTCCTCTATCTTAGTTTTTTTTTCCTAATACACAATATTTTTCTCTAGTAGCAGAAACATATCATGATTTCCCCAAGTCATGTTGCTGAAAGTTTCTAATCAATGGCTCAAGGCTATACGGAAGTCACGGAGAGGTCTCTTTACAATACAACAAAGTATGCTTATTACAAACTCTACTTTCATTTCTAAGGAAGGCATTTGTTGGAAATAACACATATGCTATTTGAGATAAACTGGTGTTTAAGTAATAAGTGGTAGTTGTACCAGGACTATAGTAAAACCTTCATGGTTCCCACCACTTTGTTTAAAGGCTTCTATCACCCATCACAAGTAAACACATAAGATGCCCTCAAGTCCCACGCTAAATGTCATGTGTCCTGTACATAATTTTCATGCATTTTTATAATTTTGCTTCAGGAATGATTGGACTGTGAATAATCCAATTCATTCATGACTGGCTATGATTTCTAGGCAATAATCAAGTAGACTCAAGAATTCTTGCAGTATGACACAATCAAATCTAGAAATTGTTCCCAAACATAATATAATTGTTTTATTTATTTATTTTTAAATTTTCTTTAAATCCAAGTTACTTGCCACATAGTGTAATAATGGTTTCAGGAGTAGAATTTTGTGATTCATCACTTACATATAACACCCAGTGCTCATCCCAACAAGTGCCCTCCTTAATGCCCATCACCTATTTAGCCCACCCTGCTACCCAACACCCCTCCAGCAGCCCTCAATTTGTTCTCTGTATTTAAGTGTCTCTTATGGTTTCCTTCCCTCTCTGTTTTTGTCTTATTTTTCCTTCCCTTACCCTATGTTCATCTGTTTTTTTTTTTTTAATTCCACATATGTGTGAAATCATATGATGTTGGTCTTTTTCTGACTGACTTATTTTGCTTAGCAGAATACACTCTAGCTCCATCCAGAATGATAAGATTTCATCCTTTTTGATCACCAAGTAACTGTAATAGAATTGTTTTAATACTGAATTTAACAATTGATTCCGTGAACCTGATGCTGTACTTTGTATAATTTCATTAAACATTCATTAATGTTAACCTGGAAGTTTCTTCTGGAATTTTAGTGCTACCATTTTATTTTTAATACCCAATATTTGTGTAGGTCCCTGAGAAACTCATAGGCCCCAGTATTGTCAGTATGGCGCTGAAAAGAGAAAACGGGCCTAATCATAGTTGTGATCATTTTGTGACCAGAGAAAGAAAACCAGCTGGATGCAAACATCTACCCGGGGAGAAGATATTCGTCTCTCCAGCATTCCGTGGAGCTTTCCTCTGAATGAGACTTACATAGCTTTGGATGAGTCCCAAGTACCCATAGTCACAGACCAAGGTCCTAGTGTTATCTGCAGGGCCAGAGAGTAAAACTATAGATACTGGACGAACTGGTAATTCTCCTTGGGAATACTGGAATTCTGGTGAAGATCTAAAACCCAAAGAAAAGTGAGGTGGAGACATGACAGGTAGAGTTTATGGGCCAAGGATGGCTTCTAGAAGTACTTGTGGAAGTACAAGATCCATTGTAGAGAGAAGGAGAATCACACGCATATAGAGTCAGGAATGCCCACTTGTGTTCCTTCTAAATGTCTGAAGAGCTGAGATGCCCCTTACCACTTTCCACTTTCTTATGTGGACATAATATAAATCATACTACTGCCTACCACACAGGGATGCCCTACATACTGCAATGCATGCTTGGTTTCTTACCTAGCAGGATAGCATGGTGTGGCATTGACAGTTTTTTGTTTTTGTTTTTGTTTTTTTGACAGCCTCTTTTATTGTAATATATAATTTCTTTTTCTTTTTAAGTTTATTTATTTATTTTGAAAGAGAGAGAGAGAGAGAGAGAGAGCATGCACATGAGCAAGGGAGGGAGAGGGAGACGGGGTGGGGGGAGACTATCTCAAGCAGGCTCTGCTCAGCTTGGAGCCTGACACGAGGCTGGATCCCAGGACTGTGCGATTATGACCTGAGCCGATATCAAGAGTCCGACTCTCAACCGACTGAGCCACCCAGGTACCCCATGTAATATATAATTTCTGAAATACCCCTTAGGGTATTTATCACTTTAGCTGCATATAAAAGGTGCTCTTGTCTTCAAGAATACTTTATTTCACATTAAAATAAAATTATAGTATATGTGTATAAAGGAATATATTTTACCTTTTTAATAAGTAATATATGCTACTGGGGTACCTGGGCGGTTCAGTTGGTTAAGTGTCCGACCTTAGGTCACAATTTTGCTGTTCGTGAGGTCGAGCCCTGCATTGGGCACCATGTTGACAGTGTGGAGCCTGCTTGGGATTCTCTGTCTCTCTCGCTCTCGCTCTCTGCCCCTCCCCACTTGCATGCCTTCTCTCTTTCTCTCTCTCTCTCTCTTTCTCTCAAAATAAATAAATAAACTTTTAAAAATTAAGTAATATATGCTGTTTAATTATACTTACTACCATAACATAAAGAAAATCCATTTGCCAAGATACAAATTTAAAAAGACATATCATGATTTGTATCAGGATCAAATGCATATTACCATGGGGATAGGCATTTTACCTTGTATTATGGCATCAGAAACAGAATAAACAAACAAACAAAAGTTTAATAAAACCCTTCATCACCCGTATTAGAAATGAAAACATGACAAAAATAATTTAACCTATTTTTTAAAACTTTTTAATAAAAAATTTTAATGTTTATTTTTGAGAGAGAGAGAGAGACAGAGCGTGAGCAGGGGAGGGGCAGAGAGAGAGGGAGACACAGAATCTGAAGCGGGCTCCAGGCTCTGAGCTGGCAGCACAGAGCCCAATGTGGGGCTTGAACCCACAGACTGTGAGATCATGACCTGAGTGACTCAACAGACTGAGCCACCCAGGGGTCCCATTTTAACTTATTTTTAAAATGTGTTATATTTCACTTCTAAATGACAAAAGAAAAAGAAGGAAATCCAAGTTTCAATTTTATGTATCACCCACCTTATTAATGTAAAAACTCTTTATTCCTAATAAATGAAAATCAAAACTGGATGTAATACTAATGATGTCTTTTTTTATACCATTGACATTTGTGGTTTACTTCAACATTTTTTTAATGTTTATTCATTTTTGAGAGAGACACAGAGAGACAGTGTGTGAGCAGGGGAGGGGCAGAGAGAGAGGGAGACACAGAATCTGAAGCAGGCTCCAGGCTCTGAGCTGTCAGCACAGAGCCCAACGTGCAGCTCGAACCCACAGACTGTGAGATCATGACCTGGGCCGAAGTTGGATGCTTAACCGACTGAGCCCCCAGGAGCCCTGTGGTTTATTTAAAAACAAACATCTTGAAACAAAATTTGGTCCAAAATAATTTATATGGTCCTTATGGTAGGTTTTATTTCCATGGCCATGGTCCTTATGCTTTTGCCTTGAACCACTGTCCATTATGAACGTAAGTTCAGCATTGTGTGCCTAGGAACAAGACTTATCCAAAAGCATATGTGGTCAAGTCCACGATGGAAGGAAACTTCAATCTGATTTCCAATAATGCCCATGTCTGTTCACTCTGTAGCAGAACTTCTGGAGGTCTCTAAGATCCTATAAGGAGGTAGTGACATAAGGTCAAAGCTATTTTCAAAGAAGTATTAAGTAAGAGGTAATTTGCTTTTCCCACTGGGTTGACAAATGCACTCAAAGTCCAAAAACCATGCTGCATAAATCAGCCGTGACCTTAGCACATCAAAGCAACAGCACCAAACTGTAGTGGTAATTATGTATTTTTCATTGCCACACAGACTTGAGTAATTGACAGATATTTTGTCAAAAATGAATAAAGTAAGCCTATTGCTTTAAGGAAGACAACTGACAGAATTTGCTGACAATGATAAATTTGAGCTTTCAAGCAGGAATTCAAATTTTGAAAAACTTGTCTGCACCACTGTGAGCTAGACAGCATCCTAATGCTGAAAGACTTTTCTTATGAGATCAGTGGTGATATTAATTAATGTGCTGTATTGATTTTTATAATGAAATGTGTCAACATATGGAAGATTTGCATGACTTTGTGAACCGATACTTTCTAAAAGCATGATCTTATAAATCATGCATGGATAAAAGATCCATTTAAAGTGCAAGATAGACCAATGAGTTTAATGCAACAGAGTATGATGAGTTTATTGATAGGTAACTAACCCTTACAAAACTGCTATTCATTGAGTTTGGGTAGGATATTGAAAAAGCATATACACAATTATATGAAAAGGCTATCAAAATATTCCTTTTTTCCCCCAGTTACACATCTGTACAAAGCCAGATTCCCTTCATATATTTTAACCAAAGCAACGTATTACAACAGATTGAGTCCAAAGCAGCTACGAGAATCTATGTTCTATTAAGTCAGATAGTAAAGAGATTTACAAACACATAAAACAATTTCAATCTCTTCACCATTTGTTATAGTTGAGGAATATAGTTTTTTTTTCATAAAAAAATGTTTATGCTAACATATGATGGATTTATTTTTAATGAATAATTTTCTTAATTTTCAATTTTAATTTCTCATATGATAAATATTATCATACTTAACCCATATGTTAGACTTAACTTCCAGATCCAGGAGAACCCTTCGGGATTCTCAATAAGTTTTATGAACATATGGAGTCCTGAGACTGAAGATTTTGAGAATAGTCACTTTATATAGACTCTGAGTCCCCAAAGAGTTCCCTTAAAAAGGTAACTTTTTTATATAATTAATATGTCATTGGAGTACTTAAAAAACACAGATTGAAACAAAGGAAAATACCATGTTGAAGCACAAAGGAAAACCTTTGAAAACTTTAGGGGATTGGGAAACAACCAGTTTTGAAATGCTACCCTAGGAAATTCTCTGTGACAATGTCCAAGAAAAGGTGTTGCCTGCCTCCGAGACCTGAGGGAAGCCATCCAAATTCTCAGGGCACTTTTATCATTTATAATAAAAAGCAACCTCCAAGGTTCATTCACTGATTCTTTGACGTTCATAAATGAAATCTGTTGGAATAACTGAAATGCCCTCAAAAGTGCTCTTGATGGATCCTAAGCTTCGTTTACTCAGGTCACGGCTTTTACTCCTCCTTTCTGATCTGCTCTTTGTGCTTTCTTTTCGTAATGTCGTTAGGATTATGTCTAACTCAAGTTTGCTATTTGCTAAAATTCTTCTAAAGCTGTTGGTAACAGTTTTGGTAGCAAATGGTTAAACGTGATTAAAAAAAATGCTTTAAAATTAAATTTAAGCGAGGTAAGGGTAGTCTGTCATTCATTTTCACCTGTCCAGAATCCACCTGCTCTTATTTTTCTGGAAGAACAGTTTGAATTTCCTTTGGAGAACAACATAACCAACACATTCAGACTTTACAGCTCTGTGCAAGGAGGCGCCACGACTCCAGCCCCAGAAGTGACCACGTGACGCAGGTCCGTCCAATCAATTATTCCATCCCCTCAGACTCACTGATTGGCTCAGGGGAGGACATGTGACACAAGTCAGTCAATGAGGGCTGCCTTCTGATTTTTGCCGGAGCTCTTGAGTCAGGGCCGCTAAGCTCTCGTCACTTAGCAGCGGACCATCGTGGGCCATTTGCTTGACTTCTTTAAGCTTCAGTTTGTCCGCAGGTAAGATGGGAAGAAATAAATGTATCCACTTTATGAAGTTCTTGTAAGAAATAAGAGAATAATCGGAGATTTCACCCAAGCAACCCGCATAGGATGTCAAGAAATGTTGGCTATTTGTATTCTTTCAAGGCCAATCTGACCATTCGCCTCCTCTGCTTATACTATAAGGAGATCTAAACCGCCTCCTCACAACGGTACACGTGACTCAGTTTACATAACCAGTCTCATCTGCAGCCTCACCCCTGCCACGCCCCGTCAGGGTCTCCTAAAGCCCCACGTCTTCTCTGCCTCTATGATTTTAATCACCCCTTTCCCCTCTGCTTGGCGCATTTGTCCCCCCCCTCCCCCTTCTTTCCCTTCCCTCATATGCTAGATCATGTGCTCTGTGAAGACAGGAGCCACGTCTGTCTCATTCCCCCATACATTTCCCCTGAGTAACATAACTGACCCTTGATCAGGACTCATGAATTATTTATCGAATGAATTATTTTAAACCATATTTTAAAGAATGAGGCCAGGGTAAAAGACGAGTTGTTTGCACATGCCTCATTAGTACGTTAAAAGCATAGTCTTCCTTTCTTTCACTTTCCCCAAGTTGCCAGCAAAAAGGCAAAAAATACATTGACCAGACTTCGACTGAATTTTAACATTTAAAAAAAATTGAGGGGAAAATGCAGTGCCTGTTTTGGACAGTAGGTGGGAGTGCCACTATTATTTGATACATACTCTGGTAGGCTTACAAAGCTTCCAGAACTAGTCTCTGTAAACGCCCTGCATAAGTCAGAAGGAACCTTCTTCTTTGTCGTGTCTACTATGGCTTTTCACAGAAACGGAGATTCTTTGTGAATACTGCTGGTGCAGCATACCCACAGGGCTTTTGCAAAGCAAGCCAACTATAGGCAACTGGGGAGTAATGTCAGGAGGAGTCCTCGGAGAGAGGGCACAGGGTGGAACCATGCTCCCTGCAGGGAAGGGCAGAAGGAGCTGGCACTCAGGTCAACACTCAAGCCAGTGTATTGTCATTGTGGTCCTCAAACAGGATTCATCTACTGAGAGGCAAGGAGGTGGAGCCACCTTGTGTGTTATCTGAATTGTATCTGCCTGGTTAACTATTTTTTTTTCCCAAGGGACTCACACAGAGAGTACCTGGAAATTCAGAATTTCTCTGACAAGAATGAAATCATTATCAAATTGTATTTTTTCCCACCAGTTTCAGGGTATCTGTATAGTATATAATGCCATGGTCTAGGTACATGTTTAGTAGAAATCAAGTTTAAGGGATTGTGTGTGTGTGTGTGTGTGTGTCTGTGTGTACTCACGCATATACTTATGTATTGTATATGATAGTAGTTAGCTGACTTTGCACATTGAATCACATAAGACCCAAGCTTAAAATTATACACACACCTACGCATACCAGTTAGCATCATCAAATTTCTTGAATTCCAAATGGCTCCCATAACTTTAGCCAACCATCTTGATAGAAAAAAAAAATAGGAAAAAGAATATAAATGGTTTAGAGAAAACACAGCAAACTAGTGCAAAACAAAGTCCAGCATCCTGTCTTATTGAATGGGGCAATAATGCCCCCTTGCTATATAAAATCAACCCCATCATATATGCTCCTTGGAGGCAAAGGTCATCTGTCATTACCCCATACCGTGCTGTTCAAACAGGTGTTCTCACTGGGAGAAATTTGCTGAATGAGTAAACGATGAAACCAAAGAAAAACAAGCACACATAATGTTGTTGTTTTTTTGGGGGGAAAAAACCCACGTGTGGCATGCTTGTTCAGGTGCTCAAGAATTAATTTTTAGATGGATCAAAACAATCCATTGTAAGCACCCCTCACTTAGTTATAGGGACAGAGGAACTTCAGAGGTGAGACAATGGAGAAAATGTTTCTTCTTTGGATTTACAAGGCAAGTTATTTAGGGCAGCACATTTATCTTCATAATTCTGTTTCCTTTGGTTTAGGATGCTGATGCATTAGCTGACTTTGTAAATCTGATCACACAAACCCCAAGTTTAAAATCCATAAGCGACTTCCTGGCATCTTTAGGTAAGACCTAAAGACCTGAAGATCAGGAATCACTCATATAGGCAGCTGGGCCTAGCCCTTGTCAGGCCCTCAGCTTCCTCTCACCATACCCTCATGCTCTTCCCCCTAATTCACCTGAGATCTCAGTTCCCATGTCTCCTGGATGCCGTGTAACACACTCAAGAAAAAGTGAGGCGTCATTTTCCTTGGTTGGTGGCTTTGGTTACAGATTAATTATATTCTTAACTTTTGTTATTAATGGCAATTTCTCCCACTGGCATATGTTCAATGCTTGATAGCTTTATATTGAAAGAAATTAGCTAAATAAATGAATGGATGAATAAATTAATGGATTTATGAGCCTGCAGGTGGAAATAGGGAAACCCAGTCTAATTAAACCATGGAAAGAGAGCTGTACTAAGGGTCAGGAACCTGAAATATGTTTCTTTCTCTTTTTTTTTAATGTTTATTTTTGAGGAAGAGAAGGAGACAGAGTATGAGCAGGGGAAGGGCAGAGAGAAGGAGACACAGAATCCAAAGCAGGCTCTGAGCTGTCAGAAGGGAGCTCAACTCATGAACTGCGAGATCATGACCTGAGCTGAAGTCAGATGCTTAACCATCTGAGGCACCCAGGTAACCCTGAAAGCCATCTTTTTATTTGAATCTGCTACATACCAATGGGCAATTTACTTGATTTCTCTTGAGCGTCAGTTTGGTCACCTAAATAATCAGATCACAACACCACGTCAGAGATGTACAGGTTTTTGTGAAGATCAAATGAGACAGCACTTATAAAAGTATTGGAAAAGCTAACACATTGCAAATAAATATAAGGCATTATTTTAAATGGGTCACAGATGATCCATAAAAGTGATCAACTTAAATTCCAGAATTTGGATTAAATATGATGTGCAATAATCTTAGAGTACACTTTGTAATTATATCAAGTTCTGTTTTCTTTAAACTTGTATATTTCACTGTTCAGTTGAACACAGAGGACCTCCAATGCCATCAGAAAACAAAGTTATTCTTTTTCCCCACAAACCAGTTCTAACCCGCGGTGGGGTAGTAGGCAGTCCTTTCTCGTCCTTTGGATAAAGTCTAGGCCAACTCCCAGAACTTTCGTTTTCATTTTGATAATTAATTTTGTCCATATCACCTCACACCTGTCAGAGTGGCTAAAATTAACAACACAAGAAACAACAGGTGTTAGTGAGGATGTGGAGAAAGGGGAACCCTCTTGCACTCTTGGTGGGAATGCAAACTGGTGCAGCCACTGTGGGGAATAGTACAGAGGTTCCTCAAAAAGCCAAAAACAGTCCTCTACAATCTAGCAATTGCACTACTAGGTATTTGCCCAAAGGATACAAAAAATACAGATTTGAAGGGGTACATGCAAAGTTTATAGCAGCATTATCAACAATAGCCAAACTACGGAGAGAACCAAAATGTCCACCGACTGATGAATTGGTAAAGATGTGGTACACACACACACACACACACACACACACAATTGAATATTACTCAGCCATCAAAAAGAATGAAATCTTGCCATTTGCAATGACATGGATGGAGCTAGAGTGTATTATGCTAAGTGACATAAGTCAGAGAAAGACAAATGCCATATTATTTCACTCACATGTGGAATTTAAAAAACAAAACAGATGAGTATTTAGGAGGGAGGAAAAAAAAGAGAGAGGGAAAAAGCCATCAGAGACTCTTAAAGACAGAGAACAAACTGAGGGTTGATGGAGGGAGGTGGGTGGGGGATGGGCTAGATGGGTGATGGGCATTAAACAGGGCACTTGTGATGAGCCCTGGGTGTTATAAGGAATCACTGAATTCTACTCCCGAAACCAATATTGCAATATATGTTAACTAACTAGAATTTAAATAAAAACTTGAAAAGACAAAAAAAAAATCAGTTTCTTCAAGTAAAAAAAAAAAAGTCGTACTGGAGTAATAATTTAAATGTCTAGTGGTTTTTTTTTTTTTTACATTAATTACAATTTTGAAATTTGTTTCAAGGAAACATTCTCTCCTAGCCCATTTAGCCCTGTTCCTGGCACACAAGTAGACGATCTTTCTCTCTGCCTCATCTCCAGGCTGCCCCTCTGCCCCTAACTTGGTCCCCACCATATCTGCCTTCACAAGGGCCAAGAGAGGAGGGAGGGGTTGAGGAGAGGGGGTAGGGAAGGTCTTCTTCACTGACACCAGAGATGAAAGAAGAAGGGAATAGCTCTCTTCTTGGGGTGCTTTCAAGTGTACCCTAAAGGCCTCCCTTGAATGGCCATCTCCCACCTGGCGATCTCCTTCTGGCTGCCCACTGAACATCCTGTAGTACCCCTTGAGCCACGTCCTGCAGAGTCCTCGCCACTCCTGGCAATCACATGACCTAATCCAACCCCAGGGTTTCTCTCTCTGGCCTAATCTGGTCCATGGAAAACCCACTTTATGCACACTTTTAACCCACCATCAGTGGCTGGACAGTTATTTGCCCGGCAGCTTTCTGCTCTGCCTGCACAGCTAACCTCTCGCACTTTTATTTTACTGTGTCTGCTCAATGACTAGAGGCCAATGGCAAGATTTACAGGTAGTCCCATTAGTTTCCCTCCCTTGATTCTCCACTGGGAAGTTTTCTTTCAAAGATGCAGAGTCATCACACAAATACCCAGTGTCTATCTCCAAGTCTAATACCTAGAGTCTAGTCTCTCAGCCTGCAACCATTTTCCTAGGCTAGAGATGAGAGTTCACTTAAGGACAACAAAATTCATTTTGATCACTTCCTTTGCAAGTTATGCTTCTATGGTCTAGCTTTTTGCCTTGCTATGTGAGAGTAATTACCTTCTATCATTTTTAAATTACCTTTCCACAGGTTATACCCTGCTTATTTACATTCAATTCCGATAAAGACACACTCTGGCTGTTTTAAAATGGTTAACTCACCCCACGTTCCCCTTTTCTGTTTGTTTCTCAAAGCCATCTGGCCAGCATTGGGAGAAATACAAACCAAACTATTTCTCTGGTGATCACAAATTCTAGCGGGCCGAAGTCACAGTTTTCCACAGAGAAATGAAAGTGGGCTATTGGGGATCTGACTTACATTTCCCTCTGAAGGCTCTCCAAATGAGAATTCTGTTATGTGTTTACTACTAGAATTAGGGAAGAGAGTGTTAAACGCCAGAGTGTGAAAACACTGAGCAGAACCTAGCAACGAGATCTGGCCAGTGTTCCCCGAGGAAATAACCATGCACCCAATTATAACTGAGAGAGGGAGCAGATGTGGAGAACTATGTTCTGGTGCCTAAGCCGACTGTACAGAATGACAGCCTGGAGGGTCGTAGACACTAAAGCCCACAGCTGCTGAGGGCTGCTGGGGAGCCAAGCAGGAAGTTAGTCAACATCCTGCAGAAAAGCCCAAATTACAGTGGAGGCCTGAAATCTACCAGATTGGTGTTTTGTTCCTGTTGCATGATCAAAATGAGAGAGAACTCATGGTTCCTCTCAATCCATAACTCCTAGACAGTGACACCATGACAGTTAAAAGTTATGCTTTGAAACATGGGATGGCAAAGCAAAAGATAGGAGAGTGGGTTTTCACTTTTTACTTTGACTTTCTGTTTTTCTTTTTTTTTATGTTTATTTATTTTTGAGAGAGAGAGAGAGAGAGAGAGAGAGAGAGCGAGCCCGCGCCTGAGTGGGAGAGGGGCAGAGAGGGAGACACAGAATCCGAAGTGGGCTCCCGGCTCTGAGCCATCAGCACAGAGCCCAATGCAGGGCTTGAACTTGTGAACCATGAAATCATGAACTGAGCTGAAGTCGGAGGCTTCAGGCAAGTACCCCTGACTTTGGCACCCCTGACTTTGTTTTGCAATGAGCATGCTCTTCTAATCATCACAATAAAGCATTTCCATTTGAGGGAAAATCAGCAAAATTCAAACAGACTGTGACATCTTTGTCAGTTAACTATTTTCTGCTATACCCAAACTCAGTGACTCAAAACAACAGTCATTTGGTTCTGTTCCTGAGTCCACGAATCAGTTGAGTGGTTCTTCTGGTCCCAGCTGGGCTCAATAATGTACCTGTGGTCAAGGAGGTATTTCTGCAATCTCATGTTGTGTTTTCTCACATATTTGGGGGTTGGCTACATGAAGGCAGAAGACTCTTGGCTCTCCTCCATGTATCCCCTTCTCCAAAAGGCTAGCTCCAGTTCGTTTACATGGTGGTGGTAGGGTTAGAAAAGGGCAGGTAGAAGTATTCTTGAAGCTGAAGCTCAGAAAAGAACCCACAGTCCCTTCCATTTCATTCAACTGGTCAACAGAAGACACGAGGCCAACCCAGATTCAAGGGGGTAAGAAATGGACCTTGCTTCCTGATAAGAAACTACAAAAGTGCATTGCGAGAGCATGGATACAAGGGAAGGAGAGTATTGGGACCATAACTGCATCCCAAATGTGCCAGATCATGTGAAGAAATGGAAGAAGGAGAAAAGGATATGGTTTGGGAATTATGTCACCATATTAAATGCTTAATACCAGTTGGGTTCTAAAAGTAAATCTTTTTCATCCACACTTCAGTGAGTGAGCTGTAGGCATACTCTATCCCTTCTTACTTCCTAACTCGTATTTGTCATGCCAGTATCAAATTTAATATCACTTTCTCTAGGAAGTCTGTCTGAATTACCAGAGAATAAATCATGTCACTGTCTTTAGTACCCCCCCCATAACATTTATAAGAAACTTTTATTTTAGGGGCGCCTGGGTGGCTCAGTTGGTTAAGCATCTCACATCAGCTTAGGTCATTATCTCACAGTTCGTGGGTTCAAGCCCGGCGTTGGGTTTTGTGCTGACAGCTCAGAACGTGAAGCTTACTTCGGATTCTGTGTCTCCCTCTCTCTGCCCCTCCCCCACTTGTATGCACACGCTCTGTCTCATTCATTCTCTCAAAAAAAAATAAAACTTAAAAAAAAGAGAATGTTTTATTTTATTTCTGTCTCCCCTGTTAGACTATACTCTTTGGGAATGTGGGTCTGGTCTACCATATTTGCCTTGCACACTTTGCACCTCTGCACCTCGCCCCTGCAATGGTATAGGGTAGGTGCTGAAGAAATATTTGTTAGAAAATAAATATAAAGGGAATGAATGAATGAATGAATGAATGAATGAAAGTCAGGTGTTTATTAAAAGATATGTTTACATTTGGAGATATCAATATTTTCTTGTGATTTGCACATCCTTGACAGCATGATTTTAAATCCCGTTCATTGCTATTAAGCAGAACAGAAACACTGCAAGAGATTAAGATTTTTATGATGATTCTGTATAATGCAGCAACCAAGTCTTAAAGCCTGCACCTGATCCTTTCCCCAAATTTTATAAATGTAGCCTCAGGGGAACCCGAAAATGGCTATGACACTGACCTAAAATCTTTGTTGGAAAACCCACAAACAAAAGCACGGACTGTCAGTGGTCCTGTAGCCAGTTATGTCATGTGTATCTAGAGAAAATCCTGTATCACACTTGCAACGAGCTCTGCTTTCCCAAGGAAACATTCAGTCTTGGTCCTAGAAAAAACCTGAAAGTTTTCAGATTTTTTAAGTAAAATTGAAGAGGGTAGCAGCATAAACTGTGGGCCTACTAGCTATTATAAGCCAGCTTTATACCAGGCATTTCTATGCATTTTGAAAATTAATCCTTACAATGACCTACACAGTGAGATTTCCTTTATCTTTTCTATGAAGATAGAAAAACTGGGGCACAGCAGTGTAATGTAATTTCCTCAAGTCATCCCCACCAAAATATTAACTTATTAACATTTTTGCAAAGCATGGTTCACCTGAACTAAAAAAGAGAGAGAAGAAAACCATATAGGTTTGGTATGTTTTGCCACGAATTACTGTTATAAATACTATTCCACAGTTGCCAGTCCTGCTGCCCAATTTGACACTGGTCAACTTCTCTCAGTTTGTGTACTTAGGACTCTTCTTGGATATAAAGGGCTGGATCATGAATGTTTTTGAGCTGTAGCTGCCAGGAGGTTTATTAGCAAAGTTCGCCGGTGATTCCAGCATCATCAGTAAAAAGGTTTTGGAATTTTCAAGAGGAAAGCATCTTTCTTAAAAATCAACTGGTAAAGGGGCTCCTGGGTGGCTCAGTTAGTCAAGTGTCAGGCTCTTGGTTTCAGCTCATGTCACGATCTCATGGTTCTTGAGTTCTAGCCTCATGAACAGTGTGGAGCCCGCTTGGGATTCTCTCTCTCCCTCTCTGCCCCGCCCCTGCTCGTGTGTGCGCTTGTGCGTGTGCATGCTCGCTGTCTCTCTCTCTCAAAATAGATAAATAAGCTTAAAAAATTCAACTGGTAACAATTCGGTATTCAAAGACTACACTCTGGAATTCAATCATCATTCCCTTTGCTGAACCCTGGTTTTCTGTTGCTTGTATTAAATGGCTCCCATTCAGCTAGGTCTCCTTGGTGGATATCCAATCTTGGGCCTTTGGCTAACACCCTAACATCTTTGTAATCTTCCTATTCTTCAAAGACATGATTAGAATATGAATTAGAGTGGCTAATGTCTTAGAAACCATAGTCTGGGGAATGGGTATGTTCAGTGGTCAGGTTGGAACTGGAGCTCTCACTGTCCCCAACAAAACAACCCAAGATCCCTTTGGCTGTACTTCTCTTGCTTCTGTCTCTGTTTAAATTTGTCTCAGTTCAAGGCCCAGCTCAAATGCCACCACTTATAGAAACTTTCTTGCATTACCCCGTACCAGTGTTTCTCTGTGCTCTCTCGTAAAGATATCTGGAAAGGTATCTGGAGTCATAGTGATAACTAGTATTTACTTAATGTCTATAGTGCTCCAGATACCATACTAAGTGTGTTAACACATTATCTCACTCAATTCTCACCTTTAATTCTCAACAGCATCTCTGAGTTAGATGCTATTATTATCTCTCCCTTATGATGAAGCTCAGTGAGATGATGGGCTATACCCCATGCTATCACTAATACAAAAAAAAAACAAAGAAAAAACAGATTTAAAATTCAAATCCAGATCTACTGGATGGCCAAATCACAGTGCTCAACCACTATCTTATATTTTATGCATAAATTTTACTCTACAAATGTGGCGTGCGAGAATTGGCACATTTCTTTGTTTTCTTTCAATGAAACCAAAACTATGTGTGTTCTTGCTTCCCCGAACTTGTGTGCACAGGACTCTTCTTGGATGTGAAGGACTGACTCATGAATGGTGGTGGAAAATGTTTCCCTGCAATGGGTCATGAAAAGGCCCAGAACTGTTCTCTAGAGCAGAATCTACAAGATGGCTTTTTAAGTCTTCAGGCCATACTGGTCATCATGAGGGAGTCTCTTTTTCCCTTGAAGGACAGAGTTCCATATTTGGGGATTTCGAACCATAAAGTATGAAGTCTGGCCTCACTGGAAACCTCATGTGAACTCTGCCCACCTGTGGGGAACAAGCTTAGGCATTCCCTGAGCCTACACCGATGGGTTAACAAAGCATAAATAATTAGAAAGCCATAGAATGTACACATCCAAGTTTGGGTAAACAAGATTAGGTAAATAAAATAGGTAAACAGGGCAAAGTTCCCCAGTATAGGACAAAGGTCCCCAGTACAGGACAAAGGTACAGGAATAGGGAATCTCAAGATGAAAATATTCAAGATGAGGTAAACAAGATTAGGTATTCCCCCCAACTTAGTACAATAGCAGAAAGCAGCTTTCACGGGAAGGAAGGACCAAATTAGGTAAACAGGTAAATAGGGCTATGGACCTCAGTGGACAAAGTTGCCCAGAGTTGAGCTCATTAGCCAAAGAAAGGTGCCTTGTTGACCCTGAGGTAGCATGCTCTGTCTTTCTTGTCCCCTAGGCCAGTTTAGGTAAACAGATGTGGTGCCTCATGTCTGCTGAAAACAACCTTCGCCCAGCACCAGAATCTTGTTTTGTATTGACGCAAACCCCTAACACCACATATCTCCAAAACCCCCTTTCCCCCACGCCCGTGAGTTAATGTTCATGGTTTCATTGTTTCCTTGTGCACGTCCATCATGCTTTTAAGTCTTCTGATGCTAATAAAAACGGAGCAAAGGCCCTTACTCGGGGCTCTTGCCTCCTCCCGGACATTAGCTTCTCTCGCATTTTTAATCCTGCATCCTGCTTTCTTGCTGAACAAGAGAGAACTCCAGATCCGGACTCCAGATCCGGACTCTCTGACAGCCACCTGTCCACCTGTCCCAGTCAGAGGCCAGGCCAGTGTTCCAGGATGGTGTGAAGGGATAAGCTGCTAGTCCTTACTATTCACAGAATGCCATACCTCAGTTCCTCTTCTTCTAAAGTTATGAAACCCCCCCTCCCTTCTTGCTCATCAAAAGCCATGTGCCATTCTCTGATCCCCACTCAGACCCTCAGCACATCCTTCTCAGGGAGGTACAGCTTCTGAAAAATGAAAGCCAAGAGGGCAGGATGTCTACAGGCACCTGCTGCCTCTACTATGACCCAACCTCTCTGCTGCAGGGTCAATTCTATGCCTCATGCAATGGTCACTGCTTGATTTACAAGCCAGAAAATGCAAACTGGCAGCTTTAGGTCTTACCCAGCCAGAGGAAGTGAATTATTCGCTTCAATTTCTCCTGAAATTTGAGCCCTATTTAAAACTTGGGAGAGTCCACATAATAGCAATTAAATCTTGAAATTTGGGGTCAACGGTTCTCATGGTGAGCATCAGCTGGCATCGAATAGCTTCTGTCCCCTGGAGAGGCCCCTGTGCTTTCCAGGTCACCTACATGTCCATCATTCAGTCCTGATGCTCATCAGTACACAGTAGATTTTCTTTGCGATGGGGGAATTTTTTTTTTTCATGTCTAAGATTCTAGCCAATGTGGAAATATATAACTTATAAGAAAAAAACTTCAAGTTTCCGGAAGGATGGGGAAAACGCTTTGTGGGAGTCAGGAACATCCCCACGTATGGAATGTATAAGCAAAGCACGTCTGTTTTGAAGGAGGCACGTCTTCTCATTTACTTGCTAATGTTACAGCTGGTCCTCCTGGCACTTCAGTTTGCATCCCGTGGTGGATCTCCTCAAAATGGCAGAAACACACATCGTTGAACACATAGAAGCTGAGGTCTTCTTTCAACGTTTATGTATTTTTGAGGGAGAGAGACGGAATGCACGAGTGGGGGAGGAACAGAGAGAGCAGGAGACCCAGAGTCTGAAGCAGGCTCCAGGCTCTGAGCCATCAGCACAGAGCCTGACACGGGGCTCGAACCCACGAGCCGTGAGATCACGACCTGAGCCAAAGTTGGATGCTTAACCGGTCGAGCCACCTCGGTGACCCTAGAAACTGAGGCCTTTTCAAGATTGTTCCATACAGAGTTGAGCCAAGGCCTTCTGTATTTACTTCCAAAAATGCTTCTTCAGTCAGTCTGGCTTGGCAGGGATAAGCCATGACAGGTGTGCCTGCACCTTCACTCAGCCTCTTTGCCCCATGTGGAAACTTCTCTCTACATCTCTACTCAATTAATAATAATTATCATTATTTCAAAAAGGCTTGATTACAAAAAATACCTGACATAATCTTGGTCTAAGACTCCACGTCTCCATTAAGCCCTCCATCGTTTTCAAGCCTGTCCTAGTTTTCTCTTCTTTGGATAATATTAATGTACAGTAAACAGTAGGTGACCATAAAAATACACTTAGTTATACTAATTAATTTATGTTCCATCATTTTGTGCCATAAGGAAGCATAGCAAGATCTTTGAGTGGCAGAGACCATGTTTCGTATAACCTGTGTGTGTGTGAATGTGTGTGTACGTGTGTGAATGTGTGTGTGCGTGTGTGTGCATGCATGTTAGTGCACATGCACCGGCACAGACATGATTATCTGTCCCGCAGAAACCATTACAGAGCTGGATACAAGCTGTTTAGAGACTATTTGTTGATTGATTCAGTGATTGAAATTTGAATTTTTGTGGTTATATTCACTTGTATAACTTCCACTTTTTCCCGTTATTTTCATGAGCATTTGGGTCCCCATCCTCCACTGCCTTCAGGAATCACCCTCTGGGGAATCTCTGATTTACTAAACAGCAGTGACTTTAATAGAGTAGCACAGCAACCAGTGGCAATGTTAATTAGAATTGAGATCTCCTGACACGTTCCTTTGCTTTATGTCGGTAATTCTTCCATTCCTCAAAAGAGTTGTTAAAAGCAACCATTCCAAGTGGCTAAACTACTTTCGGTAAAGCGATAGTCTGTGACGGGTAGCAGTCCATCCGTGTGTGCGTGCGCGCGCGCGTGTGTGTGTGTGTGTGTGCTTGTGTGAAAGAGAGAGAGAAAACCAGAGGCAGACAGTTGGCAGAGGTGGGTATTGATAGGTGGAACAGGTGAAGTATTCTTTCCT
The DNA here is from genome assembly GCF_018350155.1 of Leopardus geoffroyi. Lineage (NCBI taxonomy): Eukaryota > Metazoa > Chordata > Mammalia > Carnivora > Felidae > Leopardus > Leopardus geoffroyi. Next base: position 209,143,660 of record NC_059328.1, on the reverse strand, counting down.
CTCTAGCGTTAGGTGTGGACCTGAGTATCTCTGTTGTTTAGGGAGAAAGATTATTGGTCGCAGTTCTGGTGTTTCTGGTAGAGGGATTCGTTTTTCAGTGGCCCAGTGGCGAGGAGAAAATAATGAAGAGGTAGTGTGACGAAAAGAGAAGAGTAAATACCAACTTCTGTTCCAAACAAAATGCTCCCTTCACTGGTTATTTGTCTATGATGGACAAAGGCCATCTCACTGTTCAAGTAATCGTAATGCTCTTTTGAGTGTTCATGGTGATAGTTTCTCTGGTACATAAGAAACCCTAACTTGCACTGACGTTGTTGTCTACGGGACTCTACATTTGCTCCTGCATTTCACATTTATTTATTCATTAAGTTTTTATTTATTTATTTATTTATTTATTTATTTATTTATTTATAGAGAGAGAGTGGGAAACACAGAGAGAGAGAGGGGAGAGAGAGAGAGAGAGAGAGAGAGGGTAAGTGGGGGAGGGGCAGAGAGAGGAGAGAGAGAGAATCCCAAGAAGGCTCTGTGCAGTCAGCAAGAGCCCAACTTGGGACTTGATCTCATGGACCATGAGATCATGACCCAGCTGAAACCAAGAGTTGGACAATTAACCCACTGAACCCCCCCCAGGCGCCCCTCATATTTCTTTTAACATAGGCACAAAAGCGTCTTTATCAAAATGTTCCAAAACCTTTATCTACTTCTTTCGTCACGTAAGATGGAGAGGGTGCGGGACTGAAGATATTTATGTCATTTCTTCTGATCAGCGGAAGGTTTGCTGCCCTACAAACAGAGCTGAAAGACCCAGGAAGGCAGATTTGAGATGTCAACAAGCAGAAGAGACGCTTCAGGAATTTGCAGTTGAAGAAAGTGAAAGTGTGTTATAAATCCTGTTTACACTCTAAATTTCTCGAAGGAGTCACGTCAAAGTGTCAAAAACATATCACAGTTGTACTCATTTTTATGCACCCTACCGAAGGTTCAGTTAAAGTTTAATTGTGGACCATCTAATTGTTTCACCTCCATTTATAGCACAAATTCTTCTTCTTCTGCCCGCACTTAAAAATGTTTGGTTGCCACGGGTCCACACTCCTTTTCCTTGCCGTCTCCATGGCCTTTTCCTATAGTTTACAATCATCTGGTCTCAGGGTTCTAAACCCTCCAAACGTCTCTAACTTCAGTCTGTCATACTGCTGAGTCTCTTTAGCTCCAGACCTGTAACTCCAAGTGTCTACTAGCTTCTTAACTAGATGTCCCAGATCGCTCTCAACTTAGCATAGTCAGAAATGAAGTCCTGACTTCCTCACCTAAACTATGGTGCGCAACTCATACGGACAATTTCTATTTTAATAAATGGCCACGCAGTCACCACTTCCGGAAGCCTTGGAGTCATCATGAACCTTCATGATGAAAATGGAATTGCATTATATCTATCTTAAAAATATTTAAGTGACTACAAAATAGCTACGCATAATGTTCAAACCCTAACCATGACGTGGCAGATACCGTCCATTGCTTACGTAACGCTGTTCTCCCCTTATCCCTGAGAACAGACTGTTGCTTTCATTTCTGAGAGATTTAAGAGAAAGAAGGGCCCTCTGTAAACTCATGGAGATCCCATTCCCCTTCACTGAGTGATGATGGGTCCAGAGGACATGTTTCCCACTTTAAGCCGACCAGATGAAAGGGACCGTTTGCTGGGGCACGATGCCCAGAAATGTCAGCTCATGATCATGAAAAAATCGTCAAGGGTAGCAGAAGGGCAGAGTTAAGAAAAAATAGAAAGTCCCCGTGTCCTCAATGATAACACTGAACAGTTGGAAAATACCTGGAGCTGGCAGTGCAATGGGGGTTAGCAGAAGCCATTATTACTTAAGCCACGTAATTGGCATGTTGTTGCCGAAAGCATTTCTAGGTAATATACAAGGCCCTTCAGGATTCTTGCTCTCCGGAACCAACCAACTCTGTAGTTTCTTCTGTCAGTCTTCCCCCGCGTTTCACTCCAAACACACTCTGTTCCATCCTACAGCATTTTAGGTGTTCATCCAGACGGCTGACTTCTTCTCCAGCATCCTCCTGGTGAGCAGCTCTTGATGACTCAAGCTCTACTAGGTCAAATGTTACATCTTCAAGCTGTTATGTTACCCACTAAAATCCCCTGATTGTTCTTGCCCAAATCATACACTCCCAGGAGAAATGAATTGATTTCTCTTTTGTTTCATGCATTATTTGTATCTAACACATTATATTGTAATGGTTGTATTTGTCTGTCTTGCACTTGACTTTGAGCACCTAAATGCAAGGATGCCTTATTCATCATTGTGCTCTCAGACACTAGGACAGTGGCTGTTATGTAATAAACATTCAGGTAATGTTTTTGCTTTTAGACCTCTAGTCCCAGTAAGAGTACATATCATTCATGTTTTTTTTTTTAAACAGAACTGGTATAAATTTAAATTTTTTTAACATTTATTTATTTTTGAGACAGAGAGAGACAGAGCATGAGCGGGGGGTGGGGGGGCAGAGAGAGAGGGAGACCCAGAATCCGAAGCAGGCTCCAGGCTCAGAGCTGTCAGCACAGAGCCCGACGTGGGGCTCAAACTCACAGACTGTGAGATCATGACCTGAGCCGAAGTCGGTCGTTCAACCGACTGAGCCACCCAGGCGCCCCTAGAACTGATACAAATTTAAATAATTAAAAAATACTACTAATAAGCCTAAAATTAATCATAAGTCCCAACTGGATAGTTATGTCAACCTTCTTTGGGAGAGGTGTTGTTTTTTCTACAAAATCTAATTTGTTCCCTACATTTCTTTTCTTTTTGACAAAATACATGCATCTTCTCAAACACCTATAGCTATTTATACTCTACTCACAAAAATACATTTTTACTTTCTGCTAAATTCACTTGTTTCTTCCCCGAGATTTTTGTGGCTCCATCACCAACACTGTGAGTTACATTTTAAGTCTGGGGAAGCTACTGCTCTGTCTCTGTCTGGGTCCTGTTCTAGAAACATCCCTTCCCAAATACAGAGATCATTCATACTGTTCCAATTTTAACTTGTGCATGACTACTAGACAGACCACAGGCTGAGCACATGTAAACTGGTTTCCAGGATGAGTATCAGAGTTGAAAAGAACACTAAAGGATTGGTCTTTTCTTCAGAACTCTAACATTCTTAACAGGTAGAAACCTGAAAACTACGGGAGGTCACTTGATTATTTGTGACTCCTACACCGACAGCTCTAGGTGAGTCCCTCATGAAGACTAATCACTTCAAAGCAAACATATGCTGCTTCTAAAAACTTGATGTTTAATAATATTTATCTGTCAACAATTCAAAATTACACTGCAGATCTGAATTGCAGCTTGGGAAACTTAAAGGTGAATTCCATTAAAATGTTCTAACTCGGTTGACTTAGATCTGGAAACTTAGTGGCATGCCCAAGGTCCAGCTACAGAGTTCAGCTCATCACTGCACATACTTCATGATCTAGACTGTCTCCACTGCCTTCAGATAGTTTTTGTTACCTATGAATCCTCACTTTCACTTTCTGTTCAATTCTTCCCAGTTGCCTAAGATCTATTTTGAAACAAAGGAGACATAAAGTCTAAATCACTTAAACTTTATTTTTTTTTTATTTATTATTTTTTTATTTAAAAAAATTTTTTTTCAACGTTTATTTATTTTTGGGACAGAGAGAGACAGAGCATGAACGGGGGAGGGGCAGAGAGAGAGGGAGACACAGAATCGGAAACAGGCTCCAGGCTCTGAGCCATCAGCCCAGAGCCTGACGCGGGGCTCGAACTCACGGACCGCGAGATCGTGACCTGGCTGAAGTCGGACGCCTAACCGACTGCGCCACCCAGGCGCCCCCAAATCACTTAAACTTTATAAATTAAAACTGCTTTAGGGGCACCTGGTGGCTCAGTCGGTTGAGCATCTGACTCTTGATTTCAGCTCAGGTCATGATCTCAAGATCGTGAGATCGAGCCCCGCATCAGGCTCTGCAATGAGCATAGACCCTGCTTGAGATTCTCTCTCCATCCCTCTCCCTCTGCCCCTCCTCCGCTTGCTTGCTCTTTCTCTAAAAAACAAAACAAAACAAAACTGCTTTAGATGAGGCCTCCACATGCCTTTAAAGAAACATAATACAAGATGTTTCAAGCTGTCAGAGCTGCCTCGTTATACAGCTCCAAGAAGCGCTATTCACTTCTCTATGTCCCTGTGACTAATGCCCCCCCCCCCAACCTAGACAATATATTGTCTCAACCCTTTGTGTGAAGGGCTACTTATGCTGTCTCTATGGGTCGAGACAGTGATATCTGTGGTTATGGTTCTCTAAGCGACAGTTGTGTAAAAGTAGTTTCTGGAGAAACAAGGAATCACCAGGTGAGAGATCATGATCTTACCTGAGCTATGGTTTCCTGCTAACAAGGTGGGGCTTACGGAGCATCTTCCCAGTCTGCTGGTGACTACAGGCGGTCCTGGTGTTCCATCCCATTCCTGAGCTTTGATAGGCTCTCTGGAAGATGCCCCGTGATGCCCTCTCTCTTTGCTCTCCAACTTTGGTAATGGCTCCGTGCTGTGACTTCGGACTTTCAGTTCCTCTGTCGATTCTGTGTGTTAACCAGAATTACATTCTGTTAAACATAAGTCAAATTCTTCCCATATTCTTTTAAAACATTAAAGAATGATTTTCTTTTTTCTTTTCTTTTTTTTTTTTTCAACGTTTATTTATTTTTGGGACAGAGAGAGACAGAGCATGAACGGGGGAGGGGCAGAGAGAGAGGGAGACACAGAATCGGAAACAGGCTCCAGGCTCTGAGCCATCAGCCCAGAGCCTGACGCGGGGCTCGAACTCACGGGCCGTGAGATCGTGACCTGGCTGAAGTCGGACGCTTAACCGACTGCGCCACCCAGGCGCCCCAAAGAATGATTTTCTAATATGCTTTCAATCTATTTTTGTGAACTTGGAAATGTGTTGGAGATTACACTGTTTAAATATAACAGGGATGGAGATCACCGTGTGCAGGTTAATATCACTGGGAAATAGTTTTCTCATTGGAAGAGAAAACCTCAATGAATCGTCCGTCTCTTAGTAACTCTTGCATTCACTGTCAAGGAAACTTCTTTTTTTTTTTAATTTTTTTAATGCTTATTTATTTTTGAGAGAGAGAGAGAGAGAGGGCATGAGCAGAGGAGAGAGAGAGAGAGGAAGACACAGAATCCGAAGCAGGCTCCAGGCTCTGAGCTGTCAGCACAGAGCTGGACGTGGGGCTTGAACTCACAGACTGTGAGATCATGACCTGAGCCGAAGTTGGAGGCTTAACCGACTGAGCCACCCCGAGACCCCAGAAACTTCTTTTTTTTTAATGTTTATTTACTTTTGAGAGGGGGGAGGGGCAGAGAGAGACAGATAGAGAGAGAGAGAGAGAGAGAGAGAGAGAGAGAGAGAACGAGATCTCAAGCAGCTTCAGCGCTGACAGTGCAGAGCTTGATGCAGGCTTGATCCCATGAACTGTGAGATCATGACCTGAGCTGAAACCAAGAGTCGGACGCTTAACCGACTGAGCCTCCCAGGTTCCCCTCAACTTCAAGGAAACTTCTTAAAGAGCATATAACACTCACTGTCTTTACTGTCATATCTTCCATTCATTCTGCTACCCCCTGTGAATTCCTGAATTCAGCCCACCGCTCTAGTAAAACTGCTTGTGCTAAGAGCTCCTATTCTAATTGGCAAATTCAGAAAACACTTCTAAGACATTTGACAACTCCTTTATTACTCTCATTTATATCTTCGATTCTCTTGGCTTCCCGAATGGCCCATCTTCCTGGGTTGTGTTCTACAAACAACACCATTTCCCTGTCATTCATATGTTCTCTTCCTTCACCCGTCCTCTATATGTTGTCCCCAAGATGCTAGGTTAGCTGCTATTCTTCTCATTCTATTAGATATACTTTTCCTGTGATTTTACCTTCCAGGATTGTTAGCGATTTTTAAATAGTTTACTACAATCCTGGATCATTGCCCTCAGCTTGCTTGTTTGCTTGCTTGCTTTATTTATTATTTGAGAGAGAGAGAAAATGCATACACAGAGAGGAGGGGCAGAGGGAAAGGGAAAGGGAAAGAGAACCCCAAGCAGGCTTCATGCCCAGGGCAGACCGTAGCACTGGGCTGGATGATCCCAGTACTGTGAGATCATGACCTGAGCTGAAATCAAGAGTCAGACATTTAACCAACTGAGTCATCCAAGTGCCCCTCTCCTGAACTTTGCACCTCTTTATCCAACAGCCAGCTGGGTCTCTCTGGATGCCCCATGGGTATTACAAATTTAACATTTCAGATATTGGACTGACACTATTTCTTACTAAGCCAGTAGCTCCTCCTGTCCTGTCCAGCCAACCACCCAAACTACAAGCTTGTCTCTCCCTTTCTTTAACTGCTACTCCCCAAATCTATCAGTAGCATATTCTACCGGTTTTATTTATAAAAATCTTCCTTTCTCTTCTGCCGCCCTTTGTATCATATCTACCTCAATTACTTTGGTTCCAACTCTAATCCTTACTGCAGCTTCTCTCTTAGTCTCTCTCTATCCTTCCCTCTCCAAAGCATGAACTCCATATACTGCCCAAATGAGCTGTTTAAAATGCAAATCTAACCAAGTGTATTTTATAGGGAATGGATATAATTGGCATTCTGGTACCCATGTACAGAAGTGTTCAAGAACACACGTAGCAAGGGGCACCTGGGTGGCTCTGTTGGTTAGGTGTCCCACTCTTGATTTCAGCTCAGGTCGTGATCTCAAGGTTGGTGGGTTTGAGCCCCGAATCCGGCTCTGTGCCGACAGCTCCCAGCCTGCCTGGGATTCTCTCTGCCCCTCTGCCCGGCTCTGTGCCAACAGCTCCCAGCCTGCCTGGGATTCTCTCTCTCTCTGCCCCTCTGCAGCACACACGCACATACACGCTCTCTCAAAATAAATAAGCTTAAAAAAATAAACACACAGGTCATAATATGAGTGACAACCGCTTGTTACTTTCAGAACAGTGTTGTTTCAGGGAATGAATGCCACAGCCCTTCCATAGTGCCTATAGAGAAGTGTTTAAAACCAAAAACAAACAAAACAACACAACCTGTTTACAGTGTACTCTTGACTCACATCTTTCCAGAAGCCTCCTGTGACCCACAGAAGTACGTCTGATCTCTTTCCTATGACCCACAAGACTCCCAACCCTGCCACTCCTCTTCCACACCATCACTTCCCACCTGAACGTTGCGTTCAAGAAACACCGCGAAACTGGTCGTACCTTCTTCCTCCCCCCTCCACCTGCCCCCAAAGCAAGGCTGTCTTGAGCGCCACCGTCCTCGACCTCACCTGCTTCGAATACCTCTGTATCTTGTCTTTCCTTGGGGAAGGCCCCTCGGACCGGGTTATTCGACTTAAGTATCCTCCGAAGCTTCCTCCACCCATATCCCCACCCCAGGCTGGGATTCGGTCATCTCCGCACTGATACTGTCATATATCATCTTTCGATGGATCCGTTCTCAAAAGGCCCTGAGTCCTTGGAAGCAGGAACTGAGTTTTGTTTTTTGCTTTTTTTTTTTTTTTCCATGTGGTGTCCTTAGCACCTAGCATGCTGCTCAATAAGTATTTAATTGATTTATTTGTTTAATAGGTTTCTCAACTCCTCGGGCATCTTTCTGATGTGTGTGGACATTCAGTGTTCCTAATAGAATAAGAGGATCAGGCAAGTGTTATAAATATATCAAAGTGGCACAGAGCTAATAGTGTTCTGCAAAAATCTGATTCTCTAACAATCACAGTTGTAGAATTCACCATTTTTTTGTTACTTTTTTAAATATGTCTTTATTTTTGAGCAACAGAGAGAGAGCGAGTGGGAGAGGGGCAGAGAGAGAGGGAGACACAGAACCAGAAGCAAGCTCCAGATTCCGAGCTGTCAGCACAGAGCCCGATGTGGAGCTGGAACTCAGGAACCGTGTGAGTTCATGAGCCAAAGTCTGATGCTTAACCGACTGAGCCACCCAGGTGTCCCTAAAAGTCACCACGTTGAAAGTCTCACTCACATGAGGAATCTTTGGGAAAGACTGCAGAAAAAAAAAAAAAAAAAAAAAAAAAAAAAAAAAAAAAAAAAAAAATCACAGAAATGGTTCAGGGAATCTGTATTTTGGTTTCTTTACGTTTAGGCTCAAATACTCATCAACTTTCAGCAATGTGGGACAAATGTCCCACTTTGATTCCATATTACCAGAATCTGTGGGGCAGAGGTAGAAGAGGTTTATAATAGAGTAAGAGGTCCTAGGTGAGGTCATCTGAGTGGCCCAGTTTTGCAGCCCTGGTCATGGTCATGGGCTAGTAATCCATGCCACTGAGCACTCGGGTTCTCCTCTTGGAGCCTCATTTTTCTTTTTTTTTTCTTTTTTTTTTTTTCATTTTTCTTAACTACAATGTAAAGATAATATCAGCCCTGCCTAACCTCTCCAATGTAATTTGAAGGATCTAATGGTATTCTACATTAAAAATTTTTTTTAATGTTTCTTTATTTTTGAGAGAGAAAGACAGAGCATGAGCGGGGTGCAGGGGCAGAGAAAGAGAGAGAGACACAGAATCTGAAACAGGCTCCAGGCTCCAAGCTGGCAGCAAAGAGCCCGTGGGGCTCGAAACTCAGGAACAGCGAGATCATGACCTGAACTGAAGTCGGACGCTTAGCCAACTAAGCCGCCCAGGCACCTCTATTTTAAAATATTTTTAAAACTAAGCAGTGTCATACATGTAAAAGATACTATTAATTTAAATGAACTGTAGGTGCACCTGAGCGGCTCGGTCGGTTAAGCGTCTGCCTTCTGCTCAGGTCATGATCTTGCAGTTTGTGAGTTTGAGCCCCACGTCGGGCTCTGTGCTGACAGCTCAGAGCCTGGAGCCTGCTTCAGATTCTGTGTGTGTGTCTCTCTCTGAACCTCCCCTGCTTGCACTCTGTTTCTCTTTCTCATTCTCAAAAATAAATAGACATTCAAACAAATTTTAAAAAATTAACCATAGCCATTTGTCCTTTATGAATTTACGTACCCTTTCTACATTTGGACTAGATAATCACTGAGAGATTGAAAACACAAGTGGACAATTGCCAGACCACTTATTGAAATAGAATTCCAACCCATCATCTACAGTAATGAGCCCAGAAAGCCAATGTACCCTCCCTAAGTCAGACTTACAGGAAGTCAGACTACTATCTCTAACAACCAATCCAGGCAACCAAACAACAGTCTGTTTGGCCCCACACAACCAGGGTTGATTGTTAATTAACTTGATTAATAACTGATAGCTTCCTGGATTTTTGCCCCTGCTTCTAATGTAAGACCAGCAGAGAAAATCAAATATGCATCTCTATCCAATCACATAGGACGCCCTCCTTCTGGCTGGTCTGCGGGCAACTACCCCATGCCAACAGCCTCCACTTGGGGCAAATCTGAAGTCTTGCCTGTTTGCCGTTAAGTTTCTCCCACCAACTTTTCTCGTTCTTCGCCCTGCCTTCGAATCTCTGCGATTAGAAGTGATGGTGGGTAACTGCTTGCTGTAGCAAGCTCTGAATAGGCTTTGCCTGCTCTCATTTGTTTGGTCTTCATTTGTATGCACATCGCTATAGTTCCTTCCAGCTCCAACAAGCTAGGCCGTTGTGTAAACATATGTCATGAGTATTACTCTATGAGATAAAACTTCAACCAGGAGGGTCATCTTATAATAAAAACCTCAGAAAGATTCCTGGCCTTTAAGTGGGGCTCATATAAGCCTAAGTCTCAGTTACACTAAAATCAAATATAGGAAGTAAAAGTATTGAAAAAGTAATACATTCCAGCATCATAGTTACAGCAAGACAATTTAACACTTGCTTTTTGGTGCCCTGCGTCCCGTGGAATAAAACCAGTATCAGAAAAAAACATCATAGACTATTCCCAAGCTGTTTATTCACAGTTTCAAGGAAAATGGAACTCTGGCTTCCAAATGTCACAGCCTCAAAGCCTAATGACCCATCTGTTTCTCTTTACCTCCTCTTCCAGATTTCAAACAAAACACTGAGATGCTTGCTTTTATTATCAACTTCTGTGTTTTTTTTTTCCAATAGCAACATTAAGAATTTACTATTTCTCTCTCTCTCTCTCTCCCTCTTTCTCACTCTCTCGCTCTTTCTCTCTCTCTTTCTCACACATACACATATGCACACGTACATGCACATACACACACACACAGCATCTACTAACACTGGAACTGAAACTAACCAAACTAAAAAATGCTTACACAGAACATTGGATCCAGCATCTATCCTTCCTGTAGGTTTGGATAACATTCTAAATATGAAAGGCTGAGGATGTGTGTCAAAGCACCTCCACCTACATCAGTTTCTTTGTTCTCATTCAAATTAGTCACACACACATCCTGGGGAAGTGTCATTTGGGTCTCAAACCTCAACTAAATAAAAGCCCAATACAGCTTTGGAAACAAAAAGGAGTCTTTTTTTCCCCTTTCGTTCTTCCTTCGTTTTCAAGTCCCAGAGGTTAGTCTTCAGTGAATTTTGGCAGATGTATTTAGAGAAACTTGAACAAAAGGATTGAAGAAATCATGCTACTCAGACTTGTGCCCGTGTACCTTCACATCTGCCTCCTAAACAGAAGGCGAAGCTGAAAAACCTGGAAGAAAATCATCAATGTACTTTGGAGCATTTTATTTGGGAATAAATCTAGTTTCTTGCATGTAGTCATAAAAAAACGTCCTATAAAATGCATTTTTCTAATTAAAATATGTATGGAAATCTTCCAAATAGCTGTTGCAAATAAATAGAAGGCAGACAATTACACTAAGAAATATACACAATAAGACACATTGAAACCTCAAAGAAATCTTTTCAGAGGAATAAAGAGGCATTTATCACTATCCATATATTTCAAGGTTTTCTTAAAGCCTGAAAAACAAAATTGATTTTAGTACCATAAACATTCCTGAACAAAATCAATCTTTGGTGCTGTGGTAAATTTCTAGGTGGGATCTTGCGGCATAGGGCCAACTACCTGGAAGGACTGAGTGTCAACTACCTACCTAAAATCTGATTCTCACACTGAAATCTGATCTTGAGTTGAAATCTTGCTGTGAGAAATACACATTATGTTTCACATTTGTCTTTCAGACTGTGCATTTTGCACTTTCTCGTCCTAAACTTCTTATGGTTTTCAAGTTAAACAAGGACAGAGGAGGATAAGAGACTAGAAGCAACCTTTTCATGACCAGAATATTTTCTCCAGGATTCCAATCTTATCACAGTTCACGCTGCTAATTCTGAGGCTCCTTCTCAGAATTTTCCCTGACAAGTGGGTCTGCACTTGTCTCTCAGTTCTACCTCCCTCTTCTCCCTCTGTGTCCCTGCCCAGGGGCTCTAGGTCACCTAGAAAGACTTCAGTTTCCAGGTCTGATGGCTTTCCCCACCAAGTCTGTCCCCTTCCAGATACTGACTTTTCCCAAGATCTCTGACCCACTCTTCCTCATCAGCACTTACTCTCTCAACAGAAGTGGTACAGAGGATTCTTGTCAGTCTCCAGACCCCCCAAATCCCTCTTAAACTCTCGAAACAAAGACAACGTCATTGCATTGATGAACCTTTCCACATGGCCGTCTGGGGACCACACACATGAAAACTGACAGACAGCATTATCCTTTTTCCAGACTTGCTTCTTTTCTGGTCAGGAAGATCATGTACTTATTGATTTATATGTCTAGTTCCCTCACCAGACTATACACAGCATCTTAAGACCAAAGACTACGTTTCATGTTGGTCCTTAGTGTCTAATAGAGTCCTCAGTGAGAACAGACAGGGTGAATGAATGCACGCACACTTCTCCCAGGTCAGTTAATTAATTAGCCTTCATTCTTGGATATTACTCCACCTAGGCCATGACCCATGGCTTCTCCCTCCCTCCTTTCCAATGTCACCCAGCACATGGGCCCTGGCATGAACTAACAACCCTCAATGACAAACACAAGTTAGCTAAAGTTATTTTTGTTAATTCATACATGTTTCTAACTGACTTGCTTACTGGCCAGAAAATAAGTTACTTGCCTGGAAAATTAGTATTACTTGTAAATGTGACCAGTCATACCATTTTCCCGGAGGAACATTAAGATCCCATTTCTTTCTCTTTATTTTCTCTTTCTTTCTTTCTTTCTTTCTTCCTTCCTTCCTTTCTTTCTTTCTTTCTTTCTTTCTTTCTTTCTTTCTTTCTTTCTCTTTTTCCTTTCCTTTCTTTGTTCCTTCCTTCCTCTTTCTTTCTGTTGGTCTTTTTTTTTCTCTTTCTGTCCTTTCTGTCTTTCTTATTTCAATATATAAGGATTAACTTGCATATCCCGTGTTTCTATTAACATCTAGATGATTCAAATGATTTACACAAGAGGCTTTTTTATCTCTGGGGTTTGTGACTGCCATTATTCCTGAAATTTCACCCTCTCACATAGGGATCCCTTGGTTACAAAATACAGACACTACATCTGGTGACAAAGAGACCAAGGCTCCAGTTGATGAGCCCTTGAGGTTCCTATGGACAAAAAAACAAACAAACAAACAAAAAAAAAACCACGCTACTGAATTGTCCCTTCCTATTGGCATAATCAGCAGGATCAAAGTCCCTCCATTCTATTCCAACTGCTGAACAGTGGAAATAATGAAAGGTGATCAAGGCAGATTAATTAGGCAGAAAAGGCAGCACATTGGAAGTGCTGAAGGAGGCACTGAACTAAATTGCATTATCAGATGGGTATTAGATTCAATCATCAGACTTAAAGCTGAAAAAGACCTTGCAATCACAGTTGTAACAGCTCAGGAAAAGCAAGGTGTGCATAGTCATTACTGAGCTGGCCATCCTGCCTTTGGGAGAAGAGCTCCAGGGAGGGGGAGTTTCCACCTCACAGGACAGTTTGGCTCCCTTTGGAACATCTTTAATTGCTAGAAAGCTCTCATTCTGAGCCCAAGTGGGCCTCCCTCCAAGCACCATCATTTGTTGGTTGTAGGTAGTCCTGTTTCTGAAGCAACTCAGAATGAGTTTATTTCTGTTTTAAAGCAGACACCCTTTAGAATCCAGAGTGAGGCAGTCTGTCTCACTCTGGTCACATCTTCCTCACAGTACAAGTCTAGAATGCTCACTCTTCCGGGCACCCTGGCCTGGACACTAATTGCATGTCTTGGTGTCCTTTAAAACTGCCATCCGGAGCTGGTCAGAGCCAGATAGCTTGACATGGTTTTCTTGTGAGTTTAAGGGAGCACTGGGGTCCTCTCTCTGCTCTTCTCTTATTCCATCTCCGGAGTCTCCAGGGAAAAGAGAGCACAGGCTCCCATGTTTCCACAGCAAAAGGGCACCAGGGAGCAGGGCCATTTATTTATTTATTTATTATTATTGCTCCTGTCTCATGTGAATTCTGTCATTAGGTGTCAGTTATGTCAATTCCAACATCTCAGGGATGTCAGCTCCTCAAATATAAATAGAGAAAGAACAATAGCTCAGGCTTCTGCAGATTACATGGTTTCAAATAAAGTTGGAAAGAAAGTCCAGGTTGTGTGAAGAAGGCACAGAAAGTAAAACCTCCATTGTAATAAGATAGACGAAGCGTGTTACTTAACAGAATAACAAAATAGAGGAGGCACATTGACGTAGGATTGAAGACGCAAATAATCCGGATCATTTGACAGGTGTAAAAACAGCTCAGAGCTTTTACACATCTTGCTCAAGGTCACACAGATGGCAATTAGCAAAGGCCTGCTAAAGAGACAGGTTTCCTAGCCACTACCCAGCATGCACCTCTCACCAGAAGACAGGGGGACTCACATGCTGATTCATATTCTACAGTTGTTGTTTATGGTTGCAAGGAATAGCACTTATCAGAGTGTGATAATAAATAGAATTTCAAAGACCATGTTTGGCCTTTTAAAACTCTCAATTAGGGGTGCCTGTGTGGCTCAGTAGGTTGAGTGTCTGACGTTGGCTCAGGTCATGATCTCCTAGTTCATGAGTTTGAGCCCCACGTCGGGCTGTGTGCTGACAGCTTGGAGCCTGGGGCCTGCTTAGGATTCTGTGTCTCCCTCTCTCTATGCCCCTCCCTCACTCGTACTGTGTGTGTGTGTGTGTGTGTGTGTGTGTGTGTGTGTCTCTTTCAAAAATAATTAAAACATTAAAAAAATTTTAACTCTCAATTAAACATCCAGATGATTTACTTATTCACTTTTTTTTTTAACAAGGTGGATGAGGATTGTAGAAATACTGACAAATTAGCTCTTCTTAAAAAAAAAACAGGGGCGCCTGGGTGGCTCAGTCGGTTAAGCGGCTCGTGAGTTCGAGCCCCACGTCGGGCTCTGTGCTGACAGCTCTGAGCCTGGAGCCTGTTTCAGATTCTGTGTCTCCCTCTCTCTGACCCTCCCCCGTTCATGCTCTGTCTCTCTCTGTCTCAAAAATAAACAAATGTTAAAAAAAAATATATTAAAAAAAAAAACAAAAAAAAACAAAAAAAAACAAAACACCTTCACAGAAGTCATCAGGCATAGCTCAAATGTTGACACATTTTAGTAATACTTTAAGAAATTCTAGTATTGTAGGGCAATAAGAGAAAACTTACTCAGAGAATTCAATTTATATTTTTGTTTGCTCTGGGAATGCGGCAGCCACGAGGACCCGTGGACAGAGTCCAGCCAGACGACCAAGTCTGTTCTCTCCGGGCATGCAGTTAAACTATACTTCCCAGCATTCCTTGCAGTGAGGGAGAGCCACATAACTGAGGTCTGGCCATTAGAATGTGGGTGGATACGATGTAGGTCACCGCCAGGTCGGGTCATCAAACTTCCCACAAAATCCCTCCTCCTCTTGAAGATTCCCCTCCTGCTGGCTGGCAGTTTTTTGAAGTCCCAGATGCTGGTGCCGGTGAGACCACCAGATGGAAACTTCCCAGTAACTGCGGGGAGACCTTCCCATCTTTCACGGGAACACCCACTAACTGAGAATCACATGCCCGTGACATATGTCATGTCCTATGACGTGAACAGGAGGTAAGTTGTATTGTACAAAGCCACTGAGGTTTTACATTTATCGGATTAGAGCGATTGGACTACCTTCATGCAGATTTCAACTGATACTACTTTTTACTTTCCTTCCTGTGGAATATAGTTTAACATGAAAGCCTTGACTTTCTAATGAGGACAATAGTTTTATTGGCACACCGACAGAAAAATGAGAGGCAAAGAGATTAGTTAAATTGCCAAATACGGTGTAAGAATCTGGCAAACACACCTTCTCCCTCAGTTCTAGTTGGAATAAAAAAGCTTGATAGAACTAACAAACACATTTTTATCGAGTATTTAATAAATATTTTAAATGCTATGGCTTCAATAAGTATTTGCTGAATATACAAGTGGGTGGGCCTCTAAAATGATCATCCAAGCAGCAGTATATTTCATTTATATTCATTTGAATGAAGATAATGCCACCCCAATTTTTTTTTCCCAAATAGTTTTTCATCCAAAATAGTAGCAAAGAACAAAATCTCTAAGAAAGAATTTTTAAAACAAGGTCTTTCTACTATATTCACAAACAAAATAGCAACTATTTCTTTAGCATAATAATAATTTAGCTGTAAATTAGATATGTTCAGGAAACATGTACAATAAATTTAAAAAATATTTCTCAGAACCATTCTGGATGGGGTTGAAATGAGCTACAGTCCATGGTCAGGTTGGTTCAATAAAACATCTTTCCAGAGCCTTAGTTTCCTCAGATAAAATTATATAATAATAAAATAAATTATTTCTAAGCATCCTCCTGGGTCTAAAATCGTATATCTTTTTTTATTAAACTTTTTTAATGTTTATTTAGTTTTGAGAGAGAGAGAGAGAGAGAGAGAGCACAAGTGGGGGAGGGGCAGAGAGAGAGGGAGACACAGAATCCAAAGCAGGCTCCAGGCTCTGAGCTGTCCACACAGAACCCGATGCGGGGCTCAAACCCACCAACTGGGAGATCATGAGCTGAACTGATCATGATCATGAACTGAAGTCCAGCACTTAACCGAATGAGCCACCCAGGTGCCCCAAGTCATCTACTTTTATAATGCCAAAGTTTATACAAAAAGCAAAATACTTCATGAAGATTCAACAGTATTATTATTTCTATTCCAAAATATACTTCTATTTATACTTCAGAATGTTTTATATTTGTCAAGGTGACTTTTTTGTAGTTTAGTTTAATTCCCCTTCCAATCAAATCCCAGTGAACTAGAAAAGAAATTAAGAAAGTGGGCTCTTAAAAAACATTAATGAGTCGTGTAGCATCACTGGCAAACCTAACATCCAACTTCTTTTCCTGCCACCTGATTAGGAGACTTGAAATAAACAGGGGTCCTGGTTTTAGAAAATAGAGAGAGAATACCTACAATGTTTTTTTTCCCTGTTTGTCTCCTAGTTATTACCGGAAAGCAGAATGCCAGCTCTAAACAATGTCTTTTTTTTTTTAATTTTTTTTTAATGTTTATTTATTATTGAGAGACAGAGAGAGGTAGACTGAGAATGGGAGGGGCAGACAGAGGAGGAGACACAGAATTGGAAACAGGCTGCAGGCTCTGAGCTGTCAGCACAGAGCCCGACGAGGGGCTTGAACTCACGAACCGCGAGACCATGACCTGAGCTGAAGTCAGACGTTTAACCAACTGAGCCACCCAGGAGCCCTTCTAAACGATGTTGTATAACACCAGCAGCAGCATTGTGATGACAATTTCATGAAATCAGTGGCGACCATGTATCTTATGTTGAACTACACTCTTTACAAATAATATTTCTAATCTTTGCATAGCTTTTGGAGGCATGTAGAGTGATAACCTTCACTGTTAGGGAAAGCTTAGGGTCCTGCTGGTGAATATGGGTCAGAGATGGGTAATTGGAGGAATCAGGATTTGAACTCAGGTCTCTCTGAACAAATAGCCACACCAGTGAGGCATTGTTTGGCTTTCTTTTCTTCTGTTGGGGTTCTTTTCAGGAGGATTATTTACCTTGTTTTAAAAAGTAAAAAACATTTTTTAAACCCACCTTTATTTTAAAGATATCTGAAGACTATACATACAGGAAAATTAATGCAATGAGATTTAGGAGAAATTAGTTGTCAGTCTAGATAGCATAAATTATGCACAACTCAGCTCCTAAGACACTTTACTATGCAAGTTATATAGAAGTCCATAGTAGTTTTCAGATGGGATGCAGACTGGATTAAATTCCTGCAGCACACTATGTAATCCAAAGCGCAGCTATTAACTGATATTTGTCAGTAACAGTGAAGCAAGTCAGAAAACAAAGAACATGCATTTTCTAGGACTGCTTTTAGTAGTTTACTCTGACACACTTTGGAGGGGGGGATTGCTTTGATTAAAAAAAGCAAAATGAAGATATATATACATATATATATATACACATATATATGTACATATATACACATATATATGTACATATATACACATATATATGTACATATATATATATATCCTTCTTCTTATGTTCAATCAATAGTAAAATGCATACGCCTTGCTCCATATGTATAGACATTTTGCATGTCAGGAACTATGACAGTGAGAGACTAAGACAGTGAACCAAAACACCATGACCTCTACCCGCATGGGGCTCCTTTTCTAAGAGAGAGGATAATTTTTTTTTTACATGAGCTAATACAGTATTAGAGCTCTGATAAGAGGAGTAAAAAGAGATGGCAGAGTACAATGAAAGTATAATAGATGATTTTTCCTAGTTGAGAGGTCAAGAAATCTTGATTAAATAGTGATTCAAAGAATGGCGGGGGGAGGAGGGTTAGATGAGTTTTGCAGCCAGGGGAAACTGATTGTTGAACACAATCAGTCTTTCCTTGGGTCTGTCCTCCTAAAAGCTGATCCCACCTAACAGCAAACTTCCAGCTTGGCAAAAAAAGCACAGGCAAATCCAACACTTGAAAAGAGAAGGGTGGAGGGGAACACTGAATGGTTCAGACTTCTTAATAAGTTCAGCCTGCCTGGAAGAAAGCCTTTATATTAGGAAAGAATGGGACCCGAATTTACATGGAAAAGAAACAAATTAAGGAGTGTTTTGAATGACAGGGTAAAGTTTGTATTTGTGACAGCAGGGTATGGTGACACCATCAGCATTGAAGGAAGATTCTCCCTGGGGAAGTATGCAAGAAGGACCAAGGGGAAGATGTGTGAGCAGTGATCCCAGGTCAGAGACGCATTGTTAGTATCATTTAATCTCTGGGCACATGAAATCCACAGAACTTCAGATATCACCGTCTTAACATTATGATGCCATCAACTTCTTAGGCGTCCTTTTCAATGGGGGTGTACAAACATAGATGCAATGATGCAGAAATATATAATATTTTGTAGTATATCTTTTTGTAAACACTTTTCATTGTTTACCTTTAAAGTAGATTAAACTTGTGACTATTTACCAGATGAAGATCACTTTTTGAACTGCAAAAACCCATCATATGTTTGATGACAAGATAATCATTTTTTTACTAGCCAACCTCATTGTCTGGTCTTAATCTGATGTCAAAATTTAGAGAGCAAAATACAAGACAAGGTTATACTGAGAATTCATCAAATAACTACCCTGAACTCAGAGTCAATTCTCTGCATATTAAAAATGGAACATAATTATGGAAAGTGCCCTTATTGTTCAACAATTCTTTTTACTTTAAAATAGTGCATAAAAATGCAAATGCATCCTTATAATTTACCACATGAAATATTTATGCCCACAGCTCCTGGCACCCCCTATAATACCAATGGTGGGCTTTTAGTCCCCCCCCCCCATTTAAGACCTGACATTTGGAAGCATTCCGAAGCTCATCTCCCTCCCTCTACATCTAGTGCCTTCAAATATTTGATAGAGAAACTACTGATAAAAATCTCTTTAGAGGGACAAATGGAATTCTAAGATACTTGGCAAACATAGTTTTAAGGTTCTAAAATCTTTGTAACCTAGATCAGGCCCACATTTTGACTTAGGATGTTTTAAGACATCTACATCTTTTGACAAATTCCAAAATTAGATGCCAACGGTTATAGAAGACCTGACACGGAGTCATTCTTAAGTAGGACACAAGGCAGCAAATTAACATAAAGCAGACAATCTAAAAAAGAATCATGTTGAAGAAAGGAGGCCACCGGGACTCAAACATATGTGATTTTTACATTCTCCTCCTTTCTATTGCCCCAGTCACAGCAATGCTGGATACAGACTGTCATAGCACAAAGAACTCTGGATTTCATTGTTTGGGAAACTTGACCCTGGGAACGGTTCTGCCATTATCTGGGTGACACTGGGCATGTTTTTCTGACTTTCTGTGCTTCTGTGTACTCATCTTTCAAATAAGGGATTTAGACCATAGCATCTTTAAGATGTTTTCTGGGTCTGAAACTCTATGGGAAAAAAATAAAAAAAGAAGGGGCCCAAACTTGAAATCATACACTTGTTTCCTCAGTTTAAAATGAAATGAAATTGGGGCGCCTCGGTGGCTAAGTCGGTTGAGCATCTGACTTTGGCTCAGGTCATGATCTCACAGTTCGTGGGTTCGAGCCCCGCATCGGGCTCTGTGCTGACAGCTCAGAGCCTGGAGCCTGCTTCGGATTCTGTGTCTCCCTCTCTCTCTCTCTCTCTCTGCCCCTCCCCAGCTCGTGCTCTGTCTCTCTCTGCTTCTGTCTCTGTCTCAAAAAAAGTAATCAACATTAAAAAAAATTAAACTTCTGAAGTGAAATGGGATTTATGTGTATCTAAATCCATTACAGAACTGGTATTTGATGAAAGAGCCACCAACTGAAGACCAATGTTCTTAAAATTACAGTTCTGGCTTGCTTTAAGGAGTTTTCAAACTAATTAATGATACCTTACCATAGGACAAAAGAGAGGTGGTTTTACATACAAGATATCCGTAGATGCTGCCAATATCATGAGCAATTCCACAGCCAAAATGCAGAAGAAACGATGCCAAGCCCAAGGAGAAGTAACAATAGTATGAAGCAAATTAAACAAAACAAAACAAAACAAAACATGGCTATAACTTGAGTTGCCCTTATATGGGATATTCAGGAGGATTTGGCTTTGTGAGCAAAATCACTGCTTACTAAGACCATTGGGAGAAAATAGACCAATTATCTATCGAATGCAAGGAATCCAAATTCACTTTTTCTGCTACAGGGGAAAAAAAAATGTGGAATTCTACCAATGCCTCTACAGCATTTCTGTTTTCGTCTATTTCTTAGGCAGAAGTCAGAATAACGTGTTGAACAATGGAAGAGAAAGGGAATACCTAGAAAGATCAAAACAATATTCTGCTAGTTGACATTTTATAGATTGGAAAGACTTTGGTAATGCAGGACATTTTTATGTATCCTCAAGACTGAGTTAATGTGCACAGGAAATTACTATTAGGCATTTGGGATCAAAACTGATGTTCCTCT
Organism: Leopardus geoffroyi; assembly: GCF_018350155.1. Classification (NCBI taxonomy): domain Eukaryota; kingdom Metazoa; phylum Chordata; class Mammalia; order Carnivora; family Felidae; genus Leopardus; species Leopardus geoffroyi. Next base: position 209,123,126 of record NC_059328.1, on the reverse strand, counting down.
TGCATGGGTTATTACCACATTTTTATAGAAATGGCTTCGATGTTGTTGGAAGATATAAAATTGTTGCTAATAACACAGTGCATGGATTCCTACAGCAATTTAGAAACCAAGGGCAGAAGGTTCATACCTCTGAACACCAAGATCTGGGAAGTCCCAACCCCAACAGGGTACAGTGTAAACAGAGTTGTTTGGGGGGTTATGAGACTCTGGGTACCAGTTCAAACTTAGCCCCTAATTAACTGTGAGGCCTTGAGCAAATCGCCTTCGCCTTCTGAACCTTCATTTGCTTTTCTTTAAATGAGGCATCTGGACTCAAGGGTCTTCAAGTTTAGGATTCTACTGATAAGTACCAGAATACATTTTATATTAACGATTCCCAGTCCTAACTGCATAGTAGAAACTTCTGGGGAGCCTTCAAAAAATAGCCAGGCCTGGGCCACCAGTAGGTTAGATTGCTGAGGCTGGAGCCTTGACATTGGTAATTTTTAAAAAGCTTCCCAAGACTTTCTGAAGTAAAGCCACGGTTCACAATCACTCTTGTACGCTTAATGGAACATTTTTAGCAATATTTAATATACTGTTCATTACTCTTTTGTAGACTGGGTGGGTTATTTCCCTGGTTTTTTCTCTTTTAGCTGAAAGCATTTTAATTATCCTTCCTTACCCAAGAGAAAGGAAAAAAAAAAGCAGAAGCTGATCAATTTAAATTTATTAAAATTCCATGAAAAAATGTTATAGGTGGAGAAGAAAAATGTTCGACCACATCAAATTTTAAAATGGTCTCCATTATTTATTTATTTATTTATTTATTTATTTATTTATTTATTGCCTATCTTCACAAATAAGGGGAAATGGAGCTGTTAAAGCTAAGAACACACACAATCAGTGAGTGGCCGGGCAAGAATTTGTTGTTGCATTTTGATTCTTTTGCATAGCTTCCTCAGCTAGGCTGCCTTATAATTGATAAAGAAACGAGCACTTTTAGGAAAATAACTGGCTGATTTACATCACCTGCCTAATAATCATTAGGAGACACAAAGTCATGATGTAAGGTAGCCAGAAAACATCATACTTCCTTCTCAGTGTTGTCTGTTCTCGATGGCCTATTTTTTTTTAAAGGTCATAGTGCTCTCTTTTGATTTTCGAAGGAAAGACAAGCTTTTCCACTAGTAGGTGGGAGGTGTGTGGGTAGTCGAATATATGCACAGGTGCAATCAACTTTAATTAAGACTCAAATCATTTGAACAGGCAGATGGAAAAATGCTTCAATCTTCTTTAAAAGAAACAGAGGCATTAAGGCACTAAAAATATTAATGCATGGGAAGGAAAATATCATTTACATTCTTCCTGAAAGATGCAATTCTGAAAATACATTCATAAATGTTCCTGAAGCAAACACTAAATGCTAAGAACAATCCCTTCATCACAAAGGGTAAAAAGAATTAAATTCTATCAAAGCAAATGCAAAACTTAGATTGTCGGAATCACAGTTACTAATGGCCATATTTGGGGGCTTAAAAAAGTCAGATCTATTAAAATTTCATAAGCAAAGCAAGGTGGGATTTTTAATCCTTTTAGGGGCAATATAACTGATGACTGCACACCTGAATGTATAAGGCATTACATTTCTCGCTAACTGTAACTGACCAATTCTCTCGATAAATATAGCTAGAGTAGAGAAGTTGGCCAATCATTATCGGCCAATCTGGAATTCTTCATAGTGTTCTTGTGGAAAAACTACACATATAAATTTGAAGACGGAGGGGAAAGAAAACCCAAACCTTGTTTAGGAAAAGTCTCCAATTAACTAGGTTTGTTTTCCCCCAAAAAATGGCATTTTAAATGCAGTCAGCCAAGAAGTTCATGTTAAGCTATGGGCAAAACCAATGGAAATGTATCTAAATGCTGTTTTAATTTTTAGAAGCCATTCAGGAGAGCTGCAAGTCTTTATAGGTTGTGCTTTAAATTTTTTTTAATGGTTATTATTTTTTTTTTCAACGTTTATGTATTTTTGGGACAGAGAGAGACAGAGCATGAACGGGGGAGGGGCAGAGAGAGAGGGAGACACAGAATCGGAAACAGGCTCCAGGCTCTGAGCCATCAGGCCAGAGCCTGACGCGGGGCTCGAACTCACGGACCGCGAGATCGTGACCTGGCTGAAGTCGGACGCTTAACCGACTGCGCCACCCAGGCGCCCCTAATGGTTATTATTTTTGAGAGAGAGAGAGAGAGAGAGAGAGAGACAGAGAGAGAGACAGAGAACAAGCAGGGAAGGGGCAGAGAGAGAGGGAGACACAGAATTGGAAGCAGGCTCCAGGCTCTGAGCTGTCAGCACAGAGGCCCATGTGGGGCTCGAACCCACAGACCACGAGATCATGACCTGAGCTGTAGTTGCCCACCCAACTGACTGAGCCACCCAGGCGCCCCTATAGCTTGTGCTTCTATATAACATCCTATTTTTTGCTCTGATATTTGAACCTCATTGGATTTCAGTTTGTCTATAACACAATTCCCTGTCTATAACAGGGAATTAAATAAGACTATTTCCAAGGTCCGGCAAATATTTTTTTTAAGTGCCCACTGTGTGACTCATGGTCTAAGGACGGAGAGCAGGAAGTTAAGGATCTTATCCGCCATTTGTTCTCTTTGGAGTTAAGGAAGGTAGGGTATAAGAGTTTCCTGGAAATCATATATAAAAATATTATTCTACCTATTTTTCCTTCCTTCCTTCCTTCCTTCCTTCCTTCCTTCCTTCCTTCCTTTTCCTTTCCCATCTTTCCTTCCTTCCATCCTCCCTTCTTTCCTTTCTCCCTCCCTCTCTTCCTTCCATCCTCTTTCTTCTCTCTCTCTCTCTCTCCCTCTCTCTCTCTCTCTCTCTCTCTCCCCCCCTCTTCCCCTCTCTCTTTCCTTCTGTCTCTGTCTCTCTTTCTCAGCTTACTTTTAGGTTGGGTACATGCCACCTGCTCCCTTCTTTCACCTTGCCATCATCACTTTTTTTTCACGCACACACACATACACACAAAAAATGCACATATGAATTGCATTAATCACAAAGTTCCTCAGGAATAAGGGGTTTATTTCTCACCTGTTTATTAATTAAATGCAAATAAGACAGGACCTGGATTACATGTTATTCCTTATTTCTGATGTTCCCAATACCCTTTATTACTGTGATGCCTTGTTTCGTAAGTTATCTGCTGGCAGACTTCTTTGTGGCCAGATCATCTGAATGATGAATAAGGCCTTAGAGAATTTCAATGGCTATTGCATGGGGTTAGGCTTAGGGGTTAAAAAAGAGGAAGAGAGAGAGAAACCAAAGGAATAGAAGGAAAAGAACAAGAGATTAGTATTTGCAGTGCAAGATTCTTCAACTGAGGCTATGATTAAGCTTCAAACAAAACCACTCGTCAGCTGAGGGTCACCAGATCCAGTGGATCAAGGATGCCCAGGCCATTGCGAACTTCAGAACCTAAGGAAATGCGTCATGGACCAGGGGTGTCAGAAGCACGACGTAGAGGCAAGGGGGAAAGAGAAGCCCAGTGCCTTTCTCGAATGCTCTGTTCCACATCCTTTTGTCTTTTTCACTCTTTATACCTTTGTAACAATGTGTTTGACTGCCACGTCTTCCCTCATAAGGCACCCTCCCCACTAATAAATGTACCTTTCCTCTTCATTTGAATTCTTAGGTTTTACTGTCTGACATTTCAAAATAGAGATTCAAGCGCCCGGAATAGTGTCTGGCATACAGCATGTATTTTATAAACATGCGCTGAATGAATGAAACACTGAATGAACACATAGATGTGGTTAAAACACTTATGAATTAATGGCATCAAAAACTCCCCAAATTCTTAGGAATAAACTTAACCAAGGGAGTAAAAATTACTTACACTAAACACTATTTCTTCCATCAACTTTGCCGGCTCCCTCTCCTCTAGCCTTTATTCTGGAATTTAGCATGAGGCCGACTCTCCCGTTTTTGTCAGGTTTCACACGACCCCTTATGTGGCTGCACATTAACTTTTGAAGGGAATTTACTGGATCTTCTGTAGGACCCCCTCACCAGAAAGAGCCCCGGCGTGCTTGTCCTCATGACGACTGCCCCGCTGTCTAGCTGGGTATGATTCTTGTTCCTATTCCATGCCCTTCAATTCAGATATCTAACATACAAACCTTCAAAAAAGTTTGCTATATCTCATATGTCTTAAAAAAACCCTGGAACACAGGTGTCTGAAGACCTTACTCTGGTAGATTGGATTTGACTCCTTTGTAGATCATATCTGAATGTGAGCGGGTGCCTTTTAAGGGCCTTCTTTCCCTGCCTCAGTCCCAGACCCAGGGGTTTCTGTTGAGTCCCCAGGGGCACAAAACGCAGGTCTGGCTTCACTTATATGGCTCAATAGCTTCTAGGGTCTTCTCTATTGTTAGAAGAACTTTTTTTTTTTTTTAAGCGTTTATTTTTGAGAGAGAGAGAGAGAGAGCGTGAGCAGGGGAGGGGCAGAGAGAGAGTTGAGACAAGAGATAATCCCAAGCAAACACCACCCTCTCAGGGCAGAGCTGGACACCAGGGTTCGAACCCACGAACTGTGAGATCCTGACCTGAGCCAAAATCAAGTTAGACGCTCAACCAACTGAGCCACCCAGATGCCCCAGAAAAACTTTGAAAATTAGTAAAGACAGAGAATGCTGGAGCCCAGGGAAACACACGGTTTACACCGATACGAATAAGCAGCTGGGCTCCTTAAACGCCAGCTACTTGTGAGGTTCCTGAGTCCTCCATTGATTTCCCGTGGAAGTAGGTCAGGACTGCTTTTAACTGGAGAAGCTGTCCACTGCAGGTTTCATTTAACCACGAGGAGCGAATATTAAAAATTGATGCGCAAAGCAAACCTCTGCTTAATTAGCATCTAGATAAAGACTTTACCAGGAAAGCCATGGAAGTTAATAAAAAAAATAAGGAAATCGACAAGGAAGCATTTCAACAGCTATCGTTGTGTCAACCTTCCATTTATGAGACATTCTAGGGATGGTCACTTCATTCATTGCCTACTAACGTTCGTTAATCTGTATTTAGGAGGTTAGCATTCCTTCTGTGTCTGTGGTTACGTTCAGATTTCTAGACAAGATTTAAGTGTTGTTTTCTGGCACAGTTTTTCAAATGCTAACCTTAAAATTTTGTTGCCTATGAACTAACCACTTTAAAAGGAAAAGCGATATGGGGCGCCTAGGTGGCTCGCACGGTTAAATGACCAACTCTCGTTTCAGCTCCCGTCCTGATCTTACGGTTTCGTGGGTTCGAGCCCTGCCTCTGGCTCTGTGCTGACAGTGTAGAGCCTGCTTGGAATTCTCTCTCTCCCCCTCTCCTTCTCTGAGGTTCTGCTGCCTCTGTCTCTCTCAAAATAAACAAATAAACTTAAAAAAAATTTTTTTTAAAGGGGCGCCGGGGTGGCTCGGGCAGTGAAGCATCCGACTTTGGCTCACATCATGATCTTGCAGTTCATCGGCTAGAGCCCCGTGTCAGGCTCTGTGTTGGCAGCTCAGAGCCCGGAGCCTGCTTCGGATTCTGTGTCTCTGCCCCTCCCCTGCTTGCACTCTGTTTCTCTGTCAAAAAATAAAATAAAACCTTAAAAAAAAAAAAAAAGGAAAAGCAATTCTACTGAAGCTGCTTAGAGAAACACTTTGAGAGCCCCCATCTACATACTAAATATTTTTTATATGAAGCATTTTGGGCCTTCTTGGCTTCCAACTAATTCATTGGTTAATACCTATACCTTTGTGGAAGCAAGGCTTTTCTTTTGAAAGATAAACCATGTTCAACCAGAAAAAAAATGATTATATTTGAAAACTGTGTCAGCCCCTCAGTTAGAGTGACTTTTTTCTTTCGCTGATGAAACACCTTTCACAATCACGTCAGGTTGCCTGACCCTTTGTACAATGAAGATGGCCTCTTTGTTCTCAGGGCTGTTCTTTATAGGATAGGGGTAAGTGCACTGCATCGGGTATGATGCCCCTCCACCTTCAAGGCTCAGATATCCTCCAGCAACCAGAAAACAGCCTGCCCCCTGTGGGAACAGAGAACCGCTTACATGCTCCCCAATGCTTTATGCTTCTCACATCAGCTACCGGATGAGCCACTTAAGATGTCAGATCCTTTACCCAAACAATATGGAATCTCTGAAAATTTAATTCATTTTTGACCTTGCTTCATTTTTTTAATAAAATATTTATTCTTTCCACAGATAGCTAAAAGTCAATTGCCCCTCAGAGTTGCACGCAATTTACATTTTACAGGGTCTTTCCTTGAGCCCAATTTTCCTTTTTTCACAATCCTCTGAGGTAAATATGAAAAAACGGATACATGGAGAGTTGGACATGCCCTAAAAGCACAGTTGTTCAGTGATAAATCCATCTTTCAACCGCAGGACATTTGACTCCTGTGTCTTTGCCCATATGTGTATCTTAAGGAACTCCCCACACTACTTTCCATTATAATGAGATTGTTTTTTAAGCTGGTCAAGCAAAGGAGTTTTTTTAAATCCAAGAAACGTATAGAAACGGGGATACATGTTTTACTTCCCTGAAATGCTGGAATTTAAATAGTAAATGGACCATATGTATACCACATACAATCCAGGTGATAATTTTCTATCTACAACATAATATCTTAATACTGCTTCCCGAATCATTCAGTGAAACTCTATGCGATGCTATTTGTAATGGACCCTACTTTATTTCCTACATAAACAAACTACTTCGATCAGATTATGGGTACTTGCTGTCATTTTCCCTGCTGAGTACTGCCTAGTTTTCCTAATCAGTAACAGGCCTGATCCCCTTCTGACCATTCCATATAAAAATGATCTAAACCTGGGTTCTCCATTGATATTCTTTGGAGCAGTTGATTCTGAAATATATTAACTAGTCTCGATCTGTGCATCCTGTGCAAAATCAGATTATTATCAATGCTTGGTAATCAGCGTAATCCCATTGGGCTTTGCTATTCAAAACATGTTAGCTTTGGAAAAATAAGCCATAAGTATAAACTGAGCATGCAAAACATAGTCATAGAAACCATGGGCACTTAAACAAAATATATAGTCTTTGCTCTCAAAAATTTACCATTTAATTGTGGAGCTTGGATACACATTCATTCACTCTAGTCAAACAGCCATTTGATGATTCAAGGAACACATATTGAAGATGTACTTTGGGCCAGAAAATGTGCTAGTTGCTGCAATGAAAAAGTCTCGCAGTATTGTGCCCTGACAATTTAGCTGGGGAAGCAAACACTTCAATGCTAATCACAACACTGTGTCAGGCATGTGTCAAAAGAGTTTTTTTTTTTTTTTTTTTTTTTCTTTTATAAATGGAGGAGCAGACCTCCCAGGCCCTTGCCAAAAAAGCAGAAGGCACAGTCCAAAAAGGATTGCTAATGAGTATGTAACTTTGCGTGAAAATCAAGAGAAATGTCTTCAGATGGAATACATAACAGTGTCAGACGTTCTGTGAAGTCGAAGAGAACCAAAAGAAGGCAGAGGCCAGAGCGAGAGACCAATTAGGCATCAGCCCCGTGTGACTTGGGAGTGAGCAGAAGAGGAAGCTGGACTGGAGGAAATGGGGTGAGGAGGTCAAGAATTGGAGGCAGCAAACACACAGCATTCACTGGAGTGGTTCGGCCGTGAAAGGGAAATGGAGAATCATGGCTGGATAGACAATCAAGCTGTTTTTCTCTGAAACATCAATGGACAGTTTTATTATACTTCATATTCAGAACTCATAAACCTAGCTTGGCTTAGAGGCCAAAGTGAATTCTTCACAGGCTTCAGGTAACATTATCAATCAACCAAACAAGGACCAACCTGAGGCAATTTAATTTCGTAGGTTTGAAATTTCTCTTGGGCCCACATTGACAAAAAGCCTTCATCGTTTTGGCATACCTCTCTTGTCATTAATCATTAGTAAGTAGTTAATAACTAATCAATCAAAGAATGAAACTAGTTTGTGAATCTAGGGGCAACTTTGATACTCAGAATGGGATAGCTTTGAGAGAGCAATACCTCACCTGAGTTCTGATCATTCTGTTGGGGGCTAACACCGAAACCGACTAAATCTTCTAGTTCCTGGGAATCTAGATTTCATTTTTTTTTAAGTTTATGTATTCATTTTGAGAAAGAGAGAGCGCACGAGCAGGGGAGGGGCAGAGAGAGGGAGACAGGGAATCCCAAGCAGGCTCTGGGCTGGACAGGGCAGAGTCCGATGCAGGGCTCGATCCCACAAATCATGAGACCATAACCTGAGCTAAAATTAAGAGTCAGATGCTTAACCGACTGAGCCACACGCACAGCCCGGGGAATCCAGATTTACTTGAGTCATGGGAATAAAACCTACCTCAGGGTTGCCCACCCATAACAATACATGGATTCCACCAATATTTATTTGCTGACCCTTTCTACCTTTTGTCTTTCTTCCTTTTTTCTTTCCCCACTTAATTGCATAGGTTTCATCTACAACAAGGAAATACATGAAAACAATAGGAAAAAAAATATTTGATATCCTTTAAGTTCAGCTGCTCTGGACACACCTAGTGAGACAGGAAAGGCTGCTTCAAAAATTCATGTTACTAACACTCCCTCCTCCCTGTTCGATTCTATTTAGTATCTTCACTTCTTTCATTTGGGAAGAGCAAATGCCCAGATTCTCCAGTTGATTGGTTATCCCACTAGAAGTAGAACACGTAATTAACCTAGCTCCCATCAACTAACGACAATAATGAGCTCCCTTCAACCAAGAAGCACCGTCCACCACTACAGAAACTTCGTTAAATTTGGAATTGCCATCCATTTACTGAATCCCGAAAAACAGAGTTTTTGGAAAATTTAAAAAAAAAAAAAAGCTTTTCAAAGATTTTACAACTTGAACCCCTTTTCACCTGGCAGCACATATGGGCAAGACTTCCAGTCACACGATAAGAGCTACCTGGATTTAGGCAGCACCTTTCTGCCAAAGAGGTTAAATGACCTGGTTGAATGTGCTTCCATCCTCCTTACCATCTAAGTTCAATAATGCATAACGTTAAGCGGATTAGAAGTCCTTCTTTAAAATGTTGATCTCTATGATTCTCTTAAAAAATGCATCTCTCTCTCTCTCTCTCCAAATGCTGAGACGTGATCCATTTTCACAGCTATTCATTTATACAGAAACTGATGACGGTCTGACATCTACAAAATGGTCCACATTTAAATGCTTTATGGCTATATTCTTTACATCTTTCTCCTAATAAATCTGCCTAGAATGGAATAGACATTCTTTTAAACAGGACACTTAAGAACAAAAGCGACAAACGCAGCATTCAACATAGGTCATTTTGGGCTGAATGACTATATTGATTTCAGTGTGGAGTTTTCTAAGTCATAGGATCTGATTTTTCTTTTTCTTTCTACTTAATGGTCAAACATTTCTCATATGTCTTTTGTTTCCTCGAGTATAACCGCCCTCTTAAGTCACTATGTCTATTAATTCAACAAGTTCAATAAATACTTATTGTGTACCAACGTTGAGAAAAAATTGTATTGGGCTGAGGGCTGCCTTAAGTAAAATGATGGAAAGGTATGACCCTTGACCCCCTTGGCCAAATGTCTTAATAGGAAGAAGAAAAAAAAAACTTCACAATTTGTCAGAATAAGACCCATACTGTTATAGAAGTACAAAGTGCTCTTGGAGTTTGAACGAGATTATTATTTGTAGACAATAGCATAAGAAAAACTCTGTGAAGAAGTAAGTAGGCTCTGAGCAGAGATTCAAGGATTAGACTTTGTTTTATGGACTTATGAGGAAGCCCTTCCAGAAAGAGAGAACAACATCAGACAGACCGTCTCACAGGGAGGAAGAGAATCATGTTTTGAGGGATGTACACATCATCCAGTAATCCACAGATGCATCAAACAACAGAGCCAGAAAAGACACACAGTTTCAGCACCTAACATTTTCATTTCAAAAGTGAGAAAACTAAGGCATTAAGAGATGAACTGACTTACCCAAAATCTCAAAGCTTTTTAATGGTTGAGCCAAGATGGAAACCATCTCTTGTGACATCCAGCCCCTGCCTGAGCCTTCTAGATCATATATAATTAGGAGCTAAGACAAATGTAGGGCCGACAGGCACGCCTTTACTTATAACTAATATTTTATTACTTATAGATGTCAAAGTGTTGAAAACCTAGGACATTAAATAAAAATCAGAAATTGGATTTTTTCTTTGAGGTAATTCAATAGGAGGGAAAGAAATCAGTCCTCCTGCTATATTAAATACAAGCTAAGGGAATCTTATGTTGTTGTTGTTGTTGTTGTTGTTTTAATAGACTGGTGTAGCTTTATTTCTGAATTGAAATGTTTTTGCATTTTATAAATGTAAAGCAGGGAGGGTTCTTCTTAATGGAGAAAATCGTTGATTAAATTGCCAACGAGAAAGTGCACTTAAAGATCCAGCAGCTGGAGAATATAAACACAGGGGATAAACACGTCTGCCTGCATCAATCAAAGACAGTTGCCGGCTACCCCCAGAAAGGTGAGCAATTATTTATGAAATTATGTCTTCTTCAGTGATTCTATGTTGCAATCCAAGAAGAAACTGAATGAGGAAAACAGACAATGTCATGGTCCCAATTAACCAAGAAGTCACACGCATTTGCAGAATCAAGGGATTTTACTTATACTCTTTTAACCTCATCATCTCGAAAAGAAATTTCTTGAGCTTTAAAAAATAGTAATAATTAAGTAGGTCAGTATGTTCTTGAAGAACTATGTTTTTTTTCATTTTAATTTCAAAGATACGTGTCTGATTCTGTCATCCGCACATTAACACAAATCTAAAGAGAAAAGAGGTGATTCAAAGCTTACATGTTGCATAGGGCTCTTTCGGAGCGTTTGCTTTCCTAGATCAGTTTCTAGACTAGTGAGGCCAGGGCCCTCAGCGCCTTTGAGCATTGGCTGGGGTTTTTGATCCAGAGGCTACTTTTTCCCTTGGGCTAGCTACAGGCAATCAAACTATGACCTAATTATGGACAAGAAGCAAGCAGCCGAGGACAAAAGCCCTGATAACCTGGAAGTAGAATCATCTGGCTGGTAGCTCAGTGTTGAAAATCTCATGGACCAAAGAAATATACATGTACACTCTTTAGTTATACTTAGAGGTATGGAGGTGAGCACTCACATCTTTTTGCCCAGGTCATTTAGGTCCACTCGGCACATGAGGCCCACTGGGCAGACCACATGTCCTCCCTGAGGGGCAGTGCAGAAGCCTGCTGTACAGAAAAGCCCATCACAGTGACTACGATCTTCCAAAGTGAATTTGGGAGGGTGCCGAAAAGGTTTTCTAACCCCTTCCTAAATTGATGACAACCGTTAAGTTGTACATGCCATTGAGGAACACGTTCGGCTTTCTCTTAGTAAGCTGATACCCCTGGGAGTGATAACACTCTAAGTCATTAGAGCTTTGATAACAACTGCTATAATTTAATGGCAATAGGGAGGGGAAAGACATCGGGGGTGTTGGTCAGGAGTACATAAAGTATCATTAAAACCAGAAACTCTGGAGCCAAAAAAAAAAAAAAAAAAAAAAAAAAAAGAACAAAATTGGATTCAAGTCCCAGATTTACTCCGTGTGTGACTCTGGGCAGGCTGTGCCTCAGTTTCTCCCATCTTTAGAATGGCCATGTTAATATCACCTGCCTCAGAGTATTTCAGCGAGGATGGAATACATGGAAAACGCTTAGACTAGCGTCTGGCATAGAGGAAACATGTAAAAATATCTGCTACCATTATCACAGAAGCATTCTCAAGGGAAAGGTTGGGCACCACACACTTTTCCCAGGTCCCCACCGCTCGCTTCTTTGATGCATCCCGCTGTGGCCATAGTTCTTGAAATCTGGTCTTGAAATGGTTCCTAAGCCAAACCTGTGTGACGTAGAAGCATTTTCCTAGAACTTCGCCACCTCATTCTCCATTACCGCCGTCAGCTCTGATGCCTGGGATCCTCGCTCCGTCATGACAGCTAGACCTCCTCATTGCCCTCATAATGCCTTCTTTCCCTGTCTTTCCAGGGAAGACCTCTATTCTGTCATATTACTGTCCTACATCAACTAGATCATGTGATTAGGTGCCCTTTCTGGGAAGCACACCCTCGTTCTGAGTCAAGGCTCCATCGGAGGGCCCCCTCTGCTCTGGCTAGCCCTCCCCCTTGGGTGGCCTGGAACCATCTCGGCAGACCTCTGGGGTAGGGACCTCTACGGGCCTGAGTTCTCCTGCCTCCCTGACCAACAGCACCAGCTCCTGCCTGAAGTAGCTCTTATTGGTGGTTCTCAAACTGAAGTGCTGAGGAATTCTGATAAAGAGAATGGCAAAGGCCTGGCATGACTAAGATGGATGGGCTAATGAACCAGAATAGACGTTCTTCACAGATCACCTGCCACATACCCTACTATGAAACTCCCAACGTCTCTGGGAGAATCCAGACAGAGCAAAAATGGATTTCCCTACTGATCCATCCAGATGACCCTGACTTGTCTTCTTTGAAACTGCCAACCAATCCATAGCTTACTCAACGAAAGGAAAACAACATTCACTCATTTTAAGCTCTCCTCTCTCCCTGCCTTCTCTTACAAAAATTATGTTTTTGACATTGTTAGAGGAAAACAGTGCTTTATAGGTTTCCCTTGCATACAAGTAAAGGGCATTGCTAATTATAGCCATATATCCTTGAGTTAGAGCAGGATTACTGGGGATTTCATTAAAAAATCAACATCTCAGGCCCAGCCTCCAGAGTTTCTCATTGAATGAATCTCTAATAAGGCCCAGGAATCTGTGTTCTTTTTTAAAGTTCATTTATTTATTTTTTGAGAGAGAGAGAGAGAGAGAGAAAGAGCACATGTGTACACATGGGGAGGGGCAGAGAGAGAAGGGAGAAAAAAAAATCTCAAGCAGACTCCTCGCTGTCAGCATGGAGCCCAACACAGGGCTCGATCTCATGAACCATGGTATCATGACCTGAACTGAAACTAAGAGTCGGACGCTTCATCGGCTGAGCCACCCAGGTGCCCCAGGAATCTGTGTTTTTGAAAACACTCAGGTGAATATGCCGCAAGACGTTCTTGGACCACTCGCCTAGGCTTTCTATGTCTTTACCTACATACTTCGAACCACCCAAGTACCTTCTCTGAAGCCTTGGTAGGTCATCACCGTCTTGGCTCAAGTGCATCATTATAACTTGGGTCCTGGCTCAACTTCCCCTCTAAGTAGCTGGAAGGAGACTTGCTGAGGCAGAAAATAGCCTGAGGCCACAGCACGGGACTCGGAGCAGAGGGAGGGGTGCAACCAACAAACGGCAGGAGAGGGACCTGCCAAGGGTCGTGTCTTTATTTAAGATGTTTAATGAAAACTATAGGCTTTGGTCTTTCCAGTCCTTCTGGAATAGTCTGAGATAATCTTCAGGTGTTCTGAGTGTAGCTCGAGTCCCAAATGGCTTTGAAGAATTCAAGAATTCTACAAGTTCCAGATACAGCCCCCAACTCTGGTCAGGAGGCTCCAAGTCACTGGGCATCCAGAAGATCTGGCCAAAGTCACAGGCTGAGGGCTCACCCACTCTCACAGCGAGTGAGAGACCCAGACTCATAGATTCTCTTCTGTGCCATCCCCTTTGGCTTCTCAATACTTGCTTTTGCCCTAGCCACTCTTTTCAGCCCCTGCTTTCACAGGAATGAAAAGGAGGAGATATAAAGTCCTGAATTATTTTGCATTCTGAATTTTACAGAAGAAAGTATTGTTAACACACCAAACCAAATGTGTAGGTTCTCCTAAAATAACTAACTTTCATGTCAGGTTTCCTAGGACAGCCTAGTTCTTGGGAAGTCGATATTCTTACCAGCTCAGATAGGAATCCAAGAACCGTCATTCAAGACAGTAAACTGGTTAAAGTGGCCTTTGAAAGTAAAGGTCACAGAGTCCCTACACTGAAGGTCACACACTTACATTGGATGAGAGGCTTCTAAGACAAAGTTGTGTATCTGTTCTTTGGCCTACAACTGATTAATGGTGTGATAGGACAATGAAGGAAAGAGTTGAAGGATAATAGAAGAGGTGGAGGGAGGGAAAGAGAGCCTATCTACATCAATAAAACTACCCGAAAGAAAGGTAGGAAGCCAGAAAACCACAAGAAACAGACATAAGAATTGAAATAACTTGAAATGATATAGCAGTAAAGGGTTAGAGCTACAAACTCAAATAGCCCCTGAAGACATCCCAGTAATGATTAAGCTATCAACACTGTGCCACTGTTATTACAAATGGCCGGGGACAATAATAGTCACCACTGCGTGAGGTGTCTCCTGTTCAGGTCACCTTGCTAGACACTTTAAGTGCATTATCACACAGTTAAGCACACAATGATGATCACAACAGTGACCCTGAATCATAAAGATGGCTACATTATGTTAGTATACCCTCCCTTTTTTCTGAAAAGTGGTATAATATAGAAATACAGAAATATATTTAAATTTTTAATTACTTTTATTTTCTACATTTATTTATTTTTGAGAGACAGAGACAGAGCACAAGAGGGTCAGAGAGAGAGGGAGACACAGAATCCAAAGCAGGCTCCAGGCTCTGAGCTGTCAGCACAGAGCCTAATGCGGGGCTTGAACTCACAAACTGTGAGATCATGACCTGGGCCAAAGTCGGATGCTTAACCAACTGAGCCACCCAGGCGCCCCCAGAAATATATTTTAAAAGATTGTCTTCCAGGGGCGCCTGGGTGGCACAGTCGGTTAAGCGTCCGATTTCAGCCAGGTCACGATCTCGCGGTCCGTGAGTTCGAGCCCCGCGTCGGGCTCTGGGCTGATGGCTCAGAGCCTGGAGCCTGTTTCCGATTCTGTGTCTCCCTCTCTCTCTGCCCCTCCCCCTTTCATGCTCTGTCTCTCTCTGTCCCCCCAAAAAAATAAATAAACGTTGAAAAAAAAAATTAAAAAAAAAATTAAAAAAAAAAAAAAAAGATTGTCTTCCAAAATCATTCTTTGTTTAATTCAAAATTCTTTTTAAAATTAAATTAGTAAGTTGGAAACGTTGCTTCACTAGCAATGCCCAAAATTTTAGTGTTACTGTACCTCAAACAACTTACAAAAGGATAGAGGTGTGTGTGTGTGTGTGTGTGTGTGTGTGTGTGTGTGTGTGTGTGTGTTAAGACAGTGAATGGAAAGGCAAAGGTTGCATCTGATTCCTAAGTTTATTTCATCAAACCCATAAGATCCATTTATATTTACAATTGTAAAAATATAACATAGCATGTAAAAGTCTTAAATGGGAATATTTTCAAGAGGCTGAAAGATGAGATGTAACAGTACAAAACTGTACATCTCCGTTAATGTGGCATATTGTTGTGGATAATGAAACTCTTCACCAACGCCAACTCAACATCTTGGGTTTCTTTTGATTTTCTAATATTGATACCGGATAAGTGGGCCTACATCTTTGTTTTTCTTTGCTCTATCTTTAGGCCCACCATGTCTCTGTGTCCTTCCATGGTCTCTATGTGTGCCTTTCCATGCGCTTCATATATTGGTGGCCATATTGGCTTATATGTCTATTTCATCCTGTATTTGCATTTCTTTTGTATCTTTCTTGGTGCCTTAGTCTCTGAATTAGTCACACTGCTTTTTTATGTTTCTAATTTTTCCTTAAATTTTCTATTAACATCTCTCCACTTATACCTTTCCTATCTCATGCTCTCCCTCGGGGGTATTATAGAATTTAATTATATTCTTCATTGTGACTTGAATGTTTTTATAGGAACATATATTCATGCATTTATATTAAACATAGGCAAAATCTTTCTTTTAAAAATATTTATTGGTTTTTTTTAAATGTTTATTTATTTATTTTGGGGAGAGAGAGGGCCGGGGAGGGGCTGAGACAGAATCCCAAGCAGGCTCCCAGTTCTCGGGGCACAGCTCGACGCAGGGTTTGATCCCACCAACCATGAGATTATGACCTGAGCCGAAATCAAGGGTCAGATGCTTAACTGACTGAGCCATCCAGGCACCACCTCCCCCAAGAAAATATTTTTTATTTGAAGAGAAAAATATTCTAAATACTATTATGGTGAATACTCCAAATTCACTGTCAACATATATCTGTACTTCGCCTACTTCTCACAAAGACAAAAATTTACAGCAATAAAATACAAATGAATCACCTCTTACGTGCCTCATAGATTCCATCTCTCCACACAAAATTAAGAAATAGTGATCATAACCAATTGAGATAAAATTTATTATCATGAGAGAGACTATTAAGTGTCCTCACATAGAACAAAGCAACATTACAATGTCCCATCAACCAGGGGAAAAAACTTCCTAGAACAATTAATACAAAGGCCTTATTTAGAAAATCATGCAGTGAAATGGAATTTATTTCTTTCCTATTGTTCAATCCGTATCAACAGCTGTAAAGCTTTTAAGATATGAAAGTAATGTTACGTGTATCATTACAGATTATTTAAAAATTTTTTTCAATGTTTTATTTATTTATTTTTTTTAAAATTTTTTTTTTCAACGTTTATTTATTTTTTTGGGACAGAGAGAGACAGAGCGTGAACGGGCGAGGGGCAGAGAGAGAGGGAGACACAGAATCGGAAACAGGCTCCAGGCTCTGAGCCATCAGCCCAGAGCCTGACGCGGGGCTCGAACTCACAGACCGCGAGATCGTGACCTGGCTGAAGTCGGATGCTTAACCGACTGCGCCACCCAGGCGCCCCTCAATGTTTTATTTTTATTTTTGAGAGAGAGAGAGAGAGAGAGAGGGAGCGGGAGAGAGAGAGAGAGAGAGAGAGGGAAATGCAGAATCCAAAGCCGGCTCCAGGCTCTGAGCTGTCAGCGCAGAGCCCTACACGGGGCTTGAACCCATGCACCGCGAGATCATGACCTTCACAGAAGTCAGAAGCTCAACCGACTGAGTCACCCAGGCGGCCCACGTTATAGATTATTAAGATAAGAGTTGAAGGCACATGTTTTATGTAACATAGATTTTTCAAGTTAAAACAGAAATATTAAATTTTCTTTGAATTGAGTATTAGTAAATTATCGTAATCGGCACTTCCGGGAAAGCCAGAGGGTATGGAGGATAGAAATACCAGCCTTAACTTTGTTCTTTAAATGTAAAAAACAAAAAATACTTGAGATTTAGGAGTCATGAATGTCTACTACCTCATACCATTTATTCTGTTCCTATGGTATCAGTAGGTGTCTATAAATCCTATCTGACAAGACTAAAGGGGAGCGTTGCCTCACTGAATATACTAACAACAGTGATTATAGGTTTACTCTCAAATATCAACAACTTTGGATCTACTTTTCGAATTACAGAAAGATCCTGAGAGCCACAATGCTTTTTTTAGCCTCTGATAGTGTCTATTTTCTTCTGGAGTCCAAAGTAAATAATATGAAATTATTCTTTGCACTATCTGCATTTTTCTTCCCGTCCCTTCACATAAAGTAAGATATCGAAGTCAACGTAACACAAGACATGCCCTTTCTCGGAAGGGTTGATACACGGTTAATAGCACACGAAAGGAAGAAATTCAATCTTCAGATCCCTAAAAGCTATAAAGAGCCTGGATCACTTTTCCATGTATAAGCTTTGTTTCACAAGTACACAAAGCTCGTTTTGGACTCGAATGGAGAAGTCTGTGACATATAGCACATAGCCGAATTCTAACAGATGGATTTTTCTTGAAATAACTTCATTAGTTAATCATTTCTTTTACATATACTTTTTCTAGCTAATTGGTATAGCTGCCAGCTGGAGCTGTTAAGGATCCTCCAAAGAAACTGGTAGGTAGGGAGAAAATCCAATAATTTCACCAATTCTAGAATGAAACGTCCATTAATTTCACACTAACCATCACATATTTTGAAAGTAAAATCTTTTTCGTTCATTTTTTCCCTCCAACTTATTCCAAAAATCTTAACCGATCTGTGCTTAAACCAAATCAATCATCTAGAAGAAACTTTAAACTTTGATAAATTATTTAGGTCAGGGTTTACCAAACTTGCCTCTCCTGACATGGTGGCCCAGACCATCTTTTTGTGTCAGCTTTTAAGCAGCATCTCTGCCTCAATCTTGATATCAGTGGTGTCCCTAGTTGTGACAACTGAAAATGTCTCCAGGCATTTCTGAAAGTCCTTGGGGCCCGAATTGTTTTTTACTGAGAACCATTATTTTATTTTATTTTTTGTTTTATTTGAGAGAGAGAGAGAGAGAGAGAGCGTGAGTGGGGGAGAGGGGAAGAAGGATAAAATCTTAAGCAGGCTCCACACGCTCTCACACTGATCCCGATGCAGGGTTAGATTCCACAACCCTGGGATCATGACCTGAGCTGAAATCAAGAGTCAGATGCTCAACCAACTGAGCCACCTAGGTGCCCCAAGGACCCCTATTTTAGAAATAAATTGCTCCTTATTTTTAATTCAGTTTAACACTAATTTTAGGGGCGTCAAGGTGGCTCAGTCAGGTTAAGTATCTGACTTTATTTTAGCTCAGGTCATGAAATTGAGATTTGTGAGTTTGAACCCCATGTCAGGCTCTGCACTGACAATGTGGAGCCTACTTGGGATTCTCTCTCTCTCTCTCTCTCTCTCTGTCTACCCTTCCCCTGCTCGTTCTCTCTCTCTCTCTCTCTCTCTCAAAATAAATAAACTTCAGAAAATTTAAAAGAAATCATTTTAAAAATGCATGTATGTATTTAACTTCAGACATGTCTAATAGATTAGAAATTTTTTTCCCTGTAGTCAGGTAAATGAAATGATTTGGGGGGCAGGGGATTACTTAAGCAGTAATACTTACATAAATCTCTCTGGGTAAACAAGCAGAAAAGGCAGGATAAGTGGCTTCTAACTACCAATACATATTAATTATTCTAAGAAATGCCGTCATCATCTCCATCGTCAGAAGTATTGATTTTTTGTTTTTCCTTTAAGGAAGGAACTCAGTGTGACTGTGGGAGAGGATATATAAAATCCTGCATTGGGATGATCTGAGATGAAAATGATTAATTACCAGTTTAGGTACCTAAGGCATTTTTAAGCCAGGGAAAGCAGTGAAATTTCATGAAACGGACACTGAGAAAACTGGGATTTGTTTGGACTTTACTGTAAACTTATGAAGTGATTTGGGGCTCACAAAAGGATTAGTCATTCATATAGAGACATTTCCCCATCTTCGGAGTTCAGTGGCCACCCATTCACCACTTAGTGGTCTTTCTGTAATTTATATATCAGCGTCTCTAGGAAGAGAACATAGGCATAAGATTCTAATTACCAGAGTTGTTAAAAGGGAAGCAATGAGCCTTTTCCAGTTTAGGGTGAATGTAAGAATATCACAGCACGAAGTGTGCAAGGAGAATTGTTCATTACATTAAGAGAAATACTAAGTTCCATTCTAATTTCTATGCTTCCAGCAAAAGCGTCAGACTAGCATTTGCTCAAGTGGGTTTTTAATGTAAAGAGAAAGATACATGTTAGCATTTATCAATATGTTTGAATGTCTACCTTTTTCTCAAAAAATCAAGATATTTACCCCAAAATTCCATAGTGACCTGTTTACTTTGTTCGACTTTCCCAGAGCCACTGTGACCGTTTAGATTCTACACTTCGTCCCGCAAAAAAGTCATTCTTCTTTTTCATAACATCTCTTCCCTAGGCCCGCTGTCCCTTGGAGTGCTTCCAGAACGCCCTGTGCCCTTCAGCACGGCAAAAGTGAAATAACCCACTTTGAAATTTCTCTCTCTCTCTTTTTTTTTTCCTAATGTTTTTTTGTGTGTGTTTTGTTGTTGTTGTTGTTGTTGTTGTTTTGAGAGCAGCGGAGACAGGGTGCAAAGCAGGGGAGGGGCAGGGAGAAAAAGAGACACAATCTGAAGCGGGCACCGGGCTCTGAGCTTGACACGGAGCCCCAGGAGGGGCTGAACTCCACATGAACCCTGAGGTCACGACCTGAGCCAAAGTCAGCCGCGGGAACCGACTGGGCCACCCAGGCGCGCCCCCACTTTGGAATTTCAACTGGAAGGACCCAAGGCCCTGCCCTCGGGGCTTCACCTGCACCCCCGGGGCTTCGCCTTACTTCTAAGGGAACGTGGACTCTGCACACTTACTCTCTGCGGGGTCCTTGGACCTGCGGCCGCTCGACGACGACTTGCGCAGCAGGCTCCGCCCGGAGGTGAAGAGGCTGGTCAGTTCTTCCAAGGGGCTCGTGGGGGTCCTGGAGCGGGAGGCGCCCGGCGCGGGGCCGTAGGTGTTCACCGCCGCGTTGACCATCTTGGCCCCGTCCTGCGACACGGGCCTGGCGCTCGGATGCGGCCCCGCCGGGGAGCCCCTGGACAGGCTGCCGGGGTGCACCGCGTCGTAGGGCGGCGGCCGCTTGAGGCTGAGCGGGGTCAGGGACCGCCCCATGCTGACCGGCGACGGCGAGGCCGAGTGGCTCTTCGGGTAGCCGTGCGGGGACTGCGTCCGGTACAGCGTGGACGGCGGGGGCGGGGACGAGGACAGCGCGGTGGCCGCGGAGGCCGCGGGGCCCGGGCCCAGGGCCGCCGCCTGCTCTTTGTCCAGCTTGGGATGGCCGGAGGCGTGGGAGGGCAGTGCGGACGGCGACGCGCCTGGCTGCTGCTTCATGTAAGACACGTTTTCCAGCACGGGCAGCTTGGTGACCTCCAGCGGGGTGAGCGGAGACTCGTCGGAATTGGGGGAGCACTGCACGGGCGCGGGGGGGAACACCAGCAGCGGGGGTCTGTGGGAGAGCAGGTTGGGGAAGGGCGGGGGGATGTCACAGAGCAAACCCTTTGGAGTACATGGCACGGAGGACTTGGCGAAGTCCGAGTCAGGCACCGTGGGAGTAGCACACTGCGAAGAGCAACTGTGATGGTCAAGGTCACATTTGGAATCTTGGCCCAAGTCGTCGAAGATGGGGTATTTCATCTCCTCGTAGACGGCCTCGCTCTGGTCGTCGTCCTCCTTCCTGAAGTCTCTGAGGATGTTGCCCACCATCTCGATGTACACGGGCTCCTCCTCCTCGGGGTCGCCCGCAGGGCTGCTGACATGGGACAGGGAGGGGTCGCGCGGGAGCGACGTCCTCCGCGGCCCGTGCTTCTTGATGTACGTTTCATCGAAAGAGGTGCTCAGCTGAGTGTTCGGGTTGCGTTTGGGTTTGGGAGGAGGGATCTTCTTGGAATATTCGTCACTGTGGGGTCTCGGTTTGGCGGACACTGCAAAAAAGAAAATTAAAAAAAAAAAAGGTAAAATAGATTAGTACAATAGGAAAGCCTTCGAAAATGACTTGTACTCGAGTTGGCTCCTAGGAACTTTTTTTTTTAAGTTTTTATTTATTTTTGAGACAGAGAGAGACAGAGCATGCACGGGGGAGTGGCAGAGAGAGAGGGAGACACAGAATCCGAAGCAGGCTCCAGGCTCTGAGCTGTCAGCACAGAGCCAGACGTGGGGCTCGAACTCACAAGCTGTGAGATCATGACCTGAGCTGAAGTCAGATGCTTAACCGACTGAGCCATCCAGGCGCCCCCCCCCCCACTTATTTTTTAATTAATGTTTATTTGTATTTGAGACAGATAGTGTGAGAGCTGGGGACAGGGAGAGAGAGAGAGAGAGAGGGAGACACAGAATCCAAAGCAGGCTCCAGGCTCTCAGCTGTCAGCACAGAGCCCCGTGTGGGGCTCAAACTCAGGGACCTCGAGATTATGACCTGAGCCTAAATCATAAGCATAACTGACTAAGCCACCCAGGCCTCCCTACTGCTATGAATTTTTGATCGGCGTGGGAGGTGGTAATCTGCTTCATTTCTAGTTTGAGGCTTAGACTAAAACTCAAAAAAAGTCAAGCACTTTCCATACGTAGGAAAACCTGATAAAACAGTACTAATATTTGTCTTCAAACTAATATTATTAATCCGACACTGACAAATGCATTAACCAGGGCAATTCGTCCCTCTGCCTTAGAATTTCTAAAGAGAAACCTTCCGATGAAACATGTTCCATAAAAACGATCATAAACTTAATAAAGATTAACCTCCAAGAATTAAGTGAGAAACTCAGGAGGACAAAATCAAGTTTCTTTGAGCACAAATGGTCACACAAATACCATAGGATTTGAGCCCTTTTAATGTTGTGGCTATTGCACATGATCGCATCTCACTTTCATTTAGGATAAAAATGTCCTAGCCTGCTAGACTTAATCTCTGCCTTGGTTCAGATAAATAACTTCTATACAGATGGGTCTGATATTTCAAGGGAAATTGATGTGAAAATCTTATGAGGCTAGACAAGTTAATCTCTGAATCTCCAGGTATTGTTGATTAGGGTGTATTTGTCTGTTTTTGTTCATGAGATCTCTTTTGATGTCCCAAATGCTATCTTGGAATGAATTTATTAGGTATGTTGCACTGAGACATCAGAACCCCCTCGAGCGCCTTACAAGGAAATAAACCAGAGAATGTTGTCTAAGCTTCAAGAATAACTTTTGGAAACTCACAACAGATATACGTACGAGTGCATTCAACAGCCTACTGCGGGCACCCCTTGTAGTGAAACGTAAACTCTGACACTATACAGTGGGGTGGAACAGGCTGGCAACTTGTCTGTGACTGAAATCAATTATTTAGCATGCAGGGAAGGTACTGGCATCTTGTTATTATCTCATTAGCTCATTGTGCTGATATATGATTACAACGATTATCATTATTATGCGGTGTGGTGGAATGCAGTTACTTACGGTAAATAGTAGCATATAATGTAAGGTGACAGTATAGCTTATAGGTGTAAAACGATTGAGAAAATAACAGGCTTCCCGACAATTTGCAGCCTTAAGGGAGGGGGCGGGGGCGGGGGGTCTCAAGGCACAAATCAGGAAACACCTGAGATTATTTTGCTTTTTTCAATTAGCATACTATGACACAGGAGTTTTTCTAAAGCTTACTAAAGGAGAAGCGAGCGCTTAAAGATTAGTTAGCAGGCTGCTCTGCACATCAAACATGGCTTCAGAGGGAGGAAGCTCATCAAACATTCTAGAAGTGGGTATGTCTCTCACTTTTCTGGGTCATTCTTTCAAATATTCTACTCTTCTGTGCCCCTAATGAGTGAGTTTTTACTCACTACAATCAAACACCTCTTTGAAGGGAAGTTTCTTAATGTATCTGGGCTTCTCCTTTAACTCATATCGGGAAAAACTAGATGCTGAGTTCCAGGGGGTTATAGCAATAGAGTCTGTTAGTGTCCAAAGGGAAAAGCCTAGAGACACAATTGGGTGAAAAATACCTAGAGAATTCTTTACGAGGGACTCAAAGTGGACCAGTAGCTCCTCTCTGTATCTCTCACTGGTCTTAAAGTTTCCTGGTTTTAAAGACTACTGTGTATGTTAATTTTCATGAATTAAAAAACCCATCAGATGATATATAAAAATGTGAGCCCGATGCATAAAGTAAAATTATACATAATTGAATAAAGTTGACTTAGTACTTGAGGGCCAGGGAGTTAATACGCAGAGGAACAAAAGCCTATCCAGACTATTCTTCTGAAGTTTGTTTCCTGCCTTCTTCCACCTCAGAGTCTTATTTAGGCTAAGTAACTCACACTCTGGGAAAATATTTGCCACTGATTATTGGGTTCTAGAGATTGAGTGGGTTGGGCTAAAGGGGAAACCTTAGAGGAGAGAAGTCTGATTGGCGAGGTGCTCTGTGAATAGAGGGTAAACCTAAAACTAGGAATTAATGTGTCCATGAGATGATAATTCATTATATGGGAGTGGTCACATGTAGAATAAGATTAGCCTTTTTATACCTTCTAAATTATAATCTGTTTTTGTTTTCTTTAACCTTTCATAAAGTCTGATATCCCCACCTAGACTTGGGTAGTTATATGGAAAGAAATAACAGGACAGGCAGAATTCAAGCATCTGAGCCCAAGACTAGGAAGCAGACTACACTAAGGGAAGACTATAACCCAGGATTCCCAGGCAGAGAGGGGTCAGTGGTAGGGCTGGTAATGACTTGATACTTAGGGAGGCAGTAGCCTCACGAACAACCTTGGAACCAACATCCCTCTTCCCACATAGATTAGAAGATGGCCTTTGGAATGGGCACGACCAATGCTTGGGTTATACTCAAAATGTGAGCAGATGACACTCATTCTGCGTGCCAAAAGGAAGAGAAAAAAAATAAGTAAAAATACTTCATATCTATGAAATGATTGAAGAAAGAAAAGGTTTTGTTCGAGAACACAGCATAGAATTAAAGGAGAGCAACTATTCATTAGGAAGGAATATAGGCAATCCATTTGTACTATGAGACCACTTCAGTGCCAAACTAAACACAGATATTGTCTTACCAGGGGAATAAAATATAGTATGTGACTCTTACGGTGACTCTTAGATAATCAAAATTCACTTTTACTATGGACTGAATTGCATCCCTCCCACAGTAACGTGTTGAGGCACTAATCCCCAATATAATGGTATTTAGAGATGGTGCCTTTGGGAGATAATTGGGTTTGGATGAGATCATGAGGATTGGGCCCTCATGGCCGGGGGCGGGGGGGGAGGGGGGGAGGGGGGGGGAGGGGTCCCCCATGTGAGTATGTAGTGAGAAGGCAGCCATCTACAAGTCAGGAAGAGTTTTCACCAGAAACCAACTAACTATCCTAGCACGTTGATCTTGGACCTCTGGCCTCAAGAAACGAGAGGAAATAAATGTCTATTGTTTAAGCTATTGTTTAAGCTGGTCTATGGTATTTTGTTATGGAAACCCAAAATGACTTGGATAATAGTGTATTCATTAGGCATAAAGACCCTGTACAGTTGAATGTTAAGCACTCACTTTAATTCCATCTTCTGGCACTAAAATACTTGAAATAGCTTTGTTATTTTCAAAATTAATACGACTCTCTCCCAGCCTTTTTAAATGTACGTTTCACCTGCCTCTGCCCTGTATCCTCTTATCCCCTGGAGTCATGTCACAAAGAGCAATTACACCTAAACACAGAAATATTCCTCCCAGCTATCCATCCCGGTACCCACAGCTTGTAATTCTGGTTGCTTTTCTCAGTCTGACTCGCCGATCTCTAGTTTGTGCCAGGGCACGTGCTTCTGATCCCAACCCATTTTCTGGATGCTTTTTGGTTGTTGTGGTCTGCTTCGGCACATTCTGTCCTGTTCCACGTTGTTCTACTGCCCACCAGCTGAAGTAATTCCCCAGCTGGCCTTGCCCAAGGAATACTTCATTATCTGGGCAACCTTATTCCTCTGCGTTACCCTGTGTGATAAAAAGAGCCTAATGCAGGCAGATTCATATAATGCAAGCACATTTTGTTTCCTGGTCCTCTTTCTTTGTATTGATCCAAATTTGAAATGAGCATATTGAGGTTTATTTAGATACTAAAGTGTTAAGTAAATTTCAGATGATAAGGATGAATAAACAGATTCACTCCTTTGATATCTGGAGACTTTTTTTTTTTTTCCCAGGGAATAGTTGCTTCCCATTCCATATCCCCCTTGCAATTGAGTAAATAATTCATGGAGAAATAAAAATTTGTTTTAACTGTCATATATGCTTTTTTAAAAGTTTGCCCATATAAGGCAAAGTCTGAAATTTTAAACAACATTGTCACATAATTTATTCTACCTTAACCTCACTCTAGGCCATTAAAAATTAAAGAAAAAAAATCATGTTTAAAAAGTCATTTCTTTAGAGAATACTTCAAAACAGTCTTGATCTATATACATAGATGCTGAAATACTGCTAATAAAAGACAATGAAAATTGCTTGCAAATTTCCACATTAAACCAAATTCAGCCATAATAAAAAAGGTGAGTTTTATTGCTATTGAATGAATTTTAAATTATTTCTAATAAACCCAAAGATAGAGGCAATAATTCCTGTTCAGCTCCAGAACACAAATTTTAATGCTTAAAATAGTATAATGACAGTAGCATTGAATAAGCAGAAAGTGACATTTTTGAAATGAAATATCGGAGCACAAAGGTTATGCACGGCTTTCAGTCATGCCCAGATGATCCGTCTTTCACAGTTAATTTTGGAAATTCACCGTGTCCTTTGTCAACCTATCCTTCTGAAATAATTTTCCCTTATTAAAAAAATATAATGTAAAACCATGCTTTAGTATCTGTGGATGTTCCTGTCCCAAGAAGACACAACACAGGTCATGTCAGTATTTCCCTGACTGGCCACAGAATCTCAGAATTTGAAGGGCTCTTAGAAATTATGCAGCCCAAGGGCTGTACATTACTGAAGAAGAGACAAAAATTCCTTACCAACGACTTAAAAAAAAATGAAATCTCATCATTTCAATTCAATCTTTTATACGATTTATTTATTTATTTATTTTGAGAGAGACAGAGACAGAGAGAGCAGGGGAGGGGCAGAGAGAGAGAGAGAGAGAGAGAGAGAATCCCAAGCAGGCTCTGCTCTGTCGATACAGAGCCCGATGCAGGGCTCGAACTCAAGAACCGTGAGATTAAGACCAGAGCTGAAACCCAGAGTTGGACACTTAACCAAATGAGCCACCGAGGCACCTCAATCTCATATACATTTTCAAACAAAAGGAAACAACAGGGGTGGATAGTTCTGTAATTTGTTATTTGGTATTTGGCATAGAATATCATTTTAAAAGGTCTCCTCAGAAATAAAAATAAAAGCATAAAAAAAATAAATAAATAAAAGGTCTTCCCAGCCTACGCTATAATGGTAGCACCTTAACTGTGTAGCTCCAGTTATAGAGATATATTACGCAGGCAATTCAATTGGGAAAAGAGAGTCCAGTGATGAGAAGTAGTGTCCACACTGTGCGATCCTGAAACTGGCTGATTCTGGAAGGTGACAGACACATTTCCCACTTTCAGCAGAACTGTGCTCATGATAACTCTCTTTTCACAACTCTAAATTCCAAGGGTTTGAGGGATATTTTTATTTCCGCAGTCACAAGCTTTACAATACCATCCACAAAATTGGTCCTTTTTACTTTATTTATTTATGTATTTATTTTTTTTTCAACGTTTTTTTTTATTTTTATTTATTTATTTTGGGACAGAGAGAGACAGAGCATGAACAGGGGAGGGGCAGGGAGAGAGGGAGACACAGAATCGGAAACAGGCTCCAGGCTCTGAGCCATCAGCCCAGAGCCTGATGCGGGGCTCGAACTCACGGACCGCGAGATCGTGACCTGGCTGAAGTCGGACGCTTAACCCACTGCGCCACCCAGGCGCCCCTATTTATTTATTTTAAATTAAGGTGCTGTTTATAAAGGAATGAGCGTTGCAAGTGCCCTTGATCTGTTTACTGTAAGACCAGGAAAGTATGATTAATGTGCGAGAAGGCTCGGAATTGGAGTTGTAGGACTTATTGTTCTGGAAAACAGAGAACTCGGATCAACGTTTGGATGGAGACAAACGATGTAAGACATGGAACTGGTCCAAAGCATGGTTTTCAAGTTGAATGGGATTTAGTGTCTTGGCTTAAGCTAGAAGACATGATTCTAATCACTTCTTTGCTTCAGTTAGGCTGCATAACTTTGGGCAAATTACTTTGAAGTGTGTTATTATATGTACTCATTTTTGTCATAGATAATAAGAGACTTTAATCAGAACCACTGTTTTTTTTTTTAATTACTCATCTCAACGCAGTAATTATAAAATAAAATTGGAGTTTTTCACCAATATTTTAAACGAAATGAATTAAATCAGATTAGAAAATATGAGTACATCTCGTGATAAGAGTAGAGGTTATTGGTTGAAACAATATTTAAGTATATAGATATTTCCTAGGACTCACATATCTTTCATAAGTTATGATAAGGGATGTTTGAACAGTCCTAAAGCAGACAATCGCTGGTTGATGGCCTTCAGGGAGGGCTCCATCAACTCTTTCCTTTCTAGTAACTGTGCATACTTCTTTGTCCCTTGTGAGGTACTTTCCTCCCGTTGAATATGGCAGTTTTCACTTTCCTCCAAAGGAAGTCAGACACCATGAAGGAAGTCTAACTACTCTGAGATGACCATGCAGTGAAGAAGCCCAAGCCAGCCTAGGGGAAAAGAACTAAGAAAAACAATCAATAATGAAAATGAAATCCTGGCCATATGACCCCAGTCAAGCAGTTCTGGTGACCGTTGTACTATCTGAACCATCTGAGGTGAGAGAGCAGACACTTTGAATCAGTGACAATTCATCCTCACTGCACCCCACTGAATTCCCAACCCACAGAATTATAAGCAAATATGATCATTACTTTTATGTCTCTAAATTTGGGGAGATATATGTACACATATATCTAAAACTGGTACCAGAAGTATGGAACTGCCTTAACAGAAAATCTAAAACTTATCCACTGGCCTTGGGATGGTGACAGAGGCCTGAAGGACAGTGAGGAAGCCATTGGAAGACTAAAAATTTGGTTAGAAAATTGCTATTAGAGGCCATAATAAAAGAACACGGTGTTATAGGTTGGTGGAAAGTTGGCAAGACGGTTGCCTGTGGTGATGTAGAAAACATAAAGTGTACCTAATGAATGGGTGAGCCTGAGTAAGGAGAATTGTGGAAGGATGTGGAAATGTCAGCTGGCTTGTTTGGCCTTGTATGGTAGAGGGCTGTGTGAGAAAGAAAGAGACAAAGGAAGGAAGTGTTCCATTCTCAAGCAAAGTGAAAGGAAATCATTGCACGCAGGACTTGCCACGAAGACTTGTCAGATCAGCAAAGCGTTTTCAAAGTGAAAAATGGCCGTCAGGGCAAAGGTCAATCCAGAGCTCTTCCAGTAAAAGGTGGTCTTGAGGTAAAAATCATATTAAGGGTGGACCCTTAATTTGGACCCCTTACTGAAATCTACAAATAGGACCCCTTACTGAAATCTCTGAAAGATTAAGGTAGAGAACTGAAATAATCTTTTAAGAATCTTCCAAGTGTTGTTCCACAACACTCTGACCACAACCCTGAGAAGACAGGTCTGTCTCAAAACAATTGGTGTTTGTCTTTTGTCTAATGGAATAGCCTATAACTTGATTCTTACGAAGACCACAAACACTGTAAAGGCACTTCGTTAACTTTGACTAAAAGGGACGCTGTTCAAATTTAAATTAAAAAAAAAAAAGTCTTTGGGCCCCCAAACTTTCAGGGCAGGAAGAGAGCTGAGAAGTCTCTTGAGGGACAGGTCACTTCTGGACAGGAAAAGAGGACTTGGAAAACAGATGTGAGGACTCAGAGAGTAAGACAAAGAGCCACAGAGAACCAAAACCAGAGAAAGCAGGGACCTAATCGTTACATATTTTCTGCCATCAGATTAGGGGCAACCGGGTGCAAGTTGTGGAAGTGGACTTCAGAATCACTATGAGCCAGTGACTTCTATGTGCCCTTCCAACCTCCAGCCCCCCCTTTTTTGAACAGCATTGCAGTTTTCCTGCTCCTGAGCTGCCAGTCTCTGTCAGGTTTTGCAAGACAGATAAATGGCACTTTTAGCTTAAAGACCTTTGCGTATGAGGAAATGCACTCAAAGAGCCTCATGGCACAGGGGCATGATTGAAATGATGAAATCCGAGATTTCAAGCTGCTGTTGTCATGTAAGGAAATGTTTGGGCAAGAGGGTGAGAATATTTTTCCTACTGGGAATATTGTAGCTGAAAGGCAAATTGTGGTAGACAGTCTTCATAGATACCTACCTTCAACTCCTTCCCACTTTGTGTGCTTTCTACCTATTAATGGTTGGAGTCTGTCAAACCCTTTTCAAATCAGGGCTGGCCTTGTGACTTACCTTGACCCCTGGAATGTGGCAGAAGTGATATTCTGAATCTTGGACTTAGGAAGACTGGCAGTTTTCACTTCCTCTATCTTAAAAGCCAACTCCCATGTAAGAACTCTCAGACTAACACACTACGAAGAAAGTCAACCAGGTGATGTGAGGAGGCCACGTGGAGGGGAAGTAAGCCCAGACATGTGAGTGACATGTTCTTGGACCTTCCAACCCATCCCAAATACCAGATGAATGCAGCCGAATGAGAGACCCCAACCAATGTTATATAGGGTAGAAGAATCACTCAAAGAAGCCAAGTCAACTCACAGAATAATAGGAAGTAATAAACTGTTGGTGTTTTTTAAGCCATAGCATTTGGGGTTGGTTTATTGCATGGCAATAGATAACGGAAAGAAATCCCAGAATTAATTTCCTGTTTGTGTAGATATCTCATAGAAAATGCTATTGTTATTTTCATAGAACTAGAGTACAGTGTGCACCCTGAGGAAACAGAAAGCATCTTTCCAGAATAGAAAAATTAAGGAAGTAAGATTGCATTCTGAGTATTATAAAATCACCACAGGATGATTCAAAGAAGAGATATAAAAAGAGATTACATATTTTCTGGTGAAAAAGACTGGATTGAAATCAGAATGAAGGCATTAATATATTAAAGGAAGAACAACCAGAGGGGATCTTGCCACCCACAGGGAACATAAAACCAGGAAGCTTAGAGAGCAAAACATGGCGGCACCCCACAGCAGTGCCCTGGGTATCTGGTCCTCCATTATATCTCTGTTGTGGGGATGGACTCAGCATGCTCGTAGAACCTAAAGCCACTATATATATGATTCTCATGAGTCTTTCTTTTCCTAACTTCAGACTTGTCAAGAAACTTTGTAAGAATTTTGAGTTCCGAAATACTATGCATCTGTTTCTCATTAAAAACAAGTTTCATGCACTGCTATGGTCAGAATGTTTGCCGCCCCCCCTCCCACCACTCCAAATTCACATGTTGGGATCTTAACACCCAGTGTTATGGTGTTAGAAAGTAGGGTCTTGGGAGAGGATGAGCTCACCAGTGTGGAGCCCTTGTGAATGGCATTAATTCTCTTATGAAAGAGACCCCACAAACCCCCCAGCCTCTTCTACCATGTAGAGACCTGGAACCCGACCAGAACATGACCATGCTGGCCCCTTGATCTTGGACTGCCAGCCTCCAAAACTGTGAAAGTGCATTTCTGTTGTTTACAAGCTACTCAATCTATGGTATTTTATATAACAGCCCAAACAGACTGCGACATATACCCATCTCTTTTGAGCTTGGTTACTATGACATCTTGGGTATTCTAGATAACTGATGGTGGAGTTTCTGAGATTATAGATTGAAGGCCAGTACTGCACCAGAAAAAATTCACCACAGTATCACCATTTCATGGGAATCTGTCCAGGAAGGCAGCCAGCATTTCCAAGGAGACACAACCCTGTGTTCACAATACTTATCCCAACTGTGTAGTTGATATTTCCACCCCCGGGCAGTATCTTTTTTCCTAATCACTGTTATCTTGGTCCAGTCCTTGGGTGCCTTTTAGACACAGCCCACTTATAAAGAACAGAAATGGTGCAGAGCTATGGGCGCTTCCTTGGCTTCACAACTGCAGTCTTTCAGATTCCACCTGACATCCCATACTTTACACAAATCTAGAAAAAAAATTAAAAAAGAACTGGAGGCAATGCATCCATCAGGGAGAAGGACTGTTCTGCAGGGATCATCCCAGTTGGGGATGATTAGCAGGTTTCATAGCTGACAAAATTTCTTGTGTGACCAAACAGTAGCCAGGTTCCTGAACCTTTCTCTAGGCTTACCTGTGCACTTACTTATAAAATCCAATTTTACATAACCCTGCTAAAATCATTTTAATCCCAACCCCCCACCCTCAATATCTGATCATCTTCGATATCTGATTGGGTTCTTCATTCTCTGCCACCCCCCCCAGGGAATATCTGATCACCCCAGCCTGTCTTCAGCAAAAATATTATTAAGTCTGTTCAACCAGAAACCCCTTTACCCCTGATGTCTTCTGTTATAATTTTCCATCCACCGAACCCCACCTTGCTCTTTGGCTATAAACTCCCACTTGCCCATGCTGTGTTTGGATGGAAAGGAACCTCTGTATGAGGTCTCTTTTCCCCTCTCATTATAGTCCTAAATAAAATTTATATTTGCCACTTTAACTACTGTTCAGCTCTGGTTTTTGTTTGACATCCACAAACTATACATGTCTGGCTTCCTTGTGGCATTCAGATCTCAGCATGAAGTCATGTCTTCAGAGAAGTCTTCATGACCACTCAATCAGCACACATCACATTGGATATTTCTCTTGTTTATTTCTCAACTGGTTTATGTAAGCTTCTAAGCTTATGTATATATTTTCCTCTCTCCCACTTGAGTACAAACTCCATGAGAGATGGAGGTGGGTCCCCATTTGTCATGATCTTTGTTAAATCATCTGACTGGAACATCAGACGTTCTTAGTAAATATCTCCTCACTAGTCAGGGAGCAGTAGACTTTTGACACTCTTAGACAGCATTCAGGATTTCTGGTATTCTCCAGTGGCTCTAAAGAGCCATGAACAACCCTCGGTTTTGCCATTTCTTAGGCATTATTTGAATTATGAGGCAGGAAGATGATGATGCGTGTGGAGAATAATAACAGTGACAAAACAGATGAACATACAGGTGATGGAAGGATCGATCAAAGGAGGAATATTCCACCATGCCCATGTATAGAAACTGAGGCAGGTTAAATATTTTTCCCTGCCAAAAAGGAAGAACAGAAGAACATAAAAATTAGCTGAGGGATTAAGACAGTCCTTTTTCCATTGCCTTATGCTAAGGAAAGGTCAGAGGGGTAGACCGAATTCACAAGTTAGATCCTGCAATGTAAAGTAGAGACACGTAAGGTCTCATGACTTTGTAAACACTATCTTAGACCATGAATTTGGGGGTTATAGCAGTCATTCCCTGAAAAAAAAAACAAAAACTTTCTTCGTGGATTCAAAACTTAATATAGCAAGGCCATTTGAAACAGGGTCACAGATGTGGGAAATAGGAAACAAAAGTGCCCAGAAACCCCCTTACAGGTTAACCATCTTGCACGTAGCAGGATCTTTCCGTAGTAGCAAGAGAACGACTCCCACCAAGGCCACAAATATGCTTTCACTTCGTAGCACACCAGACCTCCCATGAGAACCAAACGTAATGGCCATCCTTGCTTTTTTTGGCCTTCTTCACATACTCTGCACTGTGGCCAAAGAAAATGTCCACTATTGCCCACAGTTCTCAGATGTGTGTGTGTTCAGATGCCGCCCCCACACTCTCCTCTGCTCCTCTCCCACTATCTCCCTGAAACACAAATCCTCCCATCCTTCAAGCCCTAATTCAAGCGTCAATACTTCCTTTCTTTTCTCTTAGGTTTTTTTTTTTTGTTTTTTGTTTTTTGTTTTTTGTTTTTTTGTTTTTGTTTTTGTTTTTTACTTGTGCTTCACGTATTTCTTCCTTGTTACCTCCTTCGCTTCCTACCTTGCACCTGGTTATCGGCTTCTCTCTCCTAAAGATTATGAGCTTTCCAAAGACAGAAACAACTCATCTTTTTTTAAAAAAAAAACCCAACAAACTTAACAGAGGGACTTACCCCCCCATAGGCATTTGGTCAACCATTCCTATAGATACTTGTGTACTGGACAATAAACTACCAATGCATAATGTTTCAAAATTTTCAATTTTCTTTCTCATCCTTTCCTTCAGATTTTCTTCCTTCTTCCATCCATTTTCATTTTTTTTTTTTTTTTTTTTAGTGAAAATTGATCTCCTTAGAGTTTTGAGGACTACTTTATCTTAAAGATTTGTTTCATTTAGGAAAAGAACCTAATTAAAGCTATGTGTCTACATCGCTACAGGTTTCCCCAAATAAGAACTCCCTGGGTGGTTTTATCTACGCATGCCATCACCTCCACCCGGTAGTAAATCAAATAATTCATGGAGATCTGTCAAAACAGTACACATATTTAAAACTTGGGGATAGTTGTGTTATTAAACCACTGGTTTAATAGTGGCTTTTTATCTCTTTGCCTCAATATTTTGAAGCCATCAGCTTTACAAGTTCGTGGCTATCGGTTATCTCTTGCAGCATCTCTACCTGCAGAGAAAAGAAGTTACTAAATAAGTTAATTTCCTGAGTCTTGAGGGGAAAAAGAAAAATATGACAACAAAAAAGTAGCCATGGAAAATACACAGTGGTGAGCACCCAATAGAAACTCAATTAATTTGGATTCAACCCAGGAGGATATTATGTTAGGGGAAAGTAAGTTGGGAGGAAAATCCGATTAACGATTGGAACATTCCCCCTCTCCCTCGGGCAAGTCAACTCTATAGAAGCTGAATCCCGGCAGTTCCATAGATACAGTCTACTGGGGCTTATCCTTTGTAAATCTGTCCTGGTTGAGATATAAAGATAGAAATGTTTGTGAGCTTTTTAAGTATCTGAGATCACAAAGGAAGCAGCATGGAATTAGAGAACCATAAAACATTTCATTCAGCTTCACCGAAGTTGTGTTGATGTATGCTGACACCTCTAATGATGAAAGATAGTAGTAGTAATGATGATGATAATAATAACAACAAGTGTAGTAATAATAGCTACCATATGTCACATGCATTATTTGTATCAGGCAATATGCTTTTGAAAGATTACTTCATTTAATCTTCCCCCAACATCCCTATATGGTGATACTATTACAAATCTCATTTTACAGACATTGAAACTTAGTTATACAGAAATTCAGTTACTTGCCCAAGTAAAAGAAACCGACTTTGAACCCAGGTGATGTGACTCAAGTTGCCATACCGTCCAAGAATAATTCACCTTTAGAGATGATGGTGCTTATTTGCTTTACAAATATATAGGTAAATATGTTTTCAACATCACCAATACTCATCTATGAGTCAGGGGCGCCTGAACTCCAATTCCAACTTAGTCATTGGGTAACGTTGGGATAGTTAAACTCTAGCCTCTTTAAGCCTTCTTGAGCTCAACTCTTAAATGGATATAATAATGATGCTTATTTACAGGATATTGTGAGGGTTTAAAAAGACACTATATTAGAAGTTGTTAGCATACTGCCCTAGGACGGCTTAAAACGTATAAGCAATTGGGTCGCCTGCGTGGCTCAGTCAGTTAAGAGTCTGACCCTTGATTTCAGCTCAGGTCATGCTCCCACGGTTATGAGATTGAGCCCCGCTTCAGGCTCCGTGGACATGGAGGCTGCTTACGATTCTCTCTCTCTCTCTCTCTCTGTCTCTCCCTCTGCCCCCCTCCACCATTTATGCTCGCTCGCTCGCTCTCTCTCTCTGTCTCAAAAAAAAGTATAAGCAATATCCTTATCAATTATTATCAGCATTCATTAAAAAATCAGAGTCTCTGACTACATTGGAAGATATGTAATGAGAGCATATGCTTTCACACATACTTCCCACTTATTTAGCATGGAGCTATAAAAATTAATGGCGCCAATGCCAGAGAGCCTACCAGTTCTGGGAAATTGTAAAATGAATGATTGCCTAAATAAATATAGATTTTATGTTCACTGAAGTATGAGATCAATATTTCAGTTTCCTTCTGTATTAGGTTTATAGCCTATGTATATCCACTAATAGAAGTGAATTTATTTTGAAAGCTGTAATCTTTCCTTTAAAATTATGTGGGCATTGGAATTTGGGGGACAATTGCCATTTCAGTGTTGGCATATTTAGCTTCTTAGCTTAAGCTGAAAAAAAAAAAAGAAAGTTCACTTTCGGTAAGTTTTAATTTAATAATGCAATTAAAATCAAAACAAAAGGAAAAATGAAGAATGTAAATCACAGCATATGCCTGGCAAAGCCAAACCTTCAGCAGATTAACACCTCTTATTGAAACACTCTTTTTTTCTGAACCATAGATATACCCCTTAGGTTTTGCAAAATGACATTTGGGGGTTGTTTTCCATGCTTCGAAAATTTAGGAAAAGTGTGACTAGATTCTAATAAAAGAGAAGGAGAATATTTCCAAAAATTGAGGTGGCTCATCTCAAGGACATCCTAAAGTTTTATGCCAAATGCATGTAATAAACATGTAGGCTTTCTTATATTCGTGTGATTCCATTTTGGATTTTATGGATATCCCATTATCCCTGTGTAGTGTGCCCCTTCATTCTTACAGAGTGGGGTTGGAAAGGGAAAAGATTTCCTTTTTTGCGTGTGCACAGTTTTTCTTTAATGACCCTATAATTCTTCTTTCGTAGGCTTTGTATATAATTCCCATTTACCGTTCTTTAAATTAAGATGAAGACAATGGTCCCATCCATCTATCCCAGAGTGATTTGACTCAAGCCAGAAGCTCACTGACCAAAGAAGCAGACACTGGTCTTTTCTGGTTCTAAGTTCTTGGGCTCTGTTCAAACAATGCAAACACCAGCAGTGCCATACGATGGGAGAGCAGAAGCCTTCACTGTCGAGCCCAGGGCCTCCGACCAGCTGTGCTGTTTTCTTTCTCATATTATTTGGCAATTCTGTTCAATCCACAGAAAGCTCAGACGTGGGGCCAATGGTGGGCCACACAAAGCAACATCCCAAGGATGCTGCAGCCCTTCCTTACCCTGGATGAAGTCACGGGGCTATTTGTGACTCTCGGCTTTCCATTATTCAAATGGAACCACAGAGGTTATTATTTGGTTTCATTTTTAGATTTAGGCTAGTTTTAGTTATAATAAAAGTCATCTGGATAACATGAATTCTGAGCCTAAAATATAAGGAAAGAGAGGGCCATTACGGTTTACCCAACCTGTATTATTTTCAGATTATTCCCTGTGATTCTTTCTCTACTTCCAAGTCATACCTTCAACATCTAACTCAAAATCAGCTTGGACTCGGGGCGCCTGGGTGGCGCAGTCGGTTAAGCGTCCCGACTTCAGCCAGGTCACGATCTCGCGGTCCGTGAGTTCGAGCCCCGCGTCGGGCTCTGGGCTGATGGCTCAGAGCCTGGAGCCTGTTTCCGATTCTGTGTCTCCCTCTCTCTCTGCCCCTCCCCCGTTCATGCTCTGTCTCTCTCTGTCCCAAAAATAAATAAACGTTGGAAAAAAAATTAAAAAAAAAAAAAATCAGCTTGGACTCTTAACCCAAAAGATAAACTTGAACTCATAGATGTTTGAGTCATAGTAATAGTAATAGTAATGGGAATTTAGAGAAACCCCTCTAAACCAAATCTCAAAGTATATTTTCAAACTCAAATTTGAATTTGTATGTACATAAACACCTATGTCTGTGTGTACACACACACACACACACACACACACACACACACACAGGCACATGTGTGGGTATGTGTGTGTGTGTGTGTGTGTGTGTGTGTATATATATATATGCGTGTGTGTGTACAAACATGTATGTTTAACATGTTTATGTATATGTTCATTTATCTGTTTATCCATCTCTTTTCTTGTTTTTAAGTTTATTTATTTATTTTTGAGAAAGAGAGAGTAGGGGAGAGGCAGAGAGAGAGAGAGAGAGAGAGACAGAATCCCAAGCAGGCTCCACCTTGTCAGCATAGAGCCTGATGAGGGGCTCTAACCCATGAACCATGAGATCACCACCTGAGCCAAAATCAAGAGTTGGATGCTTAACTGACTGAGCCACCCAGGGACGCCATCTATCTTCTATATACCTAGAAATGCCCTGCTTTGTGACAATGAAAATGGTCAGAATGTTTGATCAGATCCTTTATAAATACAATTGTAATTATTATAATCATAATTAGCTCTGACCATGTCATGAGCCTACTCTCCCACTCCTACTCAAAGCCTGGCAACACCT
Source organism: Leopardus geoffroyi (assembly GCF_018350155.1). Taxonomy (NCBI): domain Eukaryota; kingdom Metazoa; phylum Chordata; class Mammalia; order Carnivora; family Felidae; genus Leopardus; species Leopardus geoffroyi. The sequence goes on along the minus strand of NC_059328.1, from coordinate 209,085,393 downwards.
CCTCATAATTATTAGGATAAATAAGGTGTTCCATGTCATGGCTTCCAGATCTTTCTCCACATCTTCTTACAGTGCTCCTCCTTGTGATAACTCCCAGCAGGCACAGGCTTCTCTTCCAGTGATTCAGACCAAAGAAGTGATCCTGCCATTCAAGTTTCTCCTGCCAAGTGCTCCCGATACATCAAATTCCTCAAATTCTTCCTAGAATTCTTCACTCCCCTTGTCCCCTCTTACTTAACTTTTAGATCTTGGTTTAATTTTCACTCAGGGACCTCTTCTTCAGAAATTCAATCTACAAAGAATCTCCCCTGAAAACCTCTTCTTTTTTTTGTACCTCCATTTCTAGGTGCATGTTTATTCATGTTACTGGTTGTTGAATATCTTTCTTCCTCCCTAGATAGGAATATCATGTTTGTCTTCATCACCTTGTAGGCCTCAGCTCCTAGACCGGTGCCTGTGTTGGAATAAAATTAGAATTTTTGCAAAGTTACGAATAAAAATGTGTAAGCTTTCATGTTGCTCGTTCATTCCAAACAGCCCTTACTAATTTCATCGGAAATATTTTGCAATGAAGACCATGTCTGAAGACCTCGTCTCAGCATTAGATGTCTTATCTGATCCATGTATAAAGAACACATCATAGTATGAGAAGCATCAAAAGCTCACCACAATTAAAATAGGAGAAAAGATGCAGCCCAAGTTTATCCATGTCAAACTGGTAGTTTAGGTAGAGACAAAACAACTACAAAAGAGCGTGGTGCTGAAAATGTACAAGTCGGGACAGCACAGGACAGGAAGTTGACAGGGGCTAGTTTTAGGGTGCTGTCCTCGGTTGTTCAGCAGGAACAAACTATGCAGGACAAGCACAGAAGGTAACTGGGAACAGGACTGCCTCTTTCATTTCCAAGACTCTGAACGTTCTCAAGCAAATTTGCCCCTACAATGCTTTTCAAATAGCACAAAGACCCAAACAGGGGAGACAAACTGTTCTCAGCCAATAGGAATGTTGGTGTTACCTTGGAGATAAGGATCTTTTGCGATCAAACCCATGTCCTAAAAACCTGTGACAATCACCCTCCAGTGCACAGCACTTAGACCGGAGCATAAGAGCTTTCCAATGGGCTATGCCAGCAAGCTGCTTGAAACAATAACAGAAATTCCTGAGTCAGGGAGATAATTGACACATTGGACACATGTGGTAAATGCCCTTAGAATGAGCAGGAAGCCACATGCCCCGGATTTCTCGAATTTTTCTGTGTATTTCTCTGTACAGATTCCAATGAGAAGAATTGTTTCCCTCATTTGTGTATCATTTGTCATACACCCACACAAAGCCAGAGCAGAACCTGTTCTTTCCCCTGGTGCATTTACCATTTAAAGGGGAAACAAAACACATATAATTTCTAACTATTTACCAGCAAGTGAGACTCACAACTGACAAAACACGTAGGAAAAGCACCAGTAATCCAAATCGCTGCCCCCACTCCTTCCTGCCCTGCCCTGTCTCCTGGGTTTCTAGTGAGCTTTTCGGAAACATTCTAATCCTTTCAGTGGGGTCCTGAACTTTTCAAAACACAGGAAGCCAGACCTTCACTAAATTATTTCTGTTACATCCTTATGTTCACTGCCATGAATTTGGTGAAAGCCAGCCCCAGACACAGCTGGATTGAAGAAAACAGATGAAAAGATATGGCCCCTAGTTCTGGAACCCCATCCATGGGGGTCAGCAGATGATTTGATATTTAATTGCAAAACAACATAATGCAAGTCATGATAGAATGATATATGTGAGCTGCTGAAAGAAAACTATCATTTTATTAAAAATAAACTGATTTTTGGATTGCAGCTATCCAGGGGAATTGTTGCTGTGTTCCAGCTAATGGCCTCCACGTCCGCCGTGATAGTACTATGGAAGATAAACCCTGGCCTCTGTGCTTCCGGTGTCCTCCCCAGAGTGCTGGCTCCATGAGAGCCCGGACTGTCTTCATCTCCTTCTTTACTCAGTGTCTAGCCGAGGCTCTGGGTCCTGGGGCATACCAGGAGCTTTAAGATACACGCTGAATGACTGAACACAATGATGCAAAACTGGAGATGCTGTGGGGTCCTTACTGCGTCTTATAATGCCACGCGTTGACTGGTTATCTGTCTTCCCAATTTCTTTTCCTCTCCCTCTCCCCCTCGCTGAGTCTGCTCTGGCCTCCTTCTCATTCCTGACTGCCAAGCACGGTCCAGTCTCAGGGCCTGCTTGCTTACTCTTCCCTCTGTCTGGAATGTTCTGCCACCAGGATCAGCTTGGCTCGCTCCGTCACTTCATTTCAGTTCTGCTCCAAGGGTTTTTCTCTGACATAGTCATTCCCTTGCCTCTCCTCCTCCCTACCATCCACTCTCTCCTTTACCCTTATAGCATTCATCACTAACTGCCATCACCTTGCACGTTTATTTATGTCTGCTTGCTTGTTGTTTGCCTCCCCGGACGGGAACCTTCATTCTATGGTGGTCCGGACTTGCTTCTACATCCCCCCGGGCCTGCAGCAGTGCCTGCCATCTAGTAATTGCTCAATAAACATTTGCTGCATTGTGAAATTCACAAGAAGCCATAAGAACAGTATTTGGAAGGTGCTTCCTTGTGGCCTGCCTCTCTGCCATCTCAGACCTCTACGGCAAATCCATGCAGAGGCTAGAATGGAATGTGCGGATGGTTTTCAGAAAATAAAAAGTAAGAAAGGAAACGAGAATGAGTCAAACCAAAAGCCACTTGGCTGATACCCATGTTTCCTGCCCCCTTTTCCACAAAAACCCATATAAGTTCTGTTAAGCCAAGTGACACGTGTCAAATTCGGAACACATCACAAATCTCCTGGTTCCTGCTTGCTCCCGAGCATTTCTACTCCAATTGAACAATGACAGCCTCTAAAAACATGCCCGATCATCTAGACGCAAATGCAATATTTTATTGGTAGGAAAGAAATCACTCAGTTACCCAGATCCTATCCAAATTTTGCTATGATGATGGCTTTTTGAAAGGAATCATGCTGGTTTGGTGAGCAATTTAGCATCATGGATCAAAGGACCCTGAAAAGTACATTTGGAAGATTGCACTTGTAGGTGTGGATCTCAAGGAAATACTCGGTCATGTAGGAAAAGATACATAAAAGGCTCTATATCCCAGTGTTGTTTCTCTCGAAATAAGGAATAGGAATGTTGGTGTTACCTTGGAGATAAGGTATCATAACATAAATATCAGAGAAAAGTGTTTTGTACCTGAATTATGAGACATTATAACTATATGATGAAGTACTCTGAAAACATATCAATGGTGTTGTGATAATATGCCTATTGACATAGAGAGATGGCTAGGATTTACAAAATTATATTTTTATATATTGTATATTATATATTTATTTTCTATGACTGGCAGGAGAATCTCTGTTCTTTATCATTTTTGTGTGTATGTTTATTTTATGAGTTTCATATCATAATTCAGTTTCACATTTAAAATAAGTAACTTTAAAGACAGAGAAGATAAAATACGCCCCTTCAATTTATAGCATGCTTTCCCGGTGGGTTGATATCTTCCATAACGGGGTGGAAATTGACTCTTGGATCAGGGGCAAACTATTGTCCTCCTGTAAGTGAAAGATATATATCCAGCACATCAACAGATACACAGGATAGCAGTGGTACTGTTTCACAGGAGGGCAATTAGGAAAAAATAAATCTTAAGGGGCTCCTTATAAGTGTAATAATAAAAAAAAATGGCTGAGAAAGCCCATTTCATTCCAGTCCAAACATTTTAATCTTATGTTTATGTATCTTTTTGGAGATTTTTAAGTTCCTTCCATTAATTTTGCACAAAATGACTTCTCACTTCCAGTAAATGCTGGTTTAAATCCAACCATTGGCACCGAGGGGAGGGCATTACATAAATCTATGAGGAGTTTCTGAAAAGAAGTAAAGAAATGAGGTTACTAGATCACTAATGGCAAAGAACTTCAGCTTAGGAGATTGTTAACTCCAACATCCGGTAAGACACTTCAGGCATCTTGAAAGCAATCCTTAGAAATATTTCTGCTTTTCCTAATTGAGGTCAGACAATGGGAAGTTTTTACTAATCCCTAGACATAGTGGTTTTACTTTTCTTTTCTTTTCTTTTCTTTTCTTTTCTTTTCTTTTCTTTTTTTGGCATTTGTACAATGCCTTCATTTAAGACGTTCCTTAAAAGCATCCTCTCAGTGATAAATGAGTAACAGACTTGGCAAGCCTTTTCTCTACTGACACTCGTATTTCAAAAAATCAGGGTAATGATTAGAAAAGTGAAATATCAAAGACAAGGCCCAAATCAGTCCCCAGAGCAAAAGTAGCTAAAATCAGAATTATCAGCACAGTTTCCTCCCAGGAACACTTTGGAATCCATCAAAAGGACAGAACATGATGCTAAAACATCAACAATGAGGGGGGAAAGGAGGCCTCCACCTCCCAGTATAATAAAAACAACCCTTCCAGGTTATCATAGAACATCCTCAAAAAGTGACTCAAATTCCAGTTGCAAAAACCAAACAGGCTGGGGTATTCCAGTAACACATTACAAACAGTACTCAGCCCCCAGATGAGCTGAGTTCTCAGTCAGAAGCTGAGTGGTGTCACAGGGCTACGATGACATTTTTGTTCTCCTTCCCCATTCCCAGGAATCAGGGTAGTCTCATTAGGGAATGACTCTATCTCCAGAGGCTTCCCACATTCATAGAGGTCACAGGTATGTATGTATGTATGTATGTATGTATATATGTATGTATGTATGTAAAAGATTTTAGTGTTTATTTTGATAGAAAGAGAGGGCATGTGCTTGTGCATGCAAGTGGGAAATTGGCAGAGAGAGAAAGTGAGAGAGAGAGAGAGAGAGAGAGAGAGAGAGAATCCTCAGCAGGCTCCATGCTATCAGTGCAGAGTCCAATATGGGACTTGATCTCACAAACGGTGAGATCAGGACCTGAGCCAAAATCAAGGGTTGAGCACTTAACTGACTGAGCCACCCAAATGCTCCCTCAGTCATAAATTTAAAGAGAAGCTATGGTAGGAGGAATCATGGCAGACCCCAAGATGCCCATGTGCTAAAGCCTGGAACCTATGAATATCTGACCTTACAAGGCAAAGGGGACTTTGCATATGTGATTAAGGTTAAGGACTTTGAGATGATGAGATTAGACTGAATTATCCAGATGAGTCTAATCCAATCTCATGGATCTTTACAACAGAGGACCTGTCCCCAGGTGGTGGTCAGAGGAAGGGAGGTGAGGATAGAGGCAGGGTCAGAGAGATGTCATGGGAGGACCTGACCAGCTATTTCTGGCATTGGAGATGGAAGAAGGGGGTAATAAACCAAGGAGTGTATGTGGTCTATAAAAGCTGGAAAAGTCGAAGAAAGGGATTCTTCCTTACAGGCCTCAGAAAGGAATACAACCCTGCTGATATGTTGATCTCAGACCAGTGACACTCTTATCAACAGAATTATCAGAAAATAAATTTGTGTTTTGACCACCACATCTATGGCATGTTGTTACATCACGACAGGAAATGAATATGACACCAAGGGTAGAAATCTCAAGCCTCACTTTTTTACCTCTATTGCTAGTTCTTAATATAAACCAAAATATCTTAAATGTCAATGTGACAAAGTCAGTGTTTCCTCCACAGTCAGACCACTCCCCTACGGAGGGTCACATCGTGAGATCAAACCAGTCAGTACCCAAAGTAGTATAGGCAGGGCAGAAAAACCAGAGTAAGGAAGTCATATTTCCAAGAACCCTTGTTCATTTTTCCCTGAATCTTTTAATCTAGTACTATAATGCATTAGGCAATATTATTCCACCATTTTGCTCAATTGTGGCTTTGTTAGAAAAATAAAGACCCTTCTAACAATGTAATTTCACCTCATCTTAAAAGAATTGAGCAAATTATAGGCCCTGGCAATCAGCCTGGCCTATTGTACTTAGTCTTTTTTGTATTTACCCAAAAACATAAATATGATAAATGAATAACAGGGGAAAAAAGGATAAGCTTTACAGGTTCTTTTGGTATGGTGACTCTGATTTGAATTATACATTTGACTAAAGATTCATGGGCTATTTTGTTTTCGTCATTTTGTTCTCAGCTCAAATACTGAGAAGGCCATCCATGACTACATATTTAACATAGTTCATCAGCATCCATCGTATTTCCCTGTTTTTATTTTTTCACAATATCTGCAATCGTTTTTATATTTTGGTTCATATATCTATGTTCTACACTAAAATATAAAGCTCTATTTAATTGCAGATTTTATCTATCTTATTCATGCTAAACATCCATTTTGTAAAATGCTTGATATTTACTAGGCAGCCATTAAATAATTGTTGAAATGACGGGCAGATAGATAAATGGAATAATGGATGGATGGATGATTGGATGGATGGATGAAAGAAAAAGACAGCGAATGCCCAGAAGATCGAGAAATCTTCACAAAAGAGTGACATTTCATAAATCTTCAATGGAGAGAAGGAAGGATTACAGATGACATTCTACATGCAGATAACAACACTATCCAAGACCCAGAAAGGGGCATAACTTTGGTGGTATGGAAAGCACAGAAACTAGTCAACAAGATTGGGGCACTAAGGCAGGGTTTGACGGAAGAAAAGTTGGGATTGCTGCATGTTGGCGATCAAACAGCTTTGCCCAGGAAATGGGCATAAAATAAAGAAAGGAAAATAGGAAGTTGAGTCCGGAGACTGGTATTTCAAAATGGGCTCTCTTTCACTGCGGCCTCTTAATATCTGAGCCTCTCTCGTTTCAGCGGCTCCTATATTCTCAGGTGGAACCATTTGAGATGCCATATTGAATTGCAGTTCTATGTCTGAATCTGTTCAGTGTAAGCCTGTGGGAGATTTTACATATCATCAGATATTCATGCTCTCATAACCCCATAGATGCCATGGGGGGAACTGTCTTCCTCATTTTGTTGAGCTTGACCATGTAACTTGCATTGGCCAATGAAACTAGTGTGGATCTCATATATTTTATGTGTATGAAGAGGATTTAGACATGCGTGGTTGACTTGGCCTCTGTCAATCATGCTTAAGAGAAAAGCACGTCCCAAGTTCTGCTGGTGCTGCTCATGCTAGGTCTCAGCATGAGAAAGATTTGAAATAGACCTGAATGTGATTTATAGTCTAAAGCTGAACACTGCCAGTGATAATGATGTCAAACGTTATATTCTAGTTAGTAGGCATTTTTATAACAGTAAAACCTGATGAGAATGCTTGCTACAGGAGAGCTTGGTCACGAAATGTAGCAAAGATAGTTAACAACTCATCACCATTTATCCTTCCCCTGGCAGAGTAGAGAACCGTGCCTAGAAAGTGGCTGTCCAACTAAAGACTGCATAACGATGGGCAGAAGCCATATGACAGTTCTGATCAAGGGAATGGAATCAATAGAAGTGATGTGTGTCTCTTCAAGGCCAACATGATTAGGAAGCCATATCTTTCCCCTTCAGCCAGCTGGATGCTGATGGCTGAGGAAACCCACAAAAGAGAAAGTCATAACATTGAAGAAGTTTGATAAATCACATAGGGAGAGGCCACGGCAGACCATAAACACTCCCACCTGGACCGTTACATGAGCAAGAGCAGAATTTCTATTTTCTTAACTACTAAAATTTAGTTTGAAGCTACACCCGTTAGCCTATGCAATATGTTTGACATGTAACAAAATTGTATATATTACAAAGTTATGAAATTATCTCCACAGGATTATTTAAGGATCACAAAGGGTTTATGTTTGCTTAAGAGAATGCTCTTCAGGGCGCCTGGTTGGCTCAGTCAGTTAAGTATCCGACTCTTGATTTCGGTTCAGGTCATGATCTCGTGGTTTGTGAGATCGAACTCTGTGTCAGGCTCTATGCTGACAGCTGGGAGCCTGCCTGGGATTCATTCTCTCTCTCTCTCTCTCTCTCTCTCTCTCACTCTCTCTCCCCCTCTCAATCTCTCTGTCTTTATACTCCTCCCCTGCTTGTACATTCTCTCTTTCTCTCAAAATAAATAAATAAACTTAAAAAAAGAGAATGTTCCCCCAAAAAAGAATGTTCATTTAAAAAAAAAAAAAGCTAGCTTTCAATGTGGTAGCATTTTAAATTCTTATGAATAAATTTAAGAAATCTTCATGTGTTCTAGTTGATAAGAAAAAGATCAGTGAAAATATCCCCACTCTCACGGAGTTTATATAGTGGCAGGAGTAAGACAATATAATAAGTTATATAATATTTTTTAATGTAATAACTGCTGATAGAAACAAAGAACTGGGTAAGGAATATCAGGCTGTGGTGTCAGGATTTGGGAGGGGCGATGAGGAAGCACAAGTTCATTGTATGTAGTTGACTCTTGCCTGAGATGAGTGGAAATGGAGGAAGGAAGGAGCCCCCTCAACCAATCTCTTCCATTCATACACGTCACCACCGCTCAAGTGATTCTAGAAATTCTAGAGTTCCCATTGTCCTCATATTATCACCACATGATTTTGGCTGATGTTATTACTGGGCAGAGGAAGAGGAGGGGACTACTCAGGCTCAACTGGTTTGTGTGGCAATGGTCCCATGTGGATGGGATGAGGCGTGCTTCCATATTGTGGAAAGCCTACGGTGGGATCCATTGGCACACAACACCAGACCTGTTGGTCACATCAGTCACTATTGCTAACCAGATGGATAAATCTTAAGTCTGGGGACTCTAACAACCCCTAAAGATCAAAGATGTTATTAACCTAAGACTGTGATGAAAAGATTTTAACAACATAGAATCTTCGGTTATGATGGTGACACTAAAAGACCATGCCCAAGGAAGGGAAGAGAAGTTTCCTCATTGAATAGCTAAAATTTGACTCTACATATCATTTAGATAAAGGAAGAAAAAGGACATAAAATATATGTCCTACATATAATTTGGAAAAGAGAAGAAAACAGAAATAAAATAAAAACTCAACTCAGGTGCAGGAAATATATTTATAAAACGAATGAAACAAAATGCTTGTTTTTCCCCTCCCACCTATCCTATATTTATTTTGGCTGCTCCCACCTCCTTCCAAATGGCTGGTCAAAACACAAATCCTTCTGGGAGGAAGCTTGAACATGCTTATTTCAGTCTACGAATTATCCTCTAAAAATCATTCCAAAAGCATTAACATACTTTGTATAGAAAATAAAGATAAAAAATTGTGAAGAGAAACTGGAAAATACTTGCAGTTTCTGTAAGCTGCTATAATAACTACATTGAGAAAGCTGTGATTATCTCACAAATGCTGCTCAAAATTCCCGTGATCTGTGCATTAGCTGTTATCAAGATAAATGTTTTCTGAATGACAGTTCTAGAGATGTTTATGGAATGGGGAATTTTTCTGTAATACAAATAGTTTACAGTAAGCCCATAAGAGGACACAAGAAAAAAAAAAAACAAAACAAAACAACAATATGTATTGCATAGCTCACTGTTTTTCTTGCCACTGAAAAATGAAAATTCTGGTACCAAAAAGGATCAGCAATGGACACCAAGGGGCCAGACTGTTACAGGTTCATTAAATGCCTAATTTTGTTCTTTTTCAGGTTTAGGAGACACTTTTTTGCTTTTTTAATCTTTGCTAAAATTTGATCGAGTGTTCACCTCGTTATTAAGCCATAAATGGAAGGCATACACACATTTTTGCTACTGGAACCTTTTAAATAAGGGTTAGGTTCACAAAAATGTCCAAGTATTCTTTGAAGCCAATGTAATAAAGTACTTCCAAGGCCAAGGATCAAGGTATAATAAGTCGCCATCCACTGGGCTATGCTTACCGTTTTCCCTCCCAGTCATGGTACTGAAGAGATGATGGCCAAAATGGTGGAGGGCAACTGTGCTGGTCATTAAGATATCATCAATCAGCTCAAATCCCACCCTTCCCTGGTCAGCTCTGTGGTGCTGGGGTAATGTCTCCGCAAGCCTTGCTCACATTTTGCCAGGTGCTCCCTGTTACAATCTTCCAAAAGGAGGCAAGACAGGAAGACTGAACAACTGAAGGAAGGAGAAGGGATTTATTTCTTCCTGTTTTGCATCTTGTTGTTCACTATTGGGATGGCATTTGATTGCAGTCTCCAGATTTTTCTAACAATTCTACAACTAGCTTCATCTTGTCTCAAAGGCAGTTGTTTCTCCTCAGAACTTTAGATGACTTGTACTTAGGGCTCTTCCTCCAGGCTTCTGGGGTTTAAAAACCTCTTCCGTTGGCTCCCAAAAGACAGTCGCCACTTCCTGCAATTTCTATTTCTGGGTTATTATCTGCATCCTCTTTTTGCTTTTTCAGTGCTTCCATATCTGTTGAATCGGTTCCTTATATGAAATACTCTGTGTTTAAATAGCAACTGTAATTTCTATATCTGTGACTGGACAGTGACTAATACAAGAGCCAAGGAAAAAAGTTTGAACATGTGAGGGAATTTTGGACAACCTATCCTTCATTGAAAAGGGCAAATGGAGCAAAACTGTACGTGTAATGAATGAAAAGTAGGAAAGGAACAAAGGCCTATGTGATGGAAAAAAGGGCTTCAACTATTTCATAAAATTTTCAACTATTAAAATAAATGTGTCGATGCCAACGATAGCATCTGATAGCTTTTATTTTTGAACTTCTGAGAGCTTAACATATTGACTTGAATATAGCAAATATCTAAATTGATTGTAATGCACCAGTAATTCCTAAAGGAAAAGAACAAGAAAGTCCATAAAAGACAAGAGGATAGGTATTATATACACTGACACTTTTCTGCTATCTACGTACTTTCTCCCAGAGTCAAACATTTGTAAATGATCTTGCCAATCTGTCTGCTGCCTTTGTGCCTGGGAGAGCTGCTGAAGAATATCACAGAAATCCACAATAACAGATTGATGTTATTTGCTATTACATTCATAAACACAGCTCATACAGGCATTCAACCCTACCCAAAATACTATTATGTATATCCAATTCCCATAATGATAGTCTTGCTTTCTGTATGTCCTTTCCGACTAACATTTAAGGCATAGCAAAGCACTGAGACAACAGAAGCTGGTGCCTGGGTAACTCAGTCGGTTAAGTGTCCGACTTCGGCTCAGGTCAGAATCTCACGGGTCACGAGTTTGAGCCCCGTGTCAGCCTCTGAGCTGACAGCTCAGAAGCTGGAGCCTGCTTCAGATTTTGTGTCCCCACCTCTCTCTCTCTCTGCCCTTCTCCCCACTCATGCTCTGTCTCTCTCTTTCTCTCAAAAATAAACATTAAAGAAGCGCCTCGGTGGCTCAGTAGGTTAAGCGTCCGACTTCAGCTCAGGTCATGATCTCACGGTTCGTGGGTTCGAGCCCCGCGTCGGGCGCTGGGCTGACAGCTCAGAGCCTGGAGCCTGCTTCCGAATTCTGTGTCTCCTCCTCTCTCCGCCCCTCCCATGCTCATGCTCTGTCTCTCTCTGTCTTTCAATAATAAATACACATTAAAAAAAATTTTTTTAATAAAAAATAATAAACATTAAAAAAAATTTATAAAGAAAACAGAAAACAGAAGCAACCTGTGATGGTTACTTTAGTGGCCCCCCAATGAACTTTAACTCTAGCATGCAAAACCTTGAATAGTCTCTCCCACATCAACTCTGGCTTTGACCATGTGACTTGCTTGGCCAACAGGAATATAAACAAGAATGATGGATGCAAATGTTTGATAAATACTTGAATATCAGGTGTGTTCTCTTAGAAATGGTTGCTCTTGGAAAGTGGTTGCCATGAATAAATGGACACTACCGAATGGTGAGAACCCATATGAAGAGAGCTGCTAGAGGTTGAAAGACCACCTTCTAGCCAAGCTTCCAGCCGGAAACAATAGCGTAAGTGGCCTCAGCTACACTGTATGGAACAGAGCTACTTACTGTGTTCAGTCAAACACGGAAGAAGAAACCTTCATCCTGTCAGAGGCCTTTGTCATTTGATGGGGACTTTCCTCCATTGGTCATCTCCTCTCCCTCCCTCTCTTTTGAATCTTTCTCATCACCATCCTTACTTGTTCTTGTTCCTCCCATAGTTTATACAAGTATGGATGTAGCTATCTTACTCTGACCCCTTATCTCTTCTGGCTATAACCCCATTTGGCTGCTTCTTTCCATGGCCAGCCTTTCAAAAATTACATCTGCCCTCTCTCCACTTCCTCATAGTCCATTTTCTTTTCAGTCCCCTTCAAATCTGCCTCCTGTTTCCACCATTCCCCAATTGTGTGTGTGTGTGTGTGTGTGTGTGTGTGTGTGTGTGTGTGTTTGTCCTGATCACAAATGGCCTCTATATTGCCAGATCTAACAGACTGACTTCCACCCACTACCTACGTTAAGTTCTCAAAGACTTGTCACCATTTATCACTATATCACATGGTACCTTCTTTTCTCTTGGCTTTTAAAGTACCTCCTGTCTTCCCCTTAGCTTACTGGTTACTTTGTCCGGTTTCTTTCTTGGCTTCTCATCTCACACCTGACTGAATCTGAGTTGCACGTGGGTTGTTTCTAGACCTTATGATTTTCTTCTGCTTTCTCTCCCAATGTGATTCTAGCTAATTCAGTGGCTAAATGATATCTATTACAATGACAGCCAAATTTATAGCTCTAGCCCAATTCTCTAGAGAACTATATCCGCCTGTATACTGTTTACCTCCACTTAAATATCTGACAAGAACCTTAAGCACAGTCATCTGAAACTCAGCTCTTTCCTAATCTTCCCCATCTCAGTGATAACTCCATCATAAATCACTTGCTCAATCTAAAATCATAGGAGTTATGCTTAATTCTATTACTTATTCTTTCAACAGACATTTAATTGAACACTTACTACCACCAAACATACACTAGATTAACATGATTCTTGTCACTGCTTAGAGTTGACAACAGATGTGAATGGATAATTACAATACAACTGGAAAAAATGTAGTAATAGAGAATAGATAAAATATGTCTACACGCAAAGGGATAGTATTCAAGTGCCATTCTGGGAAACAGAGGAAAACATTTCAGATAGCCAAGTTCTGAGAACTTTTGCTCTCGTTACAGGAACTGCTCAGTTTCTTGTTTGGCTTATTACTTGAAGTTAACCATACAAGTTAGATCACAAATTATGTATCCCTTAGGATAAAGGGTTCTCAGGTTTGAGATAAATGTTTTCCTAATGTAGAACTTCTGTCAAGCTGTGGTCCTGAGTGGTGATTTGGATTTGGATTGGTCCCTCTCTCATCAAATACCTTTGAATTATTCTCCCCTCAGTGTTTCATTTATGTGGCTATAAATCCCACTTCATTTCTTTTTCTCTGCCTTCTTGTTTTGCTCCAATCTAGCATAATTTTAGAGTGGTAGGAAACTTGACAACCCCAGTAAACCTCCTACTCTCAAAGACACATGAGCATTATGTAATTAAACAGTGAGGTGCATTGCTTAATACACAGATCTTTTTTTTTTTATTTTAAGCACTTATATTTGGTGACGACATGAATCTTAATAAAAGTATATGCATAGTTCATATATCATACTTCACCCAGAACATGCTACAAGATTAAGAATCATGAGTAGTTGTCCTCTGTCTAACGTGATAGTCTCAGGAAGTGCAAGGTTTAAAAGAAAATTATCGTGCTTCATATGAAAACATTTTGAAGTATTTTAAAGTATTAATACGGTGTGGATTTCATTGTACCTGTAGGGGTAGGAAATGCCACAGGTAAGATTGACTATCGCAAAGAATTTCTCCCCAGTTCAATAAATACTCCACTGGAGTAAGAAATTCACGGTAATAGACACAAGTTGGTACATACGGGTGAAAAATAATTGGCAAGAATGATCTCAACGATTATTAGATAATGTTTTTCTAATTAGTATATCTAACATTAATCTCTGTAACTTCATTTCCAAATACATAAAGGTCAGCTTTGATATATATTTATTAAACATAGCATATTTCGGGAAATTCGGTAGGGAGATTAGAAAGACTAAGACCTTCAAGAATTGAAGCTTAAAGGAGCTTAAAGGAGAAGACAGTCTTGTAGGGAAAAAAAAAAAAAACCCAGCAATGCCAAGCGTGGCAATAAGAGTACAGAAGGGAGCACATAGAAAAGAATACTTTGTTCTGGAAAAATACAGTCCTGGGAGGAGCTGGGTAAGTTCACTCATGAAGGTTTGAAGCAAGAATGTGAAGAATGTATAGATGTGTTGAATCACTATATGGTACACCTGAAACTAATATAACTCTGGACTGGGATTAAAATGGAAACTTAAAGAATATGAAGAATGTGATAAATTTTCCAGGGGCCAGGGGGGAAGTAGGCCAGCATTTGAACATAGCTAAGTCTTCGAGAATGCCAAGGGGCAGGGAGCGAATGCATTTGGAGGGCAGGAGGGAACACTGAGCTCCAAGCTGTGGGCAGAGCCTGGGCTGAGCAGAAGAAGGGAGGCTGAGTAAGCCAACAGGGCCAGCTGGAGACGGCCTGGGGTCTGCATAGAAAGCGTCTCTGCTTTCAGATAACGTTCTAAACTAGATTTGTGTTTGGTAAACATGAAAAGTTAAATACAACCTTTTGCATTTATTTAATGATGAAAAGCTGTGACTGCTATGTTTATAATTTAAACACCTATAGATCTTTTGCTGCAACTCATTCTTGACTCACAACCTTCCAGATTGCAAGAAAAATATGTAAATGTAATCAACAGCATACATTTAATGAGCTTTCATCTACACAGAGCTCTGGGATTCTTTTCTTACAGATAGGACCTGTATATCCTAAACACGTCTATATATCTACACCTAAGTATCTGTACCTATGTCAATGCCAATGTCTATGCCTCTATCTGGAGCTAGAGCTATATCCCTGGTAAGGAAGGAATGGGGCGGGACTATGAGTAACTGCTCCAAATAAAAAGGTAACACTTTTCAACTTCTCATCAATTCCACAGCTCCCACCTTGCTCTGAGCCACCGTCACGTCTCGCATGGATTACTGCAAACGTCTCCTAACTGATCTGATTCTATATCTGACCCCTATGAGTCTGTCCTCACTGCAGCCACTACAATGATTCTTTTCAGACATCATGCCACTCTTCCACTCCACCCTTTGACTGGCTCCCTTGGGTGCCAAGTCCTAGGATGGCCCAGGTCCTGAAGGGTCTCACCTTCTTTTTCCTCTCTGACCTCTTTCTTGGTCCTGCCTTTTTTTTTTTTTTTTTAAGTAAGCTCTACACCCAATGTGGGGCTTGAACTCATCACCCCAAGATCAAGAACTGCATGCTTTACCTACTGAGTCATCCAAGTGCCCCTTGGCCTTGTCTTTTTCATCCACAATGTTCCCCCCACACTGACCTCCTACCTATGTATTTCCTGCCTTTGGGTCTTTGCAGCAACTGTCTTCTCTATTTGGAACATTCTCCCTGAAGACATCCACCGAGCGCACATCCCCATCTCCTTACTGTCTGTGCAAGTTATCAATTGATTGTCTCTCACTTCTAAACTCATCCTCTTCCTGCTTCTGACAGGAGATCTAGGCTCTTTAAATATCTTCTCCTGGGCCAGCTGGCACAATGTTAAGCTTTGTCAGTAGAAGATGCTGGAAAAACACTGCAGCAAAGTGAGATCTTGCTTCCTGGTTCCAACAGCTCACCAGCCAAGTTCCTGCCGTGCAAGTGGCTTCCCTATGTCCAGCTCCTATAGAGCCCACAGCTTCTCTAGCCTGGGCTCCGGAAACACCCAAAAGCCATCAGCTGCCTACAGCAACTCTCCCCACCCCAGAGGCTCTTGTGATGGAGTAGTTCTGATGAGAGACTTCTCTGCACGGTTTTTCCCACACCCTAGAGGGAGGTTCTCTGGCAAGTTCCAGAAGGTGGATTTCCAGCAAGAGCACTGTTCCACAGGAATGTTTCTGCCATCCAGTAATTCACAACTGCAGCTCCCAGCAAGGCCTGGAACTCAGCTCTGGCTGGAGGGCAGTATCTCAATCCTAGGAGTAGGGGCTGTTCTTCATATGTTCTATTCCTGCTTTCTCTGCAGTTTGCTTTCCCTCTTACTAGTTGATCTCCTATTAATTTAATATTCTGTTAAATAATTCTTTACAGTATATGCTCCTTATTCAAATTACCACATGGTTTCTCCTGATTGGGTCTAGACTGAATCACTATCTTAACTCAAAAATCAGGATAAAGTCTTTTCTTCTCTCTCTACTTAAGTGTTCCTGCCTTTTGGATCCCTTGGCCTTGCTCCGGATTTTTCTTTCTTCCATAACATTTATAACCTTCCAGCATCCTTGCCAGTTTATGGGTTTATTATGTCTATAGTTTATGAACTGCTTACTCTTACTAGAATAGAAATACCTCAAAGGTTTGCACCTTTTTCCAAAGGTTGTTCATGGATGTATCTCAAACTCCTAGAACAGTAAGTGGCACATAGTAGATGGTCAGTAAATATTTGTTGAAGGAATAATCAACAGATCACAAGCAGCTGCCTTTCTGAATATACCGTCCCATATGAGGGGAACTTAACATGTCAGAATTTCTGTATCCTCTGGGGACTGAGAGAGGTGCCAATCCTTCCATTTGTCCTAGATTACAGATTATAGAAGTTGTTTATTGCTATAGGTATCGCCCTTAAGATACCACAGAAGAATGTGGTCCCAGCATCTCAAATGCATCTAACCATGTTAACTAAACCAATAACTCCTTCTTCTGTTATTTTTTGAATGTGGCAATTGGTTTTATATTTAATTTGCTTGTGTTCACTGTCAAGCTGTGTGCACATGTTGTTAAAACGAAGATATTCACTGTCACTGACACCTGACTTCTGATTAAGGATATAAGAGACAGCAAAGCATCTGAAGAATAGATCTATATAGTCTTGAGTTAATCACACATAGATAGAAATAGTATGTATATATATATATACCTTTTCTTTTCCAAAGTTTATATATCCAGTAAATAATCATGGCCAATATACCCAGACATAGTTAGGGGAAAAAATACAATTGAAATAGGTAACAACAGGCAACATCTAATTTTAATTTCTCATTGCTGTTTAACATATGGATACAAGGTTGATTTCCTCTATGGAAGTGAGTATCCCCAGTTCATCTCTGTGAAGTTCATCTCTGTATACTCTTAGCTTTCTTTGAAAGATAACCCAGTCCTTTGTATCTCATAAAAATGAAAGGCTCCATGAGATACAATAAACATCTAAACTCCTCAAATAAAGATTATACGTGGAGAGAAGAACTTTGGTTATTTGGAACTACAGGAAAATAAATCAGCTTGGTTAGCCACATTTTCCAGAGATATAAGAGCATTCTCAGAAGCAGTACATTTTTTTTCATTTTAAGCATTTCTACATGGAATATTTCTAAAATGCATTGCATCTCCAGGCACCTGGCTGGCTCGGTTGATAGAATATGTGACTCTTGATCTCTGGGTCATGAGTTCAAGCCCCACGTTGGATGCAGTGTTTACTTAAAAATTAAATTAAATTAAATTAAAATATACTGCATCTTTATTTTCAGCAGTTGAAGATACTTTCTCTGAAAAGCCATGTCTACCTCTTCTAGTTTGAAGTGTGTGCCCTTGATCTATGCTCACAACAGACCCCGTACTTCACCGACTAGAACACTGATCCCATTGCATTATGACTACCTGTTTAAATGTCAGTGGCCCTCCCTGGGTTGTTATGTCCTTTAGGGGACATTTCATATGTGCCAAGCACATAGCAGATACTTAATAAATATTTGTTGACTGGGATGCTTGGGTGGCTCAGTCAGTTAAGCGTCCGACTTCGGCTCAGGTCACGATCTCACGGTCCGTGAGTTCGAGCCCCGCGTCAGGCTCTGTGCTGTCAGTTCAGAGCCTGGAGCTTGCTTTGGATTCTGTGTTTCCCTCTCTCTCTGCCTCTCCCCCCTCACGCTCTGTCTCTCTCTATCAAAAAATGAATAAACGTTAAAAAATTTTAAAAAATTTGTTGACTGATGACAACCTCAGGGGCATCACTACTAACACTGAAAGTAATACAGGGGGAGAGTAGTCAAGGCATTTTGAGCAGGTGATGCTCTCAGACTTGACATAAACTCTACAAATTCTTTGAATTTTGTTTCTCTCCTCTTAGTATTATGTAAAACGATCCTTGTTGTTCTTTTCCCCCTGATTATTCATCGTTTCTAACATGCTATGGGGGTGTGAAAAGAAGACCTACAAACAAATGTATACTAAGTTAAAAACAAACAAATAAATGTGCAACTGCCATTCTGTACAATTCACAAGCCTCAGTGCTAGAAGGAGTTTAGCTCCAGTAAGCTCTCTCTCTTTTAATTCTTCTTAGTTTTTAGCTGTTCTCATTCGATGAAGTTGTCAGAAAGCTGAGGTTTCCAAAGGGTGATGTGTTCCTATGTTCTGCTCCATATAATCAACTTAATTTAATACATATTGTAGCAAAAAAGAAATTTGAAAAGCTTGTCTTAAATCACTGCCCTCCCACTTATCAAGAAAAATCACAGAAAGCAATACATAATATAGAAACTCTCAGTACAGACACACAGCCATAAAACCAAAGCACTCTTTCTTCAATAAGTGGATGTTTCACTGAGGTCAATTAAAGGCAAGATTTATGCACACTTGAAGTCACTCTGCCTTAAAAAATGGCTTTACACACTCTTCTTGAAGGTAGAGTGAGGAACCACTCGGAAGCTGAATGCCTTTATAATGGAAAAACAGAAATAATTTGTAAGATAAGCCTGGTCTTTAAGACTACAACAGAAATGATGAGGGGAAACCCCAAAATATATGAGAATAGGGAAGACTAAAACTGACTTCCAAAGTCACTGAAAAGGAAGAAATCTCATGTCTCTATTTAGAGCATCTCAACTGAGAAACTTGTTTTTTATACCTTATCTGAATGGCACAGGTTGAACTTTCTTTGACTTGTAAAGTGAGGATAAACTTAAAAGGTTTACAGTGCCAATAACACATTACAGCCTGTAAACAGTATTCTGTGATTCTATCCATAATTAATTTCTGTGCCTACCAAGATTTAGAAATGTAAAACAGCGGAGAAAATATAAGGCCTCACAAACCTAATGAAACCTCATTGTATTGCATTGTATTGCATTCAGAATGGTGACTCTATTGTAAACCAAGCTGTGATTGAGTGATGGGTGGACGGTGTGGGTAGCAGTTGCTCTGGGGTCTTGGATGAGTGGAAACTTGCTATGGAGACTGACTTGGAAAAGGCATTCCAGACAGAAGAAATTTCACATGCACAGAAGGGCCCAGGATCAGGAACAAGTTTGGCTTGTTCAGAGAAAATCATGTAGTTTGGAACCTCTACGAGGGGCATGCATGGTAGGAGATGTGGCTCTGGAGGCGGGCAGGAGTAAGATGATGAAGACCATACTCACATTTTGTGCGTTCATCGGGTAAATGAGTAAGTAGGTAACAAATGGCCCAGAGAAGTCAGGAGCTGGATAATGATATGACTGGATATGCAAATGAGAAAAGTCCTCTCTGGCAGTAGTAAAGAGGGTAGGTTTGAGAAGAAGAAACTGCAGGCCAGGCAGCTGTCCAGGTGAGAAATGACGATGGTCTGAGATGGGAGAGTAAAAGCATAAATGATGGAGAGAGCCAGACGTGGGACATCTGAGGGACACAACCTGGCCACACTTGATAATGGGTTAGATGTCCAGGGTAAGGTAAGGAAAGAAATCTGATAAGGCTCTTACATTCTGACCTCAACATCGAGAGAGGCAACATGGAGGAATTGGCTGGTTCGTTGTGGGCATGATGAGTTTGAAGAATCTGTGATGTCTATAGATAGAAGTGGGTCCAGAGATTCAGTCAGACATTTGGAGAGTATGTGGATTCATCACTTATTGATTCAACAACTATCTATCGTGGTAGAAGATAAGAGCCAAGGGCAAAATCTGGAGACATCATCATTTAAGAATCAGGCAGAACAAGAGACACCATCAAAGGAGATTCAGAGAGAAGTCAGGAAGAAAACCAGTAGAGGGTGGTGCATGAACAATGGAGCAGCAGGGTTACCAACATGGGAGTTACCAATGTCTAAAATGCTGAAGAGAAATAACAAAGGATAGGCACAGAAGGAAGCCATTGAGATGGGAACCAAGACTGGATTCAGTGGCACAGCGAGGGTGGAGACGGTTAATGAGTTATGCATCTGGAACAAATAAGAGTTGGCTCAGTGGAGCAGGCACTTGCAGAAGGCCTTTGAGAAACCAACTGAACAAGGAGACATACAAGATGGTGGCTTGAAGAGGCCATAGGGTCAAGGTTGGAAGTGGGTTAGATTAGTAGTCAAGGTTAGATTAGTCTGAAATGAGCTAATCCCATTTCCACCATGCTTTGGAGGAAGCCCACCCACTACTGGACTAAAGATTCCTTCCCATTTTTGTTTTATCCATGAGATGGAGAATGTTGAGATAAATAACACACCATTTTCCTAAAATTATATATATATCTATACATATACGTAGATATGTATAGATATAGATATATATACATATCTGTCTATACATATACATATGTACACAATTACTATAAATTTATAATTATTTTAATATTAAATTTAATATTAGGGGCGCCTGGGTGGCGCAGTCGGTTAAGCGTCCGACTTCAGCCAGGTCACGATCTCGCGGTCCGTGAGTTCGAGCCCCGCGTCGGGCTCTGGGCTGATGGCCCAGGGCCTGGAGCCTGTTTCCGATTCTGTGTCTCCCTCTCTGCCCCTCCCCCGTTCATGCTCTGTCTCTCTCTGTCCCAAAAATAAATAAACGGTGAAAAAAAAAATTAAAAAAAAAAAAAATTTAATATTAAACATTAAATTTAGTTATATATATAATAGCTGTTTGGTAAAATATCAAATGCTGTAGGTAATCAAATGGAAGGAAATGTTTTTATCGGAAACGCTCTCCAAAAGACACTGACTGGGGTAATGAGCTGGGTTAATGTCCAGGGAATATGCTTGTGTAAGTGCAAGGAGACTCTGAAGTGATGGTACTCTCAGGCCTTAGGGGCCAGGCTGAAGTCTAAAGAAATACAGAAGAACTGAGAACATTGCAGAACAGGGAGGAAATAAAAGAGGCAGATGTTATTTAAGGAAAGCAATCTATAAACCCCTTTCTTCCATTTGTCTGACAAAATCTTAGTAATTAGTAATTTAATAACTGACTACATTGCTCCTTAATGCTTTCGTACATTGCAAAGAAGAGACAAATACCTACCCAAGCTCAAGACTAGACAAAAACAGAGACCATGGGGCAAGTTGCAATGTGGGTTATGTCTAGTTCTCTCTACTTCCTTGGTGGATGCATGATGTTGTATGTCCATGTACCCATAAATGGAAATTGATGAAACTGGTTTAATTCAGAAGTTGCATAACTTGGGAACACGCAGTCTCATCTTTATTTGTCATCAAAATGCTATTCAACAGGTAGGCAGAAGACAAGAAGGTAAATAGCTTAAATTAACACCACTAATCCCTACAGTCCTGAGGTTCTAGGGAAAACTACAGTCGAAAATGTTGGAGAGCACCACTGGCATATCAAGGATACTGTGTATTACCTGGCCTACCTCCATATGGTGTTTTAGGGGACAGTGACTCGCGCCGGGTGAAACTAGCCCAGTGGGTCAACAAGAGAGTTCGCCAACGAGGAAAATCAGCAGCAAAGATCAAATAGACTGACATTTATACACACCACAATTTTAAATATTTGCACCATTTTGGTGTCATTATTTTACTTGGATCATTAGGTGCTAGAAGTCCTTTAGCATGGAGACTATGGGACTGAGGAGTGTATTTTATCATGCCTTTCAAGGAAGACTGAAGCCAAAAGAAATGAGATTTTTCCACTTTCAACTCAGCAAAACAACCCAGGCATTTTGCAGCAGGAGTGGCTTCCCTGATATGGGATAAAGGAAAGACAAAGAGAGAAATGAAGAGGGGAATTATGTCTTATTTATTTACCAATTATTTAGATTATGTTATGATATTTGTACTATTCTGGTGAATTATTGTTTACTGCTCGCATTGCTAATTAATCTTCCACACACTGACTTCTGAAGTATTCAACCAGATGGCTGGATGGTTTCTAACAAGGCTATGTGTACATATTCTCTTTTGTATCTTTCTGAGTAGGCAACCAGAATTCTAGGCTGTTCCAAAGACCCCTTCCCTCTGTGACTTACATCCTACATAATTCTCTCTCCTTGAGTGCAAGCAGGAGTGTGAATACAATATTTTTTTTGTTTGTTTGTTTCGTTTTCTTTTGTTTTTTAACTCCATTGATTAAGTTAACAGTATATGGGAAAAGGTGAAGGGATTTTCCATTGTAATTAAGGTTCCTAATCAGTGGATGCCATTCATCAAAAGGGAGATTATCCTAGATGAGCTATTCAAAAGAAGATCTAGGCCTTCCCTGAAGGGAAAGAATAGAAGTGAGAGAGTCACCCTCTTCCTCCCTCTCTTCCCCCCCCCCACTCCTGTCCTAGAAGAAGTAAGCGATTGTGTGCCCTTCAACCTGAAGAAAATCAATTCTGCCAACAACTACGTGACCATGGAAAGGACTCTGAGCCACAGATGAGACCCCAGCTCCAGCTGGCACCTGGACTGCAGCCTTGGGAGACCCTGAGGAGACTCCTGACTCATACAAACTGTAAGAGAATAAAGGTATGTTGTTTTAAGTCAGTAAGTTTGTGTCAATTTGTTGCAAGTGAACACCCTCAAAATGAATGTCCTGATCACCACACTCAGGAACTTTGAGCTTATCGGTCTCTCAGGGAAAAATCCATCTGTGTCGACAACATGGACAAAAATCCTCTTATGAATCTGAGACACTGAGGTAATTGAGGCCAAATCCAGATTCTTAATAGAAGGATGTTGGGTGAGACCACTGGAGGCGAGGTAGCTCTTTGGAGCAAAGTCAACAAACCTGGCAAAGACTGAGAGAGAGAGAGAGATGCGTTACGTGATGATTGATTTGCAAACTGCTTCATTCATGGGCCTCGGGGCACGTTTGGAGAAAGATCACACACGCCGTGGATGTATAACCCTGTCTCCATCTGAGCAGCGCCTGGCTCGACAGATGGCTTTAACACTAGGAAACCTAGCAGTTTCTGATTCCGTCAACCTGGAAAGAGGAATCCAGGAATGTGGGACTCTGATGACAGTCTCCCACATCGCATCCCATAAAACAAACAAGAATTCACACCAGAACACTCGCCAATGCCGGAACTATGAAGATTTTGAGAGCTCGCTTTCCCCCTTTCGTTGTGTTTTATTAGTGCCGGGCTACATGGGGTCTTGAGCGCTCGTTAGGCACACACTGTGAAGCACCAAGTGCCACTTGTCATGTGGAAAAGGCCCTAAGCGGGCAAGCTGCAGCCATCAAAATGAGTGGTTCAAAGAAGCCACCCAAAAAGGCGCTGCTGAGCCCTTTGAAAGAACAAAACCTGTGGTTGAGAAAGGAAGGACCCTCTCAGGAAAAGATCCAAGCAAATTCAGAAAAAGCTGAGCAGATACTCAAGAGCCCTACCTGGTATGTCAGTGTTTCCTGAGGTTCTGTCATCTCGTTTACTTTCAAGGTCTGGCCTGGGAAGTCTGGAAAGCCACTGGCACTGTCTGAACCACTCATCACTCCCTGAGAAAACAGCCCAGTGCTGAGAGGAAGGGCCACATCCTCTATTTTGCTAATGTATCTTACCTCAGGTTTTCTGCCTAGCAACTCGGTAAGATGGATTACTCACCACCGTGACAACAAGTGATCACAAACACAGCAGCTTCAGAATCAGTAGCTTCATCCTAGCTCACACAGTTCCTTAGCTCAGAAGTCTGGGCACAGCCAGGACCCGGGAGGCTGGGCTCCCTCCTCAGGGTCCCACAGGACCCTGAAATCAACATGGAGCTGAAATCAACATGGAGCCCAACTGTATCCTTGTCTGGGGATGCCGGGGACAAATCCACTTCCAAGATCACTTTTGGTGTTGGCAGAATTCAGTCCCTTGCAGTGACAGAACCAAGGTCCTTGTTTCCTTGCTGGCTTTTAGCTGGAGACTACCTTCAATTCTTAGAGGCCACTGATATTCCTTGCCACATGACCCCGTCTATCTTCAAGCCACCAATGGTATGTTAGTTCCAGGGAATACACAGGGTGAGTATGCCAGGGAGTGTGGACCCTTGGACACCCTCTTGGATACCACTCTGCCTACCACACAAGATCACTATTGTTATTCCCATTTTACAGGTGAGGAAACCAAGGCTGAGAGAGAGGGTTAAATGCTGCCAGCACTTATGTGAAACCAATGCCTGTTTGCCTTTAAAGACCCTATTTCTTTAACATGTCAGGCTGAGTTGTAAAAGGAATAGTCTTCAAATTTTTGTCAGAGTACCTTATAAACGTCTGAGGTCTATAACTGAGCAAAAACAAGTATATGGCTGGCCCTGAGTGGTGCTGATTTATGTCCCTAAACCAGAATTCTGAAACCCGAAAGTTCTCCCAAGATAATAAGCACTCAACCTTCTCCTCCTCTCTCCTTAAATGCCCTCGGGTCGTTTTTGAAGCTTTCTCGGTGGAAAATCAGATTTGGGCACCTTTCCATTGTCAGCCTTGAACAAGGAAAGAGCAGCAAATATTCTTTGTAGGAACAAGCACTTTATTAAAATGTGTTAAACTGCTCCTTTCGGAGCTAAACAACTAATTACATAGAGGAAGCCCCCATGGCTCTCATGCCGGATTTTCTGGTTTCTAGAAAGGAGTTTAAGTCAGTGCTTGCTCTGTGATGTGACAGCAGAAGGCTGAGTTGCCAAGCTGGGAACAAAACTGGTTACAAGGGGACATGAGGGAACAGACCACTTATTCCATTCGCCTCTGGATCCCCACTCCAACAGGGAGGTGCTCGCAGCACTGGCTGAATAAATGGAAGCACGAAAACCAGCATCGTGAAATGTAACTTTCTTCATTTGGTAACTTGAAAAAGGAATTCGGTTTTTTTGTTTGTTTTGTTTTTAAGGCAGTGACTTTACAGTGAATTTAGCCTTTGGTGCTGGCTTGACTACACATGTTGATTTTTTTTTTTTTTTTTTTTAAGTTTTCTTTTTTTTTTTTAACTTATTTGAGAGAGAGAGAGAGACACAGAGAGAGAGAGAACGAGCAGGGGAGGAGCAGAGAGAGAGGGAGACACAGAATCTGAAGCAGGTCAGACTCTGAGCTGTCAGCACAGGGCCCCATGCAGGGCTCCAACTCACTAACCGGGAGATCATGACCTGAGCTGAATGAAGTCAGGTGCTTAACCGACTGAGCCATCCAGGCACTCCCACATTTCAAGTTTTTAAGGACAGTCATGATTCAAGTATCTCTGCAGATACTCTAATTTTTGACTCACAGATATGACTCCACTAAACATCTCTATAAGAGGTAAAATCAGAAGCCAGGAAAACGACCCCAATTCCAAAAAAATATCTTCTCATTGTTTTGTAAAGGGACAATCACAAACGAGTATTATAAATTAAGAATGAAAAATAACCCAAAAACCCCAAGGGTGCCTGGGTGGCTGAGCCGGTTGAGTGTCTGACTTTGGCTCAGGTCACAATCTCTGGGTCTGAGTGTGAGCCCTGCGGGCTCTGTGCTAACCGCTCAGAGCCCGGAGCCTGCTTCGGATGCTGTGTCTCCCTCTCTCTCTCTGCGCCTCCCCTGCTCAGACCCTGTGTCTCACTCTCTCTCTCTCTCTCTCTCTCTCTCAAAAAATAAATAAACATTTCACAAAATGTTTTTTTTACCATTCTCAACGTAAGAGAAAAAACCGTAACTCTTTGTGGTGACAGATGTTAACTAGACTTATTGCATGGGTCATTTTGCAATATACACAAATATTGAATCGTCGTGTTATACACCTGAAACTGCTATGTTATATGTCAATTATCCCTCAATTAAAAAAAAAAAAAAGCATTCTTTGTTTTTTTAAAGGACTCCAACATGTAGAAGTATTTCAAGTTTAAAGAAACGTTTCCCCCATTATACTAAATATTATACTAATGTCATGATACCATGAAAAGATGATTACACCTGGCTACTACTCCCCTGTTATTTGGGTTGTATCCCCTGTTGGATACAAAATGTTCAGCCCAACGTGTAGAGTGGGGGCAGGGAGGGGGCTTCCTTTTCCTCTCCTATTTGTCTTTAATACAGGTGTTGAACCAAACTCAAATTTTATGTTATTCAGGCCTATTGATAGTCAGTAAGTATGTCTTAAAACAGTATTAACTTCTAGCTGTGTAGCAATTTCTTCCTACGATGCACCATCATGGGCATTAGCCCAGTGGGTTGTCATAAGGCTGGGAGGGAGACAGTCACCATCAATGTTCAGCTCTTTTTTTTTTTAATTTTTTTTTTTAATGGTTGTTTATTTTTGAGACAGGGAGAGACAGCATGAACGGGGGAGGGTCAGAGAGAGGGAGACACAGAATCTGAAACAGGCTCCAGGCTCTGAACTGTCAGCACAGAGCCCGACGCGGGGCTCGAACTCACGGACCGTGAGATCATGACCTGAGCCGAAGTCGGATGCCTAACCGACTGAGCCACCCAGGTGCCCCAATGTTCAGTTCTTTATACTCATTTTAAAGGTAACGAAACAGGTTCATTGGATCACTTGCCCAAAGTCAATGTTTGCCTGTTGGTCCTAGGTATAGTCTCTGCCTGCCCCACGTAGTGTCTCAAATTATGATGCTATGCAGGAACTGGACGAATGTGTACCTGAGCAGCAGGGGGCAAAGAATGTGAGCTTATACATGCTTCTTCTGGATCATACATGAGACACAGCTGGTAGGGCCTCTCCTCCTTTCCAATTAACTCCCTTAATGTAATCTAATCTATCCCTAAAACCCAGTAGATACCGCACCGAAGCAACAACAACAACAACAACAAAAAAAAAAAAAAAAAAAAAAAAAGAGCAATTAAAATATTTATCGCATACTTGTGGCCAGTATTTCTTCTCCACTGCGTATTTTTTTAAAGGTGTTACTATCGTAGAAGACCCTAACATACAGTCACAAATATTTATTCTCAGCGTGATAGAATTACAAGTTTAAAAAAATTAAATTGTACTTTCTCGGTATGTAATTTTTGTGTGTGCTCATCGTTAAGCTGTTTTTTCCCACTCTGAAAAGCTGTTTCGCCACAAAGTCCACTTCTTTTTTACGTTTATCCACAGGGAAGTCATAATCCCCTACTTAAATAGAAGCCGGTTACCATGGAAATCATTCTAATGCCACTGAATCAATATTTTGATTTTGCTGACATTTAATGTAAAAAGAAAAGACAGATGAAGATTCACAGAAGTCACTTTTCATCTTCGTTGTAATTGTGATAGCTAGAAAAATTTGTAAAGAAAACATATGCTCTGTAACGAGCTCCAGTTAACTCCCGGTTATAAAGAACTGCGAATTCATAAAAGAACAATCTACATATTTATATGATTTTGGCTTTGTGTGTACACATACTCATGCGTGCTTTCGGACTCGAGATTTTCTTTTTCCCCATCTCTGAACCGAGCCCCGATTCTCTCTTGTTAACGAAGTCAAAACTTGCGAGAGGAGATTCGAATGCATCCAGTTTTGCGACTGCCTTTTATGAAGTGTTCTGAAGAGGTGAAATTGGCATTGAGAATCACTCTTCTGGAGAAGCTGACCTTTCCCGCGCTGGATCCTAGTAACCCATCTGGTCCACCGAGCATCCACAAAGAAGTGCTACAGCTGAAGATTCCTCAATCCGCCCTTATTATTCCTTTTGAGGAGAGGTGTGGAACTTGGACCTCCAGTTTAAGAAGCTCATGCCGATCAATGCTCATCAAGTCTTGATGCCGATCAAGTCTCATGCTAGATGTAGTTTTCCACATCTAACTTAAATCTTCGTGCTGCTGTAACTTAGCTACTCTCTCTTCTACCCTCAGAAAAACACATAATACAGCTACTCTCTTCTGTTTGATACGTAGCTATTTGAAACCCTACATCTTTAGATGGTGAGGGGATCTGAAAGAGTTAAGAGCGGCTCTACCTCAGGAATTAGGTACCTAAAGCATCTTAAAGGACTGGCAATCGGTTGTACTTCTAAGACAACTGAATCACCGAATCACCACCACTCAAATGTTTCTTCTGTGGGACAACCATCATGTATTTCTACATGCGTTCGCTCTCAAGACCCAAGGTCACCCTCTCCTGAGCTGGGGGGGGGGGGGGGTGGCTATGCTGAGGCATGCATTTCACACTGCTTCCAGGGATGTTACCAGCAACATTTCACGGCTTGATCATGCCCTCCTGACTGACTACTTTCTTCCTCTGTTTCATCTTTCCCCTCCCCTTCAGGGGGTTCTTTTTTTATTCCCTTTGATTCCTCAATATTTCTAGTTGAGCCTCAACACTCAGATATCACCGCTCTAAATCAGTAAACTACTTTTATAAACAATCTAGCATCGTTGACTACGTAGCGTTTTGGCATGAGAGGTGGGAGACGGGCGAGTTATGGAAATAAGATCACGGAAAATAAAGAGAAATGAAAGACACTGCGTATCAACATCGGAGAAAACCTAAGCACAAGATTTAAAACTTACCAAAGCAGATCTCCAAGGCCCTTCAGTGTATTAATTAACAAGTAAATGAAACACCTGACTAGTTTCTATAAGCATCAGTGTGTTACAAGCTGAAGGACATACCGATGCCCTTGGATCAGGAGAAAAAGGGGTCTACTTTCTCATCTCCTCTTAAGGCAGCAGAGGAACAAGGAAGAGAGTTGCACGAACAGACCGACACCAGCGCGTGCAGTCACATGTCAGTGGCATTCATTACAGCAAAACAAGCTGGACCAGCCTAAGCATTTCTCAAGGGGAATGATTAAATAAAGTACTGTGATGTACACCTCTCGTCTTCGAAATGGTGTTTCTTAAACTGAACGCCATGGAAAATAGTCACAGGAGAATAAGTGAAAAATCAAGCACAAAACCGTACACATCATGATTTCAACTTCGTAAATCTGCATTCACGTACATGTCATTCACCCAGGTTCTCTCAGACACATGCACATAGTCATGCTTTTGCACATACGTGTAGTAGGAAACACCGAGCCCAAAGGCGGATTTTCCTTGTAGAGTGCGGGGATGAGCTCCACCTCTGGGCATTGATTTGTACTCTTCAGTATGCACTGAAGCTTTTGTTTTTGGCCAAATAGGCACTTGGACACCAATGGGAGGGAAAGGAGAAGAGGGGGACGGAGGGGGTGTGACGTGCCTCACGGACGCCCCATCTCGTGGGCTAAACTTGAGCGTCTGTGGAAGGAGGTAGACCAGAAGGTGAAGGAACGTTCGTGAAGGACTGGGGAGCCCATGTGACAAAAGATACCTTCCCAGTTGAGGAGAGGGCCACCCAGCTTTTATCGGCAGCTGCAAACCACTGCAGAACTTGGTACCCTGGGGGCCGGGGAAGCCTGCTGTGGAGAATGTCAAGGACAAACCAGGCGAGAGAAACACTGAGGGGCCCGGCAGAGCCATGCTCTCAAGCTGGTCATGGGCGGCCCTGGGAACCTGGAAGCCTTTTCCAGAACTACCCACAACACTCTGGATGGGCTTGTATCCACGCGCACTGGAGACTGCTCCGCCTCCAGCCGACTCTCAGGAAAAACTCAGGAAGGCGGAAACTTACTAAAGATCTGGTGAGATCTATGGTTAACCTGACCTAATTCATACTCACAGACCAACAAGGAGGCGGAGGGAGATTTGTGCATTTCACAGCCGAGGAAAAACAGAGGCTCAGGTAGACTTTAGAGGTAAAGATCGAAGCAGACACTGAACTATATACACAGCATGTGTGTGTGTGTGTTTCCTACAAACACATGTGCGTGCATAAATTCATATTCACTGGAAGGCAGTACGTCAAAATGTACAAAATCATTATTTCGTCTTCTTTGTCTTAAGTTATTTGAGCGCGTGAGAGAGGGTGCTCAAGCGGGGAAGGGAAGCAGAGGAAAAAAGAGAATCTTGAGCGGGCCCCATGCGGGCTGCGTCCTGGGATCGGGACCTGAGCCGAAATCGAGAGGCAGAAGCTCAACAGATTGAGCCACCCAAGAGCCTCCAAAATCATTATTTCTAAGAAGGGTTACAATTTGCCCTCTGTGTATTTTTCTGCCTTACAATGTTCCCCTAATAATCACATCATACTTCTATAATTATACGAGGAATACTAATCAAAGCAAGAACATACAAACTTTAGGTATCTTCCAGGCAAAACAAGTTCCTAATGATGCGAGGCTTTAGGGGACGACAAAACATACACGCACACCCCTTCCCTTTGGGATAACATGAATACATCTTGCCGGGTGTCACTTGTCAACACCTTACTAAGTGGCCTCCTGGTCTCCATGCCTCCTTTCTGGGACTTCAGGGACACGGGAGCAGGACTGGGAGACCCGGGGTGGGGGGGATGGGGGGGGGGAATGGGCAGGCACATGCTCGTCTGCATGCTGCCTGGACGCGTCCTGGCCTGTCCCCAGGGGAGTGGGCCCAGGTGTTACCTTCGGGCCGCTCGGCGGCCTTGCCGCTCTTGCCGGGCGCCGTGCTGTTGACCGTCTCGGACGACGTGCTCAGCTTGGTGCTGGGGTCCCGCTTGGGCTTGGGGGGCGGCTGCCTGCGGGAGCCACAGCTGCTGTCGTCCTCGGTGCCCCCGACCGAGTGCAGGGACTGGGACCTCACGGAAAAGCCGCTGGAGCAGGGATGGGGAAGTCTGTCCTGAGGAGCGGGCATCGTCATGAATCCCATGCGGAAATGTTTGCCCGCGTAAGTGCCTTCGTGGCCCCGCCCCACTTCGCCACCTATGCTGTAAAAGAAAGCAGAGCCAAATCCGTGAAGGTGAAGGGAGCCGGGAGGGCAAGGTCACGGACGCGCGCGCGTCTATCGAGCGGCCGAGCGCACATTGAAACGCTAGACTGCGGAAGACACGTGTCCATTGGCACAAACGTCACGCTTTGGCCTGAAGTGTGACGGGAAAGCAGGTATAACGTGTTTATAACCAGAAACCCTGACATTTATTGCGAGCCATCCTAGCACCCCGGCCTCCTGATGTTCGCAAAATAGCATTCTAGAGGAAAAGAAAATGCCGCATAGTGCATTTAAGGGGCAATTGTTTTTCTTGAAGGAAATCTTGGTGGTGGACGAAAAAGCCAACAACAAGTCCCTGACAGTGACTCACAGACTGTCTTTTGACACATGACTGAGGTCAGATGGACAGCACCCAAGATCTCTGCTTCACCAAAATCATCTCTACTTTGACCTGATTGGCATCGTGGGGAAAACAAAGCAAACAGCAACAAAAGGGGTACCATTACCAAATATAGGATGGAGAGAGAGAGAGAGAGAGAGAGAAAGGAGAAAGGGAGACAGGAAGGGAGCAGGAGGTGAAGGAAGGAAGGAAGGAAAAGAGGGAGGGAGGCAGGGATGGAGAAAAGAATTGCCAACCTCTGTTCGTTCTCCAGAAACCTTCAGTTGTACTAGAAACTTAGTTCTACTGACAAGCTTGCCTCACAGAATAAAATAGGGTAATGATAATTAAAGAGATTCAGTTAAAATATCATGTGATATTGGGATAGTTCTAAATACCTCACTAAGAGACAAAGTTTTTAATTCTTTATTTTTTTTAATTTTTTAAATCTTTATTATTGAGAGACAGAGAGACAGAGCATGAGCAGGGGAGGGGCAGAGAAAGAGGGAGACACAGCATCCAAAGCAGGCTCCAGGCTCTGAGCTGTCAGCACAGAGCCCAACGCGGGGCTCGAACCCGCAAACTGCGAGATCATGACCTGAGCCGAAGTTGGACGCTTCACTGACTGAGCCACCCAGGCACCCCATGTTTATTTATTTATTTTTGAGAGAGAGAGCATGAGCAGGGGAGGGGCAGAAGGAAGGGGAGAGAGAGAATCCCAAGCAGACTCCCTGCTGTCAGCACAGAGCATGGTCCAGGGCTCGATGTCACCAACCATGAGTTCATGACCTGAGCTGAAATCATGACCTGAGCCGAAATCAAGAGTCAGAGGCTTTACCACCTGAGCCACTCAGGCACCCCAGAATATGTAAAATTCTCAAATGTAAGGTTCTTAAGTTTTATGTAGGAAAGTTTGAACAGATGTTTTAAAATAGAAGAAATCTCAGTTTTGAAACTCAATGGATCATATAGGAAATGACTCTGGGGCCTTTTTCTATGTTGTTAATGGTGACTCTTTTCTGAAGAAAAAGGACATGTCAATGAGAATTTTTAAAAGATATTTTTCTAGAGTTTTCCCCATTTATGTTCATTCATCAATAGAAGAAACATTGTTAGAAATATCCCACTGGTTTTCTTTGATATGAATGATAAAAATGTATCTTTCAGTATATGAATTTTGGGAGACTGTCTAATCTACCTTTCCAGACATGTTTATTTAAACTTTTTTTTAACCTTAATTTTGGCTGGCTTGCCTTTATAACAATGAAATTCGAGGTAAGGTTTCGTAATTCTCTGTGCCATATCTTTTATAGCATTATAATGCTTGTCACAAATTTGACATTCCAGCAGGAACAATAAGGAATGTTTTTTTTTCTTTCCCTCTTCAGTTGAGGACTTAGGACAATTATGTGACCACAGTGGATAGAGCCAGAAAGCATTCAACAAGAACATGAGACTCTGATTCTGGCATTAATTCCATCGACAACTTGTCATTCAGTCAAAAGTATTTTTTTTACATTTATTACTTTTTTTCTGAATATTTTGAGTTGACATTCAGACACTGCATATCCCATCTTTGCGAAACAAAATAAAGATACCTGGAAACTCAGGGCACTAACCAGAGCAGAGATATCCAGAAACATGAATGAAAGCAAAGGCTTGCCTGGGTGGAGCTTTTCACATCACAGTAGTAAGCATCCTAAGCCTGTGC
Organism: Leopardus geoffroyi; assembly: GCF_018350155.1. Classification (NCBI taxonomy): domain Eukaryota; kingdom Metazoa; phylum Chordata; class Mammalia; order Carnivora; family Felidae; genus Leopardus; species Leopardus geoffroyi. The sequence continues at coordinate 209,052,370 of NC_059328.1, read as the reverse complement.
AGTGTTTCTAAGCATTTTACTTTCTGTGTTTTCTTCAAGCACATCAATCAAAAAAATATATAAATAAATAAACGAAGCTTACTCAAATGGCATGGTTTATGAAAAATCATTAAGAATTTAAGACAGATGAAGAGTGGTGGAGGTGGGGGGATGGGTGTGATGGAATAGGAAGGTATATCTTTGATTTGTGATGACGGTGGCCCTCATTTTTGTCACCGGTGTTTGATTTCATGTAACTTTGCCTTCAATCATTTTCCTTATTTCTGTTGTCATATCACTGAACAAAGAGTGCTTTAAGGATTTATTTAGACAGTCATCTCATTCCAAGTAACATAGTCACGTGAGGGGATTTATGCATGTGTTAATGCGAGTAGGCATTTATGAGAGAGTTACTAGGAATAATTGTATCAGCAATTTCTCTGTTACTTTTGACCTAAATCGAGCCTGCGCCTTTTTCCAGACAGATAATTAGCTCTACTGTTTCATTTCAAAATTACATTTTTTTTTCAGCAGAAAACAATTTCCTTTAACTCTGAATGCTTCTGTTCATCTATGTCCATGTATGGACACACACACACACACACACACACACACACACACACACACTTCTTTCAAAGAGAAATTCAATGCATACTTCAAACAATAGTAGGTCTGAGTTGCTGGTTTAATTTGACCAGGCTGCAAATGAAGGATAAAGGAATGGCACTAAAATAATCTGGATACAAAGGCCATTGTCCACCGCAAGGTTAAGGGTAAGAAATAAAGGTTATCATATATCTAAGTTCAAGAGACCAATAAAGATGATTAGCTTACAGCAAATTGAAAAGTTTGGACCATAGCATACAACTAATTCCTGAATTTATTGAAACATGCGGACATTTAAAAATATGCAGATTCTAGAACCCATACTAAATAAAGACAACTACTGAATCACATCTTTTGAGTCACAACCTCTGTACGTGCAGCCAATGAGTCGTGTGTTTTTAAAGACTATATCCAGATGCTTCTGATGTAGCCAATCCAGACTTCTCAGAAACATGAAGAACAACAGTTAGAGGCGTTAATGAGCAGACATCTGTTAGTTAGAAACAGCCAGGGAGACACAAAACTCAGAAAGTGGGACAAAGGAAACTTGCCAGAGACCAGCACAGTATCACAGATTAAAAAAATGTACAATTTATTAGTCATATCTTGTTAGGTTATCCTGCAGTAACAAATAACCTCTGATTCTTAGTGGTTTACAACAAAAAAGGTTAGTTTCTTGCATGCATTAATTGGGTTGGTTGTGTATGAGCTGTGTAGAGCTCTGCTCTATGGATCTTCTCCATTCTAAGATCTAGCCCCTACTGGGATATGTTCTTGTGGCAGAGAGAAAAGGACTCACTGAACCATGTGGTGTCTCTTAAAGCTTCTGCTCAGACATGACATAAAATTTTTCATTCACATTCCATTGGCTAAAACCAGTCTCATGACCAAGCTTGATGTCAAAGGGGTGGGGATAGATTCTCCTTCAATAGGAAAACACTGCAAGTTACATAACAATATGTGGGGATACATAATTGTCTGAAGGTAGGAGACCAAATACTGGTACAGCAGCTGTAGTATGGGCCACTGAGATCTCCCTTAAAGAGAGAACTTGCCATGAGAAATGAAGACATCCAACAACCAATGGCCCAGTGGTTATTATGGGGAATTTGTATTTTCTGTTCCTGTGATTCTGGGCTCTACAGGGTTAGAGATTCTGCTCTCCAAAGGAGGCACACTCTTTCTAGAAGACACAGGAAGGGTTCCATTGAGCAACAAGCCATAACTGCTTCCTGGGTAATTTGAACTCCCTTTGTAGTAGCCAGTAGGCCAGAAGACACGTCTCCATTGTGGAACAGGTCTTACACCTGGATCGGCAGGAGGTGGCAGGGCTGCTGCCACATTATGGGGCAGAACGAAAAATGTGTGGAACCCCTTTTGGTATTCCCTTGCCCAATCATGATTTTGAAATGCAGTCCCATGCAGCAACCCTGGCCCAAGAAGGGTTTGGTTACCAGGGGTTCAGATGTCTCATGGGAAGGACTAGGCTCACCAAGTAAGCCACTGAGCCCAGGAGAGGTGTTAGCTGAGGGTGATAATGAGGTGAATTCAGAATAAATGGTGGAGGGAACAGAAAATGAGTATCACTTGCAGCCCACGTATGAACTGCAATGGTGAGGGCTATAGTTTATTGCTCTAACTGTTCCTTTGTAAGTTTCCCCTCAGGAGAAGGAAGAGTCCTAAGGAAGAAGTCCTAAGGAAGCCATGAAACAGCTGTTTTCCAAACCTGTAGGAGAACTTTTGCTGAGGGCAAAGGGTGAATATGGCTTAGATCTTCCTCAAGAGAAACTTCTCCAAGGACAGCAGCTGTAGGCCACCAGCTTTGTACAAGGTCATCAAATCTGGGGCAGTATTTTAGTCAAGGTCACTCTGTCCCTGGAAAGCTCCTGGCCAAGAGCTGAGCATGATGTGACTTGGGGCCTGGCTGTTTCTACCCCATGTGGGAGTCCTCTCTGGGTGGTCTTGGGGTCTGAGCTCCCCTATTGGCTGGCTGAGAATTTCCCACTGTGGTGGGAGGTTTTTCCCCTCCCACTCCTCCTCCTTTAGCAGATGTTATACTGCATTGTGACCCAGGGGCCAGCCCTGCCTATTCCTGCTCCCTTCCCATCATCCCAGGCATCTTTCTCAATACATCTCTCACACTTCTAGCCCCATCTAGCTTGGTGCCTGCTTTGGAGAGGGCATTAACTGACTTATGTGGGAATACTCATGCAACCAATGAAATTCAGAAACCAAAGAAGAGGGAAGGGAAAGCCTAAAAATGAATGTGAGACCCCAGAAATAATAAATGCTTGTGAAAATAGGGCAATCTCTTGCTTCATTTAAATGGTGGTTGGGGAGGTAGGACCATCTCCACTGTAGGAATACTTGGCTGGAAGTGAAAGTAATGTGAGCTAAAGAAAGCAGAGTCTTTTTGCAATAAGACTGTAACACTCAAGATAGATGAAGCCTGACACATCTCATGTTACAAAAATAAAAATAAGTTTCATAATCCTGAATTTAAACAAGTATGCTTTTTCTTACACAATGAAGACAATGCTGCAAGATCTAGTTGTAGGTTACTTTTTTTCCAATAGAAAACAAAGCAAAGCAAAAGTATTGCTTGAATCAAGGGAGGTCATTTTCCCGGAAGTAATTGATAAAATATTTACAAACTTTTCCCCCAACCAAGTTATTGGCTAATGCATAGGCCTGGACATGTGTGCTCTGGAGTCACTGAGTTGTGGGCTCCCTCCCCGGTGCCATCATTTACAAACCAAACAATAGTAGCTATTGATCCCTAACCCCGTTTCCCTATCTGTTAAATAATAATCCTGTCCTCACGGATCGTTACCAAGTTTACCTGAGATACTGTACATGAAGCTCTTAGGCCAGAGTCTGACTTAAAATATGCACTTAATTATTTTGGCTTTAGAAGTCTTACTTTTAAATCCTGTCCTCCTGAATTTTGTTTGTAGAATCATCATGCACCTGGTAAGACTGTTTTTAAAGAATACTATAAGGCACCATGTAGCTTCAAGAAACTGCACGCAAAGTCAAAGCAAAATCTTGCATTCAACTCAAGGTATCAGGATAATCTAGACACATATAGTCCTCATGTTCTCTTAACTTCCTTCAATAGTTGCTTCTGTTTTTCAAAGCACCTGTTGATTGCGACAGACAAACAAAGGTACAAAACAAGAACTTCAAAACTGCTTTGACAATGCTATTCAACAGAGATTGTTACTTGTCTTGCTGTCTTCTTGAAAATCCATCAGCATTAATGTTTTGTGTCTCCTTCTGAGAACTGTCACCTTTCAGAGATGAAAACACAACCCTAGAAAAGGGTGAGCTAGCAAGGTGAGATGTCAGCTCTCAAAGTGACAGAGGTATTTGCTTCTCTGTGTGATGTTGAAGCCAACATGCCAATATTTCATAGCAGAGCCTTCCTTGAGAGCCAATGGGAAAAAACAGTATCGCATTCCATCCATCCATCCGTCTATGTCCTCTTTCAAGCAAACTGAAGGATCACCCAAGAGTTTGTTGCTTGGATTTTTTTTTTCCTGGAACCATTCTGTAGAGTTGAGCTCAAAAATTCATCTTTGACACAGATGCATCATCTAGTATTTCTCTACCTTCACAAACTTCTGAACCACCTGGAATTTTTTATGTTGATTCTTCAAGATATATTTATCTGGTACCAGAAAAGGGGCACATTCAGCCATGAAGGAAATGGGGGGAAACCTGAAAGGAGAATGGAGGCCACTGCTTCAAAGGAGATAATAAAATTTGCCAGTGGGCAAGTTGACTGCCATCATCTGCTAATTACTCAAATCTTTCTTGTCAGGCATTGTAGAAGAAAATTAATATTTGGACTTCATTCATTAATATTATGACTTTAAAAGTTTGCATTTGATGTCGCTTCCCTTTTGCCTTCTCTTCAGATACACAAGGCTAAATGCCAATAACCCTGTGCTGCTCGCCCTACCAAAGGGACTCCTGTCTCAGAACTTGATCCTTTTCCCCTTCAACATTGGCCTCTTCTGAGTATCATTTCCAGCTAATCTATGTGCAAGAAAAGTTGGCCATAAAATAGACCAAGAGGTTAGTGTGTTACACCTTTTTCTATTTTGACAGGTAATATGCCTCAACCAAATGTCAGACTTTGGAAGGCATCATTAATTATATTTGCCTCCATTTTTGGCAGATGGAACTCATCTCAACCCCCTTGGGCCTTTAGGACTACAAGGGACTGTTCGCATTCACTCACCCTGAGCTTCGTGAGGGCAGGTATCCTGTCTTCGTGCTCCTTGCTGTAGTCACTAGCACATCACATCGTAAGTGCTCAAACACGTGTTTTATGAAGGAACAATGAACCAAGGAAGTAAGTCCTCTGTGAGGATAGTCAGATTGAGGGCTTAGTTAGGGAGCTTGGTAGAGTTTTGTCATCTGTGCTTCCCAGGGAACCATTCTCCCTACTCCTGACGATGGAAATTCCTGGGTGGGGACCAGTCCTCTTTACTCAGACCCAGCCAATCCACCACCAGATCCCTGTGGCCACGAAGATTGTTGTCGGGACTGACAAATGCCTCAGGTAGGTCCAACCAGAGGAAATCCTGGGCACTGTGTGCAAGCTCAGACGCCCCTCGTCCCTCTTGCCACCATGAAGGGAGATTAGTTGGACCAGGTCCGTGGCATTGTAGAAGACCTGGACCTGGTTATGCCTGCAGCTAGGTCAACCCTAAAACCCTTCAGTTATAAGGTCCACTAAATTCCATTGTGTCAAAGGCAGTAATAGTTGGATTTGCTGACACATGCTTTGGAAAAAGTCCAAAGTGAACCAGTTACTAAATAAATGCTACTGACTAACTTATGTCAGAAATTGCAGTCGATGCCATCGGGAGCAGGAAATGAATGCATTGTACTTATTTCTTGCTTGTAAATATTCTTCCTACTTAACACTACAAGTGGGAGTAATAAACTATCTTGTATGTTTGTCCCATATGTATATATATTTTTTTCAATCACGCAGTATACTTTGATGCGGAAACTTGGCTCCAGTAAAATTCAACTGTGTTCATATTTTCTTTCAAATTGTTCACTCACCATCGCCCTTAATGTCTTCTCTGAGTCTCAGTTGCTCATTCGAAGCTGTAAGCTATGCATTTCTTGCCTTAAGCTCTAACATTTATTCTCAGCACTTCATGTCCTCAGCGATACCTAATTTCTACTTTTGTGCCCCTAATATCTTAACTCTCTTAGATTTTTTTTTTTCAGACATTAACTTCTTGTGTCTGGCTATTTATTGACACTTCTTGGATCTTAAGGCCAAGTGTTAAAAATGGAATCTTTACACACTTGTTTTGTCAACTGCTGGTTGACGGTTACGGAAAAGCAAAACAAAACAGAATAAAACAGAAAAGAAAAGAAAAAAAAAAAACTGCCCCAAAGAGATAACATGCAATTTCCATTAGCTCCAGATGTTATACTTAAAGTTGGTATTCTTAAGCATCTAATCTGTTATTTCTCCTTGCCAGAATATTTCAGCACTGCCCCAAATTTGATACTTCAGAAAGAGTATGACATATCTAATCAACCAGTGACTAATTTTCTCATTTTAGGTAGGAGGCACATGTTTTCTGAGCCTCAATTACCTTTATCTTCATAATGATGGAAGTACTTTCCAGGGTTGTTGTAAGAAATTAAAAGAAGATTAAAAATTTCAAAGTCACCTAGCAATGTGGCCAGTACAAATGGAAGTTGGACAAACATTAATTTACCAGGCAACTACATATCACTTTTTGTCTCTCGGTACCCAACTATAAAATAAACATCTTAATGATCAGTTTCCAGCCCACAGCACCATAAAGGAATATCAATACAATTTGCTTATTTCCATAAGTGGACTTTGACAGTGATTGACATACGACATACCTCCAAATCCAGAAAAAAAAAAATTGCTCCAAAGTAAAGAAAAAAGAGCAAAAATAATTCATTTTTTTCTGTCATAATTATTGGTTGAGTACAATATAGAGTTTGGCAAATCTACTGAATACATTTACGGTTATTATGTCAAACTTCATAATATTTAAAATTTTTATGAAAGTTAGGGTTCAGGGCAATCATGGCTAGGGAGTTATGCTTGAAAAAAAATGTAACTTTTTTGAAAATCTTTTTAATTTGAGAGAGAGAGAGAGAGAGAGAGCACAAGTGGCAGAAGAGCAGAGAGGCAGACACAGAATCTGAAGCAAGCTCCAGGCTCTGAGCGGTCAGCACAAAACCCAACATGGAACTTGAAATCATGAACCCTGAGATCATGACCTGAGCCAAAGTCAGATGCTCAACCAACTGAGCCACCCAGGTGCCCCACAAATGTAACATTTTTTTTTAATTTTTTTTTCAACGTTTATTTATTTTTGGGACAGAGAGAGACAGAGCATGAACGGGGGAGGGGCAGAGAGAGAGGGAGACACAGAATCAGAAACCGGCTCCAGGCTCTGAGCCATCAGCCCAGAGCCTGACGCGGGTCTCGAACTCACGGACCGCGAGATCGTGACCTGGCTGAAGTCGGACGCTTAACCGACTGCGCCACCCAGGCACCCCCAAATGTAACATTTTTAATCACAAAGTACTTATTGTCAATAGTTTGAGGTTGATCATGCTATGATTCACTTGATGCTTATTCATAACAATAAAATCCAAGATATAATAATAAATTAATAATTAATAATTAAAAATAATAAAAGTAAAGGAAGTGTGAGCAGGGAATAGAGATTGTTAACCTTTATCAAAGTTATATGCTTATTAAAGACTAGGCATAGAACATTCTACAGAACATCTTTCAGAGACTTATTTTTACTAAGACATGACAACTGCTTTTAAGATTAACATATGTTATTATCTATGGCACTATGGAATTTAAAATTAAAATATTTCCTATGTCTGTACATAAATAAGATTTCTCTGCTTCTTAAAGTGTCATGGCTTGAAGAAAAGAGGGTATAGGGAAAATTCAAATCAAATCATGATATTCAGATTCAACTTAGAACATAGTTTACAGAACTTCACATCGTGGGAGATCTTTTCCAAAAATTCAACCAAAGACGGGGAGGTTCTAGAAAATATATTTTATTTGTGTCTTCAAAACTGACATAAGCTTTGAATGCGGTTTGAGAACATGCCAACTTTTTACAAATGAGTTTAGCTAACCATATGTGGCTCATTTTTTCCAACCTAGAAGTGGAAACTAGAAATACAGAATGTTAACATTTAATGGCCTTGAACCTCCTCAGCAGACAGGGCTAACTTCAGGCCAGTTTAAAGTATAATATGGGTTTGGCTTTCTCAAAGGTATAATTTTTACAGAGGAAGAAACAACTCTACGTTGAGGCACTTAATTCATTTACTCACTATTTATTCAAAAAGTATCCGAGGACTTACTTTCTGGCCGTGACCAAAGCCCAGGGGTCAGTATCCTCAGGGAACCACAGGCTATTGAACCAGCATGATTTCAGCACCATGTGGTTGGATGTGCCCTTAGAGGAAGTACAGAGCAGGTGGAATGGAAGAACGAGTCGTGAGGTCCTGACCACGACCGAGGGGCTGGGAAGTCCCATGGAGGAAGTGGCTTTTCAGCTGATACAGAGCACGAGTAAAACTTAATCAGAAAAGGGAGAGAAGTGGGGAGAAGAGAATTTGTGTGTTGACCGTGAGGATCTAGGGAAACCAAAAAATTATAGAGGTATTTGGGCAGAACTTGATCGAACCTGTTTGTTTTGTATTCCCAAAGGCTAGAATGATGCCTGGCTCAAAGAGGTCACCCAATAAACATTTATTAAATGAATGAATGCAGAAATATATGATTGGAAAAGTTCAAGAGTAACTCCTGGGTTTCTTAACCACCCGGATGGATGATAATGTTTTTCTTTTCTTTTTTTTAACGTTTATTCATTTTTTGAAAGACAGAGAGAGACAGAGTGTGAGTGAGGGAGGAGCAGAGAGAGGGGGAGACAAAGAATCCAAAGCAGGCTCCAGGCTCGGAACTGAGAGCACAGAGCCCGATGCGGGGCTCGAACTCACAAACCGTGAGATCATGACCTGAGCCGAAGTCGGGTGCTCAACCTACTGAGCCATCCAGGCGCCCAGGATGATAATGTTTTTCAATGGCTGTCTGCACTATTTCCCAGATAGTCTCCATTTTCTTAATTTATGATAAAGGAGGAAGGAAAAATCTGTGAGTCCTCAAACATTATTAATTCCCGTCCTTGTTAGAAGAGTTAATAATTTGAATTCAAGGATCAACTTAATCCCCTCTTCTCCGTCTCCACTGTCCTGCTTTGGTTTAGATGCTCATCATTTCTGGGCTCAATTAATGCAATGGCTTCTTAGCTGATCTTTTTTTTTCCACATTGCTGCCAGATTATCCTTGTAAATGCAGATTTGTTCATGTCACTCCCTAAATTAAAACTCCCTGATGGCTTTTCCATTTCTTCGGACTAAAAATGCGCGATTTCATATAACACTCAAGGTCTTTCAAATATTCAGATCTTATGCTAAGTCTCAACTGCAACATTGTCCCTCCTTGATTTTAAGATTATCCTGATATAACATGTTCCCACCTTCACTTTGTTCCAGATTGTTGACTCAAAGGTAAAGTTCAAGACCAACCACATGTCAAGTGTGGCAATGAGTCTTGAGAAGACAGACAGGTTACATCATGACCCCAGGCAGCAGTCACGCTGCTCTGTCTTCCTGAACTTCTTCCTTTGGCTAAATCATGTTTTAAGATCTAATTCAGATATAGTAGTTTCTTCGAAGGAGGCTCCCATTATCAGCCAGGCTTTATCAAAGTTGAACTCAATACCTCCCGTCTGGGCTGTCAAGGGGTTCTGTGCTTCTCCATATCAGAGCCCTTCCTTTATGGCACTCTACAGTTGTCATCTGTGAGTGGACCTCCTCTATTGGTCTGTGAGCCCCTTGAGGGACAGACCATCAACTATTTCCAAAAAGAAGAAAGTAGGTAGGGATAATGGAAGGGAGGGAAAGATATGACTCATGAAGTACTGTTTGATACTTTCGGGAACCTTCTCTTCTTCAATTTTTTTGGCTTAGGATTCCCCAACCATTATTGGAAGGATAAAAGCTGAAATGACACTATGAGACTCAGGTAAGGTTATCCAAAAAGTATTTTCACTGTTAAAACAAAATGGAGGCGGGGCGCCTGGGTGGCTTTGTCGGTTAAGCGTCCGACTTCGGCTCAGGTCATGATCTCACGGTCCCTGAGTTCGAGCCCCGCGTCGGACTCTGTGCTGACAGCTCAGAGCCTGGAGCCTGTTTCAGATTCTGTGTCTCCCTCTCTATCTGCCCCTCCCCTGTTCAGGCTCTGTCTCTCTCTGTCTCAAAAATAAACAAACGTTAAAAAAAATTTTTTTTTAAAATGGAGGCTCTTAATAGCTACCTGTCATATTGTTTGTAGATAATTTTTACTTTATTTAACAGATCCATGGGTTAGATTGGATTCTTCTTTAACTTTGTAAAACATATTGATTAACAGCCATAGCATTCTAAATACCCATAGTCAATAGGCCAAGCTCTCTGGCACGTCCACACACGTATGTTCTGGAGACTAAATTGTAACTGTGTGCTTCTGAGAATTAGTTATGTTTGCTGTCAATCCTGCTTATGTCTACTGTGCTTTGGGCCATAGTTATATAGTTTTAAATATTATATAAACCAAAGAATATGAGTGTGAATAATTAGTGAGAATTTCCCTAGGAACTCTGTTGAAAAACTCTGTTGACTGCTTCGAAGGTTCTCAATAAAAGGAGACTTACTAAAAAAAAAAAAAAGGTCTACATGGATGAGATCAGATTAAGGTAAATCTGTGAAATCTAAAAGAACTCTGAATTGTGCTTGTTTTCCCAAATGTCTTGAAATTCTGGCACTGCTTTTAAGAAACTGAAGCCACATTAAAAAGGGAAAACTAATGAGCACATATTAAGCACAAAGTTTTTATAGAAGCGGAATTGGGGAAAACGTACACAAGCAAATGACTGTTGCAAAATTTGGTGAACGATGTGTATTTACAACCTTGAATTTTAAAAAGTTTTGTATGTGCAGGGCACCTGGGCGGCTCAGTTGGTTACGCGTCCGACTTCGGCTCAGGTCATGTGCTCGAGGTTCGTGGGTTCAAGCCCCATGTCAGGCTCTGTGGTGACAGCTCAGAGCCTGGAACCTGTTTCAGATTCTGTGTCACCCTCTTTCTCTGCCCCTCCCCCACTGGGACTCTGTCTCTCTGTCTGTCTGTCTCTCTCTCTCAAAAATAGATAAACATTAAAAAAGGTTTTTAAGTGTTTTATGTGCTTATGTGTTTCTCTTCTTGATATTTCTCTATTTTTTTTACTTTTGTTCAATCAAGTCTCAATTATATTAGATCTTCTATATTCATATTCTACAAATAAACCCACTAGCAAAGAACCTGGCATATAGTAGATAGTAGAGGCACAGTAAGTCTCAAAAAATGTTGGTTTCATCGCTCCGTCCTTCCCCTAATATTATGCAAGACTTAAAGATAATTGATTCAAAGGAAGTTACTTTAGAAATAACCATTCTAAAAAATCAAATTTTCCTTAATATATACTATTGCATACAGCCCAAAAAAATAATGCAGAATATTAATTCATTCCTGGAAAATTATTTAAGCCATTACATTTTTAAGTCACTTTGGAAATGGACCCTGGAAGAAGAGCACATTTTCTTAGTGGTGATAGTGTGCAAAACGATGTTCTCAATTCAGGAAAGAGCCAGACAACTCAGGAAAAGCAGCAGATGCCATGCTCTTCAGTACTATTTCAATATATTTTCTCTTCTGAGAAGTTACATACCAGTAGCTGGGAAACTACGGAATTTCCCAGACTAGATCATTACCTATGTCGCTACATTAGAATCTGACATCATCATTGAAAGCTGCTGATAATGTATGCAAAAATAGGAAAATTTATACGCCATTTTGTAGAGCCTATATTATCCATGATATTGGCATAAAGGGATTGATATAGCCCAAATTTACTAGACATGCATTTCACAGCCAGAAGAATGAGTTTTCCTTGAATCTGTAAAACTTCCAAGTCCATAGTCACTCATTCATTTACCTTCTAGAAGAGAGATGATAAGATTTGCCAAGCCAAAGGAGAAGACTGTAATAAGAAAGCTTTAATGTCAGTTCTATCTCAAATGTAAGGCATTCACCCCTCACAAAGATTTGTAATATGCGCCTCTCTTGAAAATGGCATCTTAAAATTCAATGGAATGATGCTCTAAATTTCTTGAATAAAAGATCTCAAAACCTTTGTGGAAAGTACTACAGATGCAGAGTATTTGAGCACAGTGAAATGCCACTTGCAACATATTCTGCTCCGTTCCCAGAAAAAGTTTGTAGTTTCAACAGAGTTATGGGGTGACAGAGGAAAATGTACTTTGGAAAGATCAGGAAACTCTAGACATGCCTGTACAGAACAGTGGTGGAAATGATTTCTCAATGCATAAAAATACAGAGTTCTTGTATCTTCTGTATCAGGCCAACAATCACCCAATGTCTTTCTAGATAGTATTTTCAGATTATCTGAATTCAACTTAAAGTCACCCTTTTTAAGAGTGAGGGTGGCACTACATTTACCCATGGTGTACACTTCATCGTGACTCTTTCAAAGTTTTAAGACCCCCTGGTTTTGGTAAATCGCATCCCAGGCCCTCAGCAGAGCACCCGCAGGTCTGTTTCACCGAGAAGAGTTTGCCCCCTAACGGGAGACTTCTTTGTCTTTCTCTCCAACGTTGAAGTTCTCCACATCGTGAACTGTGCCCTTTCTCTGGTTTCTTGACTCAATCTCCCTCAGTAGAATTTTTCAACATAATATTCTAATTCCGTAACCTCAGAGATTTTCCTTTTTGGGTGTTCAGATACTTCTTTATCCCTTTACAGCTGTTTTCACTCTTATTGAGCACAACTTCTTTCTGGAACGTCCTGTTGTTGTTGTTATTTGGCTTCCCTGCAATCATCCTTTTTTACTTTTCATCATTTTCATTGCTCCTACTTAGTATCTTCACTGACTTACTACCCCTCATGCTTCAGTACAAGTCAAGGTCCTGTTTTCCTTATTTCTCCTTTTTCCGACAAAGGAAATAGCATTTTTAAAGACTTGAACGCTCTTTATTTATATGATTTCTAATCTAATATTCCACTGTCTCTTGTAGCCTGAGACATATATTTGCTCTCCCTCTACAATGCTGGATATTTCCAAATGGATATTTGACACTCAAGGTCAATGTGAGCTCAGCATCATTTCCCTGTTCCCTCTATTGATACTTAGTCCTCTATAGGATCATCAGTCTATCAGTCACAGAGAACTAAACCTTCCAAACAATTTGACACCTAGTTTCTTCTTATATGCTTACATTCAACTGGTCAACAAAGCCTTCCTCTTCTCCTTGGATTTCCTATTTTCCAAATCATCTGCAAGGTTCATATTAACTTTCAGCATTGACCACTAAGTGATACTCTTAGTTGGATTCTCTATCTCAGTTTTCCTGAATACTAATCATTAACCTGAAAAAATAGTTATAAAAAAGAAATAGGATCACCTCACTTTGTTTCTCTAGAAATATGCAAAATAGAGTCTATTTCCTCTGTAAGGCAATTCAGGCTTTGCATGATCTGGCCCGACCTCCTTTCCAATTTTCTATCCTCGGCTCACATAGTTCTCTCTTCTGGGAGCCTTTCCTTTCCAAACTACATTTCCATTTGAAAAAAGTCATAATAGGGGTGCCTGGGTGTCTCAGTCAGTTAAGCAACTGACTTCGGCTCAGGTCATGATCTCGCAGTTCATGAGTTCGAGCCCCGCGTGGGGCTCTGTGCTGACATTCAGAGCCTAGAGCCCATTTTGGATTCTGTGTCTCCCTCTCTCTCTGCCCCTTCCCCGCTCACGCTCTGTCTCTCTTTCCTTCAAAAATAAATAAACATTAAAAAATTATAAGAAAAAAGTCATAATAAATTTCAAGTCCATCAGGGTCTAATCTGAATGTTGTGTCTTCCCTGAATATCATCCTTTCATCAACATGCTCTCTCTCCTTAGCTTGAATTTCTTTGGTATTACTTGTCACTTTCTGCCTTACATTATAGCCATTATATACAAACATGAGACTCTGGAATTTTTGAGGATGGGGATCAAACTTTGTTCATTCCTTTATATCCTATGGCATGTGGTATGCTTTTTTGAGCATAAAAGTGTAATGGGTTAATATTGAAGGATTTAAATTAAATTCACTCATTAATTAAAAGAAAAATGTTGTTAATTATATCCATGCATTATTTACAGGTGTATTAAAGTGTTACAACTATCTAGAAACTTTGCTTCACTAAAATAAGTCTGGCAGACCAATTTTTTTTTTTTTTTTAGTGGAAGTTTGGTTTGGAAAGAAGTGAGTAGATAAAGTGAAACAGAGAGAATAAGAACATTATGTTGTCCAGAAATTCCCAACTCCTAAAGAGAACTGAACTCAAGATACATAACTGAATAGTCAAACCACTTTTCGTAGGAAGTACCTACGAAGTGGGGAAAAAATTTTATAAGCTATGCATCTGCAGAGAAGGACACTATAGATTACACACGCATTTGCACACACACACACACACACACTGACATACTCGGATACACACACACATAGGGCACACACATGCTTTTCCCAATCTTTTTTGGAAATTTTGTTTTTGGCTCTACTCTTAAATCATCATGTGACCACTAGGGAATTCATTTCCAAATAGAGTCAGTCACTTTTCAAACGGGGTAGTAATACCTTAACCCAACAATCCCTCAGTATATTTGTGGCATTCCAATGAGAATGTAAAACAAGGTCAGGTTATATTCATAAAGTGTTTTTCCTGTTTAACAACAAAAATCATTTCACAAACCTTTCTATTGAATATACCACCTCTGCAAACTGGTAAAGCTGAGAACTGCACTCCTTGGTATTTTTAAAGTCCATTAAAAAAAAATGCCTGCAGTTCTAAAAACCAACCTTCCATCCCTCATTCATAGAATCAATGTGACATGTAAATGTGAATCACTAGAGATGCTACTTAAGAACCAAATACTCATTCATGGATGCATTAGTTGCTCTAAATGGAGTAGCCAACGTGCGGTCTTTATCCCCAACAGGTTGTACATCCACTTAATGCACCCAAATGTAATAAGGTGATAGACTGAAATACAGATGCTACGGATGGCCTACACAGAGGCCAGAAGCTTGGCTCCCTATTTTCTAGAATGACTTTCCGGGAACAAGTCACTTTCCCTGATTGGTTTCCTTCAGACAAAATAATTGAATCTAATTCTCCGTGTCAACGCAAGCACTTGGATTATTTGCTTTATGGTGCACCCCTTAGGGGCTTCAGGGTCCGGTGTTAAAATTCGCCTTTGATCAGGCCTCATCCTCTCTTACACATCTTTATTCATAACAAATTGGAAGCTATTATCACAACATATTAGCAACAGTTTTTATGCCCACGGTGCATCTTCAAATAAAAAGAAACAATTTCCTCATGATAATGGATGCAGTATCTTAGTTGGCCTCATTATAATATTTATCATCTGTTATTTGTCGCATGTGAGAGCACAATGAGCCGGTGCCTTACCCTAGTGAAAGATACCCACCCCCTCAGGGCTTACAGTTTATTGGAGAGCACATTTAAATTCAAGCTCTACCTTATTAAAATAAACCCTTCTATGCACATCCAAGAAGACCAGGGAGATGTGACTTCATGGCTGCCTTATTGAAAAAGGAGTTTCTTATTTACTGAGGAATGGTTCAACTTAAGGAACATAATTAACTTAATGATTCCTTGGCAGAGTTCCCTGCCCCCCACCCTCCATTTGTAACTGTCATTTGCGGGCACCTGTTTCAGTTTTCTCTTAAAGAGTTTGCCTTGAAAAATATTAGGATTTGAATCCAGACTGAAATCACCAAAAGAGATTTCACTGGACTCATTTCTTATTTAAAAAATGGGAGATGAAATATTGTAAGTTTTAGATTAAATTGGGAATACATAAGACACAGTGTTAAATGTTCACACATTCCCCGACCACTCAATTTCTTGATATCTTCTCTCAAAGATACCTTGTTTCTTCTTATCTCAGCCGCCACTCCTGAGGTCAGACCTGGACCTTTTGATTTCCAATACCTTCGCCCTCTCCATAAAGTCAATGTAAACATCTGCATTATTGACTACCAACATCTATCTTTCTGGCTCACTACCTCTGCTTGGCTAAGCTCAAGTCCTCTTTGTCATTTATTTGGCAACTCCTATCCACCGGGTTTTGCAATTTTCTCTGTATTCCTCCTCAATTGCTGAAAAGATCGCCTTGCTGTATACAGCTTAAGTTCATTATTATCACTCCCCAGCACATACCCTCAACGCCCTCATCCCTGTACTTCAGTGTTAATGTGAAAAGCGCGGGTCGGTCAAATGTGGCGTCATGGTCAGTTGGTTCAGGGGCATGGCAGACAAGGTTGTCATCATCACATGCACAAGCGACCCCATGCAACCACCAGGTTTGGTGTGTAGCCTCCTCCCATCTCTTCACCATAACATTACTAGGTCAGCCTATGCCCACAGCTGCATTCGATTTAAAAATATGTTATAATGTGACAACGCCAAACATATCCAACCTTATTTTCTGCTTCTATACTCACCAATATCCATTCTCACCCGATGCTCTCCACCAAAATACAGACACCTGATTAATGAATCTATATCCAGTTAATTCATTAAACCCATTAATTCTTGAAGACCTGTTTGACACAGGCAGAGTCCTAGGTCCTAGTCGTTCAACAGAGAACATGATATTTATCTTTCCCAAAGTGGGAGCTGGATGATCGGGATGGATACCATGAAGAGAGCAGCGATGTGAAAGAGAAAAAGAAAAGAAGACCTCCTTCAGATGGCATGGAGTGACTAATTCATTCTTCTGGTAAAAGCTACCCTTCCCATTTCTTCTAATCCTACCTGTTCTTTAAAACCCAGCTCCGATTCATTCCCCAGTACCATTCAATCCGATCCCCCTGATAGCTGATTTCTCTAAGCTTCTCTACTTCTTATACCAGCAGAAGTGCAGATAAGATAGACTTTATTTTTCTAATTCATTTCATAGTTTCAATGTTTTGTTCTCCAATAAGGTAAAGGTTCCTAAAGTGAGGTGGGGTCCAGTGCTGTTTCATAGGTTTGTTTTTAACAGTCTTCATGAAGTCTTGAACATGTGGGAGACTCTCTTTTCAGAAAAACTGTCCTATTAATGTTTCCTTCTAAATTATCGAAATAAGCACAGGTAAACATTTTACAATGGAGAGTTACATAAGCACCATTAATTGAATTCTGAGTGAGGAGCAAAGGCAGTGCTTTGAATTTTTCGGGCCCCATTTAGTGAGTTTAGATAAAGCTAATGCATTGTTTTTGGTGGGTATTATACGTTTTTCCTAACAATGGTAGAAGAAACGCAGTCATAACAAGTTCCATAGTTTTCTCTTGTGTTACATTTAAACTTTGGTAAAATCCAGGCAAACAAGACTCTTCCATAAGGATGGAAGTACAAATGCAATTGCATTGTGCACACCAGCTCTCTAAACAGAAATCGGTGCTTTCCACCACATCTTCCCACCCCACCTCAACCCCGAAAGCATCATTAGCAGGAATGGTAAATAATAGTAAACAACATCCCCTTAGACAGTACCACCAAGTTCAGAACACAAAACAAAACAAGACCGCACAACCGTACCTTGACAAATACATGTGGAAAGCCTGTTTGCAAATCATTTCTTCCAAACCTCTTTTACCCTCCGTAGGACCCAGTTTTCTGGAAGGAATGGAATGTCGTATCTTGATATCTGATATCTTCCTTCATAAGACACAAGCAGGCTCTGGAGCAGAAACGAATGGCTAATTGGGGGCAAGAAGGTGAATCCAGAGGAACTGGCCACCTCAAAGTAAAGCATTAGTGACTGAATTTGCACAACGGGCAGGATTTGATGTGACTGAATGCATGATGGCGACTGAGTCATTCTTGCCTTTTGAAGTCATCCTTAAAATCAAGCGAACTAACACTTCCCATTTCCCTTCAGAGATACAGAGACTATTCACAGTAAATCAGGTGACAGAAACTTTGGTTCACATCCAGTTTTGTGGGGAGACACAGTCATTGAGTAATTTGTCTAGCTCAATGAAAGTCGGTGATCTATGTGTCACATTCCCTCACATGAGGGGAACTGCCAGTGTTCCCACCAACTTGGCTTTATAAATCATTTGTTTTTTGTTTTTTTTTTCCCTTAGGAGCACTGAGTGTAGTCATACATGCCTTATGATGTGTTTCTACACACATACCCCCATTTTACAAATTAAATAACTGAATAACAAGGAAGAAAAACTAAAGAGAAGAGTCAGAGGTAAGATCACAGAGGCAACTGGAAGCATGGGCTCGATTCTCGGCCATTGTTAAGGGCTTGCTCTGAGTGGCTTGAGAAATGATAGGGAGTTTTCTCCTTACGTGCGGTGCTGGTGTGAGATAAACGTGACTATAAGCAGATGTCACTCTGCAGCTCCAAGTTCATGGCTCTACAACAACCCGAGCTTTTTCCTGAAACTGGGAATAGTGTCCTCACTCTACCAATATATTTTTGGGGAATGCATCTTAAACACACTTTTTAAAAAACAGAAAAGTTGTTATAAATGCGCACCTATTTCAGCAGTCCCTACTTTACTCTGCACCAAGCAAACTGACAGGATACCTCGTGGAAGTAACATCTAAATTATCAGTCTTTTATATTTATGCAAAATACCTGTATTCCTCAAATGATATGTGTAGCACAATGTCCTTGTGAATACACAGTATTGTGTGATTGGACCCATTTTATCAATGAAAGAACACATTCTGATTGGTAAATTGCCTGGCAGACTCAATTCCGGAATATTCCACGTCTATGACAATCTGCCTGTTTGTATCATGCCACATGACTTACATTTGAATGGAGGATTAATGACACCAGATAACTACATTTAATGAATTGGCACAGTGTATGGACTAAATTACTCATAATAATAATAATGATCGCAATAATAAAATTATAACCATCTATGTTTAAGACACTACCTTGTATATGAACTATCTCCATACAGCCATATGAATTAGGAACTATAATAGTCCCCATTTTGCAGATGGAAAGATGAACTTCAAGAAGCCTAAGTAACTTGTCCAAGGTCTCACAGCTTGAAATTAAGTTGGTTTTGAACCAGGCCTGCCTATCCCCAGAGCTTTTGCATAGTCTTAAAATGTATGGGACATGGGGAATTTTTTAAAGAAAAAAATTCCAAAAATAGTGTCTTAGAATATAGATATGCTGGACAAGATGGCCTCGTTCAAACAGGCTTGCCTCTCATGGCCCTGACATAGACGCTTCTTACAATCAACAAGCAGAGAGATAGTCACTGTGAGCTGTGGGCACCATAGGGACTTTGTTCTCCTATGACCCACCAGTCCCAGGTACCATGGACCAGCCAACACATGATAGGCACATGGACCTTCTCCTGGCCTTAACTACTCAGGGACACACTCTGACATTTACCTGCTCCATACAGGCTCCAGAATCAACCCACATCCTTTTGGTCCACACCAATACCTTCTCCACTGTTTCTGTCTATTCCTGTTCCACAGCCAGATGGGACACACCTTTCCCAATTTTTACTACCCGAGAATGTGCAGACAATGTATACTAAAAATAAAGAAAGTAAGTGATTAAATCATGAGCTCTTAGAGCCTGGAAAACTCTTTTGTTGCTTTAGAGGAAGTGATATAGAATCTATGACTTTTATAGAGAAGAAAAGCCTTTCTGAGACCATACTCAACTGGAAATGTCACCTGCCCAAAGTTGAGACTTTAAGCATCTCTCATGACTTGAAACATCACTAACGGCAGAGTAAAGAACCCCAGCCCAACCCACTGGAGAGGAGCCATCTGGAGCAGACAGCTTTGCAGTATCCGCATTGGAGGAGGAGGAAATGTACACAGTCCCTACCAAAGATAAATAATTGTAATAAAAACTGTAGAAATACACGGGATGAAGTTGCTATAGTTAAGTCTGAATTTCAAGAAATTGCTGAGAGATTGCACACTCAGACACTTAAACAACTCTGATGTAAAATCCATAACAAAAGAAATAAAACACTTCAACACAGATGGGCGTGGTGGCGTTCAACACAAAATAAGATTGGTAGGTTGTAGGACCCAGATACCTAAGGAAGCAAATTTGAGTTTAATCAGCAATGGCACATTTCCTTTGACCACTGCCAGCTAGGGAATTCTCTAGCTTTTTAGAGAACAGTTGATTGAAATTTGATTCTTGCATTGTATGTTATAGAATATGTTACTTCTTGCTTATATAATTATGCTACAGGTAACAAGTTATATGCAATAATCCTTCTGTAGTGTGGCAATTTTATTTAAACTTTTTTTTCTTAAGTCCTGTGTTAAGAACTCTTCAGGCATCTTTAGGAAGGGGTGTTGGATAGACTGGATCGCACTCAAAGACTCTAAGACTCTCATCTTGATTCTCATTCTGTCCCGATCATCTTGTGCATTAACTTGGAACAAGAATAATGTCAAGAAGTACTGATTAAATAGTGGACCAAATAAATAATCTCATAAAAGTAGTCAAGAGAGTGATGCTCCAGGTAGGCAAACTTGAGATTCAACATCTCTTAACACTAGTCATGTGACTCATTAGGCAAGTATCCAGATGTATTTAAGGTTGTCTAATAATAAACTTTAGGACCAAGTTTGCCAAGTCCACATTTATGAAAAGACAAAGATACAACAAGATTTCAATCCACATCTTTGTCTTTTCAGTTATCTTTGTCTTTTCAGGGCTCCTGACAGAGTTAACCCTGTGTGAACTTCCCTTTCAGTCTCTGGATTGATAATCTTCGTCTTGGGTTACCTAATCCTCTCAAGCAACAAGGGTTCCTTGGTCTACTGGACATTACTGTTACCCAGAGGGTTCTACTTATAATATTTAATTTACAAAGAAAGTCAGGGAAATGTCCTTACATCTACAAGGAAAATCCCCAATGTTCTGCAAAACTAGTCTTTCCCTTCATTTAGCCACAAGCATCCTAGATCACTGCTCCAAAGCATTATTCATGGAGATGCTTTGAAAATTTCTCTTCAAAGGATTATGATTGTGGGTTTCGTGTGCTGCTGCTAAGGGAGCTGAACAAGAGTCTTTATGTTGTAAGTAATCAAAGGGATACCTTTGGGACAACACCGCATGTTGAATGGTATAGAACGGAACAGAATAGAATGGAAATTGAACCTCAGAGCTAGAAGCTGCCCCAACCCCCAGAGTACTTAGTTCTGTGTTTTGTGAAGTGCTCTGACAGATAGAAGCCCCTCTAATGGGCAGTATGTGAATTAAGAGTTTCATAGTCAAGTCATGAAGAACAGACAAGTTAAAGACAGTTCAGCAGGTTTCTTAACTGCAGGTCACGAAGATAAACACCATGCAAATGTGTATTGTGACCGTCCAAGAAGATTTCACAGTTTATAGTTTCCCAAGCTATTTTGCTGGGAATTTCACAGAGCTATGAGCATCCTCTCGGGAATGGACTTGTAGTTAGTGATTTTCAAACCCGACTGCACATTGGATCCACCTGAAGACCTGTAAAAAATGGTAGTTTAAGGATTCATCCCCAGAGAGATCTATTATTTGGTCTGGGTCAAGGTCCTGGGCACTGGTATTTAAATAGCCTTCCAGGGTCTCACGATGGGCAGCAGGATTGAACCTCCCAATGCTTTCATGACCCCCACAAAAGTTAGGGATTTGGGAACATACCCATTTCATCTCTAAAAGGGGCAATACATTATTTATCACACTTTAATAAGAGAGTCGATTAGAAATTAGAAATCCATTGTCTTATTTTATGATTCATTACCAGCTACTGGCAGATGGGACAGCTCATGTTTGAAAGAAAAAGAGGAAGCTCTAATCTGTGAGGAAAACTCCTGCAAAAAAACAAAAACAAAAACAAAAACATAGGTATGATGTGGACTTTGGAGTACGTGTGCAGCCAAGTGAGGGAAACTTCTTATTTCAGCCGAGAGTTGGTGTCACTAGTCATTAAATAGTTTTGTAGGTGGGGTTGGGACTGGTCTTGCCCCTGGATTCTTAGCAAAGCTATGCCGGAAACTATTCGTTTCCTTACCTGGATGGTGTACTTCCCTATTTACTGTGTGGTCTTGAGTTGCCTGTTAAGGGAAGTCCTTGTTTCAATACTACTGATAAACTCACTCTCAGCAAGCATCATGGTGGAAGTCATTTCATGACAATACAGCTCTATAGGCCGTTGTAGAAATTGGCTGAAATATGCCCCAGAAGAGTGTCCCTTAGGAGGGGCACAAAGGGGTCACTCACCTGCCCAGAAAAGTTTGGAAATAAAAGTCCTATCCAAAGGATGAAATAAGAACTCCATTAAGTTTCCCTGATGGACTTACAAAGTGGACAGTCCAATTTTTTTTTCTCAAATTAAATAAACAAAATCTGTTATCTTTTTAAAGGCCACGGATTATCATTCTCCTCCTGGCACTTGTGACTTCGTTTTGCCTATGCTGCCAAACGTGTTCCTTTTTTCCTATGTAGCAGCAGGATTATGGGATGGAAATCCACAAATTTTGATGTGAACTCTCTGATGGTCAATCGGTATGGGTCAAAAGAAAATTTTCAAGAGAAAAAAGACAGCTTTGCGAATGCTGAGACCAAATCCCTTTTCCCATCCCGGCGGGCCCTTTCCTCTCCTCTTATACCAAGCATCCTGGGAATGAATGTCAGCTACGCTTCTGCCAATGCTACGAACAGATGTGCCACTGTGCATAAAGGTAGCAGAAGATCTGTTTAAAACACCGCCTATGGAATTGTTCCTGTGGGTGTGATTACAAGGGGGAGATGTCTGGGAGGGTGATGGAGACTAACAGAAAATGACAGCTATAAAAACCTTTCGATGCCTGTGAATAGACAGTACCACCAGAAATACCATAGGTTACCTTAGAAAGTGGGATGAAACCGGTCTATCCAAGCTAACTAAAATTTGTATAAAGATCTGTATTCGATCAAGTTGAAAGTTACCTAGGAGAAAGCAGAAAAGAGGCTCTCGGCTCAAGCAGGGGTCAAGGGAAGCTGTGAGGGCCCACTGTGGGTCTCTGTGGATTGTCCTCTCCCATCATGCCTGGCACCGATATGCGTTAGTGGCCAGGGGCAGGCCACGGTTTACTGACTCCCGGTGCAAAGCAGGGAGTGTGCCAAGATTGTCCTTCCCAGAGAGAGAGGGAAGGTGACCCAGGCAAAGCCCACTCAGTACCCAGAGGGTGTCCAAGAGGATAGGAAGCAGCACAGGCAGAAGTGAGAGGCTGGCCTTAGTTACCAGATGGCACTCCATGATTTTTGTCTATGTGTGGTTTCAGAGGTGCTGGTGACCCCAGCATTGTCTTTCTCCCATAGTACTAACTAACCCGTAGCTGCTAAGGCCCTTCCCACCACAAATTTATAAATGTGGGGATTTCTGGGGAACAGCTGGAACTCAGAGGAGGTAATAGCTATTATCCCGTAATGTTCTTAAAAGGGAGGGCCCAGAGACACCCAACTGTGAAGGGAAAGAGAGGAAGCGAGACAAGTAAATGTCATCCCAGAGCCTGAAGGAGGGTATTGTCTCCATCCAGCTTAGCCCGAAGTGGGTTCTGATGGCTTTTTCTTTCTTCTATATTTTAATACAGCCCCAATTGCTTTCAATGAGGATGATGAATTTAGATGAGCGGGGGCTGGAAATAAATCCAGAGGTTGTTTCAAAGGTTATTTATGAGAAGCAGATGTCTCCATGGAGGAAATCGGTGGCATTTGGAAGCAAGGATCATGTCTACCTAATACGATAAGCCCAGCTCAGCAGTGGGCAAGGCTCAGTGCCTGTGCCTGCTTGCTCTCCGGGCTCCTGCACAGCGTCATTTGCACGGGTCTTCAGAGAATTCTCCGTCGCATCAAAGCTCAGAACATTTACCTCCTACAGAACCGCTAATAGCTGGCAGTTTTCTTCTCAGCTCATCTACCACCATAGCTCCCATCCTTGGCTATTCTTTCAAAGTGGGCTGTTGCGGGGAGCATAAAAACTTTCAATGCTTTCTTGGCTTCACTAACTAACTCTCACTCCTGATGGATTTTTCACGCATGGCAACAAAGTTTCTCAAGAATCTGGGTCTCCTCGTTTTACCTGGGTCCTGAAATCACAGCCAGGAGAAGGACGCCTCGCTCAGAAGATGATGGCTCTTCTGGCCAGGGAAGAGTAGGCAGGGAACAGGTGCTCCAAGTAGGCACCATGAGATGGAAAAAGTGAGAGCAAACCCTACGAGGCATAGGTTCCCAACGGAAGCAGGCACAGTTTTGCTCCCCAAGGGGCATTTGTCAATGTCTGCAGACATTTTTGACTGTCATGACTCCAGCAGGGATGGCTCCTGGCATCTAGCAAGTGGAGGCCAGGGATGCTGGTAAACATTCTGCAAGACATAGGACAGCTGGCTCTGCAGAGTTATGCCGTCCAACATGTCCCCCGTGCCATTGCCAGGCACCTACCCTTGGGGCTCCCGAAATTTTGTGAGATGACGACACATCACTCTCCTTTTGTGCCCATTCTTCCATCACTTCAGCAGTTGGGAAGATATTCATCTTTTCCTTCCCAGTGTTGCTCTGAGTGTGGGGCCATGGGGTTCAGTTAGAGGGAGCTAAGTCGAAATGTACTCTCTGTACACTTCCCGACCCAAAGGACACCCCGTGTTCCGACACATACCGCTTTCCCATCGCTGTGTTGCTTTTAAACAGTCCTGCAGAAAACATCATAAAGCCAGAGCTAAAGGGAGTAAGTTAATCTTGGACACATCTTCCCCTGCTTCCTTCTGCAGTAACTTTTCCCAAAAAGCTATTGGGTTGGGGTGCCTGGGTGGCTCAGTCGGTTGAGGTTATATAGTTCAGGTCATGATCGGGCAGTTCATGGGATAGAGCCCCCTGCGTCAGGATCTGCGCTGACAGCCGGAGCCTGCTTGGAATTCTCCTTCTTTCTGCCCCTTCCCAGCTTGTGCGTGTGCTCATTCTCACTCTCTTTCTCTCAAAATAAATAATTAAACATTAAAAAAAAAAAAAGCTGTTGGGTTAAAGGAGGTACAGACCCAAGGGTTCCTGTCTGCAACTCATTGTCCTAAGTATGTCAGCCCAAGTCCACATAGGCCAGGCGGGTGAACCTAAACTTTAGAAGGTCTCAAAATCACCTGGAGGCCTTTTTAAAACCCAAATTAATGGGCCTTCCACTTAGTGTTTCTGGCTTGATAGATCTGGCATGAGCCCCAAGAGTTTTCATTTCTAGCCAGCTCCCAGGTGATACTAAAGCCACTGGTTGTCCCAACCCCACACTGAGAACCACTGGACCAGGCTGACCAAGTTTGATTCCAAAGTTCATGTTCAAACAGTAACATTCAGGGGCACCTGGGTGGCTCAGTCAGTTAAGCATCCGACTTCGGCTCAGGTCGTGATCTCACAGTCTGTGAGTCTCAAGCCCCGCATAGGGCTCTGTGCTGACAGCTCGGAGCCTGGAGCCTGCTTCGAATTCTTTGTCTCCCTCTCTCTCTGCCCCTCCCCTGCTCACACTCTGCCTCTGTCTCTCTCTCAAAAATAGATAAACATTACAAAAAAAAAAAAAGACAGTAACATTTACAAATTGCGTTTTAAAGCAGAGATTAACCTTAACCATAACTCTGAGGAAATTGAACATTCAGCTTATCGACATTAAGCAGGAGCATAAGGTCAAGTGGACAGAGTAAAGGGTGTCTGCGTCTAAACACCTGAATTCTAGGCATGAGGGCTCCTTATCTGACACGCTATTTGAGCTAAGTAGTGTTTAATGAATCATTTAATTTCTGATCTTCAGCCCCTCATCTGCAACAGAGAGAAAATACTTGTCCTACCTACTTCACGGTGTCATGGAGATAATTAAATAAGATTTTACAAAATGATCAATGATATCTCAACACTAGGTGCAAATGGACATAAGAATTCTTATTATTCACAAACTAGCCTGAAGCCACAGAAGCAAGTGGCAGAGCCCTGGAGAATGGTTTTGCTCTTAGCTCAGTACCATTGCTCACTGGAGACTGATGGCCTGGAAAAATACACACTGGAACACCATCCTTTCTGGAAATCTCCAGGATGTGCCCGCTTCCAGAGCTAAGAAAAAAGAACAGTGTAAACAAATCGATATAACTGTTGTTCGCTTACACACTACAACC
Organism: Leopardus geoffroyi; assembly: GCF_018350155.1. Taxonomy (NCBI): domain Eukaryota; kingdom Metazoa; phylum Chordata; class Mammalia; order Carnivora; family Felidae; genus Leopardus; species Leopardus geoffroyi. The sequence goes on along the minus strand of NC_059328.1, from coordinate 209,026,397 downwards.
GAGCTTCTTAGAATACCTGGGCACCCAATGTTTCCCATGGCAACGTGGAATACCCAGGTCCATCAAGCACCCTGCTAAAGAGCTAATTTCTCTAAACACTTGGTGATCATTTATTAAAATGGTGGAGGAAACATCACTGCTTCTTAAGTCAGAGATCCCAAGACTCTCACGTTTTCCTCGCAAATCACAACCCCCAAACGCATCTTAGCATATGTGAGTCTTTTGATTTTAAAAATGACATTCATGGGGTGCCTGGGTGGCTCAGTCAGTGGAGCATCCAACTTTGGCTCAGGTCATGATCTCACGGTTTGTGAGTTCGAGCCCCGCGTCGGGCTCTGTGCAGACAGCTCAGAGCCTGGAGCCTGTTTCGGATTCTGCGTCTCCCCCTATCTCAGCCCCTCCGCCGCTCATGTGCTCGCTCTCTCTCTCTCTCTCTTTCTCTCTCTGTCTCTCAAAAATAAATAAATGTAAAAAATATTTTTAAAAATAACATTCATTTAAAAATATATTTATTTATACATTTAAAACCAAATTAAACCTCAGTGCCCTCCATGTATTGATAATTTCTCTAGTTCCTTAAGTGAAAGAGTCTAATACTTGATAGCATTTAAAATAATTTAAGATACACTTTTCAAGATACTTGTTTTCCCGGGCCTGAAACAGAGAAATGGCTAGAACGTTTTTCCTCATTTAGCAATTACGTTATCAAATTATTTCTGCATGAAACTTTTAGTGACTCAAACCTAAATAAAACCATTTCAGTTCTCCATATAAAACTTAAAATTAACAAAGATTTGGAGCACTGAGTTCAATAAATATTTATTTAGAGGCAATTTTCTTCTTAGGTATACCATTACTCATATATTATTATGTAAAATAGGGTGTGTTTGTGTCTGTATACCCTTCATACCTTTTCTGTGCATGGCTCTTGTCAAATTTACAAATGATTATAAAAGGAAGTTATTTTGACCAGTATTTTTGCCCAGTGTTTATGGGTTCCACAAATAGCTCTAAAACTAAGCATGAAAACCACACTTTTCCTTTTTAAAGTTTCTGCTCAGATCAGGGCAGACATTATGAGTAATGCTGAATTAATTTCATTTTTAAACAATTAAAAATAAATGACGGATTTTCGCATCACTCATCACCTGCATATAAATTAGCAACGCAGAAAATTCACACAGGTGCACTCTAGCAACACAGCATTAGGAAAACATAAGCTAGTTTCTTCTTGATAAGAAGATGAGATATTTACCAGCTATCTGAAGAAGTCCTGAACAGTCCACGGGATCCCTGAAATAATGCGTCCACGGGCTTCATCCTGCCTCTATACAACATTTCATCCATTTCTCTCTCCCATTCCAGCCCTATTGTCCTTCCTTTTTGCAGCAATACTGCATATTTGTTTACCTAAGTCATTTGCTCAGGTGGGGCCGGCTGGGGAAAAGAGCCACCTTAGGGATTCCAGCTCAGAGACCAGGAGGCGGGAGCTTGAGTTCTAAAGAAGCAACTATCCTAGGAAGGGAGGGACGGGTGGCAACAGGGAGAATGGGCATGTGAAGCATACAAAACAACATTCTGGAAGGTTCAATTTTCTGTGGCAACTGAGGAAAGAGGGATGAGGAAGGTGGGTAAGGGGTGCATCCTGGAACCATCAGGGAAATTTCACTGCATCTTTCTATTGAAACAGCTCATTTATCCATGATTATGAGGCCCACCTTCCTTTCAGATCCCTTAACTTATGGCTGACAGAGTGGAGCAGGAGGAAAGATATTAAGTAGCCTCATAGTTGACATGATACATAATGACAGCAACAAAGGCCAAGACCACGGGACAGTGCAGAAGAGTCAGGGCGCACAGGCCAAGAGCAAGTGTGCCCAGTGCGGGTGTGGAACACGGTTTTCAGCCCCTTTCCCTCTCAGACTGGTCACCACGTCCACACAATTAACGACTCTAGAGGCAGCACAACAAAACTTTTATAGGCGAAAGCTGATGGAAAGATGTTTTGTCATAAAAAAAAATCCTTAGTAACACTTCTGTCAAATTGCAGGTATTAGCGAAGCTAAAGGGTTTTGAAATCCATTTAGTAGGTCACTATCAGAATTTCATTTGGAAGGGATAGAATACAATAGAATAGGAATTGGCATCAGGCTTCCCGTATAAGGGTAAGAGATTTTTGTGTACTGTTGCTTTATTTAATTTTACTCTCATTACACTCCCTCATAATGCTGTGCCAGCTTTTTTGATCGATTACTACCATTGCCATTGCATCTTTGTGTGTGTGTGTGTGTGCGTGCGTGTGTGTGTGCGTGTGCGCACGCACCCGTGCGATTGTGGCTGTCCTTTTGATGTCTCACTCCTGCAACTAAATCACACACTGCAGGGTTTCAGTGTTTGCCTCATTCTTATCTCCAGCATTTAGCACGATGCAGGGTCAAACCGGGAATGAAAAATATTTATTGAAGACATAAATAAATGTCTGAGAGGCCTTGCTTCCTAAAGGCTCACTCTGAACCAGAACATCACAAACCTTTTCTAGTTTATATATTTGGTTTTCAATACAAGTCATATCTAGTGATCTTTAAAATGTTCAGAAATCCTCCTTTACATCATTGCTTAAGGGAGAGAGGTAGCTCACAAGTTAACACTATTAATTTAAATCCCAACCTCGGCCGAGGTTGAAAAATGGAAAAATTATAACAGGCCCCCCAGCTGTGTTCTCTCTGTTCCTGTTCTTAATCCATTCAGTTCTTTATTAGGACATCACAAGGTTCAGACTTCAAAAACTAGCAACAAAATTTAGAACAAAAACATAAATACAACGAACTGCATTAAATCACTAGGCTTACCGCAGTAATTTCCTTCCAAAGCATTTGCTAATGAAAATAGTGATCATTGGATGAATTGACAATAACTAATTAGAGAACAAAAAGTAATAATCATGACTTACCAACTTAATGGTGAGATTTGGTGGTTGATAAACAACAGAGTCATAAGAGGTACATGGATAACCTGATTGCTTCTTGAGAGAAGATTAATTATGTAAGGCAAGACTTTTAATTGATACACATTTCTGATTAAAGGGCATTGTTAAAGGAAAACTGGAGATCAATAGTCATCTTCCAATTTTTCTGTTAGTTCTCCCTTGGATTTCATGGCACTTAAATTAAGAATCATTCTGAGATTTCAAAGAGATGTCAATTTAAGGAGGACAGGAAGGTCTCTTGTTGAATTATAACAGTCCTTACATTACATCAGACAAGGAAGTTGTAAATAAACAAGAGAGTTGTTTACTCTAAATTCAAGATAGTTAACACTTGGATCTTATACTTATTATAAGTATAATAAGTATATTATTATATATACTTATATATATAGTATATAATATTATAAGAAACGTGTTACTTGGATCATGATATTGAGTTACTTTACAGCAACTTTTGGGGCACCTGGGTGGCTCAGTCAGTTAAGCGTCCAACTTCTGCTCAGGCCATGATTTCAGGGCCAGAGGGTTCGAGCCCCGCGACGGCTCTGTGCTGACAGCTCAGAACCTGGAGCCTGCTTCGGATTCTGTGTCTCCATCTCTTTCTCTGCCCCTCCCCTGTTCATACTTTGTCTCTCTCTGTCTCTCTCTCAAAAAATAATAAACATTAAAAAATTCTAGCAAATTCTTAAAAACATTTTTTTCTAACTTAAAAAACAAATTATGCCAAAAAATTATCTTCGCGTCGTTCTGGTCATACCAAATAAGTTTTAAGTCATCTCAAAGACAACCCTAGAGATGGAATTCTCCTGCTTCAACATCTTTAGTGGACCTACCTTGCCATATTTTTCGGTTTTGCATTCAACATCCTCCTTGATATTCCCTCAGCCTACTTTGCCACACATGGCCTCATGATATATCCTGTATCAATCATACAAACCACTTCTCCTTTTACAAAACCTGCTTTCTTGTTCCTCAATTATCACTTCAAACTCTCCCCTGCCAGTCTCCCTTGAACAAAGTACACCCGTCCTACTGAAAACATACATTTCTTCAAAGGCTAGCTCAAATGCCCTTTTACTTAAGAAGTATTCCTTAAGGCCGTCTGGTTGACCTCCATCTTTCTCCGTGTTCTTACTATGCCTTTAATTTTTGCCAGTACAATTGGTTGTATTTTAGAATTTTCCTCTACTTATCCATCTTTCCTATTATAAATTTATGTATCTTAGAACAAAGATATCATAGTTACTTAATTTCTAGCATTTATCTGTACCCACTCTTCCCAATAACAACTGTAATTGTTACGACACAGTTACTCAATAATGCCTGTTGAAGAAAAATAGCCTTAACAAGGATAAATCTTTCAGAAAATAATTTTCTGAAATTTAAAAATGTCTCAGACTATCAGAAATGATTGTCCAAGTTAGGAATTTACATCTTTAGAGCAGTCTGGAGCTCCTTAGGAAGTAATGCAAATTTTGATTGCATTTACTTTTCATCAAGATGGTATGGCTGGTGAAGTTCACCACTGTCCGTAGACAGGTAAAGAACTAGAATTTCTTAATGTAGGTTTACCTTTGGGATTGGTTACAAATTGAAGAGAGGAACGTGGAGATAGAATAATGTTTTTACATTAAGAAAGCTACTTTGTAGAAAACAGGACTGGGGGAAGGAAATCACTTTGGGGAAAATCTCATGAAATTCAATTATGTATCCTATAAAATTGAGATGCTTTTCGTATCCTAACAACCCGGCTAAATTTAACCTCTGGATCTTCTCAAGTCTGCCCTTAAGGAAATGCTGATCACGCTATAAGATATACAAGGTGACTGTATGAGCAAATAACCTTTGGTCATTGCTGGTAGATTAAAAAAGGAAGTGAAAATAATGGCGTTTTGGAATTCTAAGTGTTTTAATAATGCATTGTCACAAATCCAAAAAAGCTATTAGAGGTTATTATTTTGGCTGGACTACCAGAACCCATAGAAAGTTGAACCTCTGGCATGCCATGCTGTTTTATTAAGGGACTTTTGATATGCATATGCAACAGTGCCTTTTAACTATCCCAATGGGTCATTTAGGGTCGCTCAAATTTTCTGGATTTTTTTCATTAAGTATTCTCTCTGAGACTCACTTAATAAGTAGAGCACATTGGTATCTCTAATGCACTAAGGTAGAGTATTAATTTAGGACAACTTGTATTTTAAATCAAGAATAACTGACCTGATTTTGCAAGAATTAGAAATTCCCATACAAATTAGACTGAATTCAAAGGAATGGATTTGACGACAGTGGATTTATTTAACCGAATTCCTTCTTCTGGCCAGAGGGTACAAAGAAGCTCTGATCTAAAACCTTACTCTTCAACGGACTTCCCATTAATTGTTCTATCATTTCTTACGTTCTCTTCTTTGGCTCCCCCTCATCGACTGTTCGCTGAATCACCTATGAATACACTGACTCCCTCGATATTCCATCAGATCTGCTATCATAATTTTAAAACATATTAACACCCTAAGGCCAGATCTCTAATGTGTTTACAATGATTGGATTCCCTGATGGCATCTCAAATTTGGCGAGTCAAAGTTCTTACTCTTTTCTTTCACAATTCAAACACGTTTCTTGTGAACTGTCCATGAAGAGTCATCTTCCACGCCTTCCACTATTTACAGAACGCTTTCTATATGAGGGTTTAAACTATACTTTTCTCCTCCACCTTCCAGTAAGTTTCTGCAGTGCCCTTTCCTGGATTACTCTGGCCGCGTCTTCCTGAACCTCACTCTTAGGACCACTATTTTTTATGGCAGGTTATTGTCATCTGTTTTTATCCCCAGATCATTCCTGGAAGCGTCTTAAATTAACATCTGATCACTAAGAATAAAAACAATAGAAACAATGGAATGATTAGAAATAAATGTCCCCAGCTCCAGGCTGAAGCTGCAACTGATTGTTGGATTTACTTCTAGCCAATGTGTCTTGTGGTCAATGGCAAAAAGCCAGCATAGAGAAGATTTCTCAAGAGTTTAGAAGCTTATGAGCTTCCTGGTGATCATGTTACTAATCCTATCATGAGTTATGCCTCTGAATCACTTCACCTTTGAGAAAAATAATAATAAGCACAGTGAATATCTTGCATCTTATTCTCAACATTAAAGATAGAGAGAGAGGGAGAGAGCCTGGCTTCTGTTCCCAGGACTGTTACTTAAATGGCTGCACCATCATGTTCCTCATCGCTGTAGGGATTCCCCATCTCAGAATCTTCATACCCCATCCCCAGGACATAGGTTCTTCCCAGACTCTTGCACCCCATGGCACAGGCATTTAACACTTACTCTTTCCTGGCTTATGATAAACAACCTCTCTGTACCAGCCTTGCTTTGGCTCCAATTTGGAAAGCACCAGATTAAACTTCCTAGAGCATACGATTTTTTTATTAATGACTTATGTTCCCATAAATGCCTACGGGATTAATTTCAAATGTCCCTGGCTGAAATTCAAGGTTTACATATTCCCCCTACGACCTAAAATTTCAAAGAGTTTGAACTGCTTTGGGATTCTTTAAACATTTTTCTTTTTATAAATACCAGGATGGATAAGCCTTGACTTCAAGGCTTTAAATTTGATTTTCTAATTTGTTCCCGAATTTGTGGATCCTACTTCTCCTCAGAGACAGTTTGTCCTCCTCCACGAGACCATCTACAATTCTTCTAACTCTGATTTTCTTCCTGTTTTCATTATAGAATTACATACTCTTCTGTTTTGAGCAGATGGAGGTGCCTCCTTCATATTACACACACACACACACACACACACACACACACACGCACGCACTCACACATTATGTATGTATACCTCTCTTTTTATACTTAGGCCATAGATTGATTCTTTGATATACTAAGACTCTAAGCAAATTCATGCGGGGTTTTGTTATTCAAAGGATGGTCCAGGGACCAACAGCACCAGTAACATCTGGGAGCCTGTTAGAAATAAAGAATCTCAGAACTACTAAATCAGAATCTGCATTTGAACAAGATCCCCCAGTAATTTACATTAAATTTTGAGAATTATTGCTTTGGAGGTAAGCTTCTAAAAGCACACTTATAATATAGGTACTTCACAAATGCTGAATATGACATATACAACATATGAAACATAATGCATGGTGCAGTTTTGTGTTTTTTGTTTTGTTCTGGTTTGTTTTCACAGACTCTTCCCTCCAAAGACATAGGCAGTGGTGGTTAAAATTGGTTCATACAGGCAAGCAACACTCAACTGTGAAAAGCTTAGAAAGTTTCTAAAATAGGTGTTAAACACAGGCACTTCTATTTATTTTTTTAAATTTTTTTAAGGGAAGACATTTTCTTTTCTTTTTTTTTAATGTTTATTAATTTTTGAGAAAGAGACAGACAGAGCATGAGTGGGGAGGGACAGAGAGAGAGGGAGACCCAGAATCCAAAGCAGGTTCCAGGCTCCATGCTATCAGCACAGAGTTCAACGTGGGGCTTGAACCCAGGAACAGCAGGATCACGACCTGAGTGGAAGTCAGACGCTTGACCGACTGAGCCACTCAGGCACCACAAACACAGGCACTTCTAAACATTAAATATACAAACTCACAAATAAATCATATTAAGAATAAAAGTAACATACTCAAAACTCATCACTGCCCAATTATTTTACTTATGTTACTATTATTTATATCTTGGATTCCCCGGCCCTATCTGTATGGTATGATACTATAAGGATGTGTATAATACCTCTTTTCAACTGTGCAATGAGTGACCTGTGGTTGGTAGCTTGAAATCAGTCACGATGGTAATATTTACACCATGGAAATCCAGAAATATTACAGTTCAGGTCTTGATTGAGTGTTTTGATTTTCTGGATTTAGGAAAGTGATGGAGAAAACGATAATAATATACATTATTATTAAAAGCGTGTCATAAAATATACATTTGCATACATTTTCTTTTCCTAAGGATCCTGTTCAACATTTACCAACATATTGCTGGGTAAAGTCACAAGAAATAGAACGTTCCTACCATCAACAGAAACGTGGCACATTTTTTTATGTAAAATCATTTTCGGACATCTATGGAAAGTAGAGTAACCCACCCTATAGGTTCTTATTAACTTATTTAGACTCAACTCAAAATTTTCTCTGAACATATATGGAGCTTCTCTAGTATCACGCAATTATGAATTATTCCATAAACCTGTTCTGACCTCACATATTTATTAGAAAATCACGTAACCTCTCCAGGTTTCTTTTTCCCTCACTATAAAATGAGGAGTTTATATTCCATAAAGTGTCATGTTCTCCAAGACCATTTAATTCCCAGAGGACATTCTAAGCATGTAGGTTTATTAGCAACTGGGGCAAATGTCTTTTTCAGTTTCTCCTTGGGAAGTCAGTTCAGTATTGTGAAAGATACATCCAAAAACCTGGACCAGGAGATTTTAATTATAAACAAAATATGGGATTTACTCTCTAGCTCTGTCTACACAACGGCAAAAGAGCTGAAGGAAATCCGTAAATGTTGACTCTTTAGGTACGTAACTTAATCATTCAAACGGTAACCCTCACACATGACCAACTAAATGATTTCTCAATCTAGATTTGTGGAAGTAACATAAATACATACAAAAAACCAAAATGCCATTTTTACTTTCAGATTCAAGTAGAATATTGTTTCCCTACCCCATGTGGAATTTATACTCGTAACGTGTAAGTCAAACAAAAGTTAGTTGCACTTCCTTCCTTCAGTCTTGTTTATGTTTTCAATATCAGCATTACCGTTGATTAACGTGACAAAGAGAAATTTAAGTTCCATTAGAGGAGGAACAGAGAGAAGACGGTATCATGTGAGGAAGTAGAATGAAGCTCATTAGTGCACCATACTGTGAAGTGGTTACTTTGGTTTAGTTTCGCAACCGTCCAAGATTTGGCCAATAAAACAATTGTTAATTTGGGTAAACTTACACTCTTCACAGTGACATATTCCAAAATGCAAATAGTGAATACATTTGTTTGGTTCATTTATAATTGTTTGCTATGGTTTTCTATACATTCACAAATTTCTACCAGAGGTATGTATAAATTTAATATTCATGAAAAAATAGGAAAAAAAAAAGATTTATTCTAGACAACGAGTCTTAATGGACCCAGAACTGGAGTATCTGACAAAGATTATAAGTACTTTGTGGGGAAAAATTTTCCAGTTGTCCTGACCCTCACTCTTGGGTATATATTCAGAAAATAACAAATCTCTGAAATGGGTGATGTTTTGAAAAACAAAGGAGTAATACCATATTTATCTATTGTTAGCAAGGAGAGAGGTAGTTCATCTGCTTTCTTTCTGGAGAACTTATACTGAAATATTTAGGAGACAAAATTTAAATGAAAAAAATAATTACTATTTAGATATAAATGTTTCAGAAAATGACAAACTTCCTGGATTTTTAAACAGCACCCACTGAACATATGTTGATAATTTGTCCCCTTCTTTTCTACCCAAAGTCAAAATTAAGAGCATCAGTCTTGTATCATATTTGAAAATAGACTGATGGGTTTAGGGAACGATTTCATTTTAAAGGCCTCTTGCCTCTGTACCAAATGCTTTCTCACCTCAGGGCACTTACGTGCCTTCCCCCCAATCAGTAACTGTCTTCTAGAGTCAGTGGGTTCACCACTGTAGATTACTCTGACATCACCCTTCCCCTGTCCACTCTTCTAATTGTCTACTTCTATTTTTTAATTTTTAATGTTTATTTGTGAGCGAGAGGGGGGAGCAAGGGCAGAGAGAGAGGGAGACACAGAACGTGAAGCAGGCTCCAGGCTCTGAGCTGTCAGCACAGAGCCTGACGTGGGGCTCGAACCCACGCACCGTGAAATCATGACCTGAGCCAAAGCTGGAATGCTCAACCGAGTGAGCCACCCGGGCGCCCCTCAAATTGTCTACTTATTTGCTGCCTGTTGAAAATGCATAGCCAAACATGCGACTCTTATCTCCAAATGAAAGTGAAGGAGAGCCAAGCGAGCATCCCAACAGACTAGTAGACCTGTGTGATTCTCAGAGGTGTGATGTCAAAGGTGGCTGATTTTCAACAGTTTCCTTCTCCTTGGGAGGCAGTATGATTCTTAGAAGCCAGGTTCTCAAGTTTCAAATCCAGGCTCTACCTCTTACTAGACATGTGATTTTAGGCAAATCACTTGACCCCCTAACCTTTACCTACTCCATACAGAAGACAAGGTCAATATGGTAGCTCCCTCAAAGAATGGTGGGAAGATTAAATATCCAGTAGAGAATACAATAAACCCTTGTTAAATGGTATTTCTTGCCATTATTTTTGACCTCTTGGATACATTCTGTAAGTGAAAATTAGCAGCTAAGTGATGTCGGGGTGCGTTTGGTATGTTTATACTGCATTTTAATGGATTCCTTGGAGCATTTTCACTGCCATGGAGAGACAGTGGAGTCTGGCATTGAAAGCAAACAGAGCCAGGTTCAATCCCGGCCTTGACATTTGCTGCACACAATTGTGAGCAACTTACCCTCTCTCAGCTTGTTTTTCTCCTGTGGCAAATGAGGCAACATATTCACAGGGGTGGTTTGGAGAATAAGATAATGGCTTTATAGTGATGCCCCCACCTAGAACCCAGAACCTTGTGAAAAGTGGTTACTAACATTCACCAAAATCAACTATAGACAAGCAAGTGTTTCAATGGGGAGGTTGCCCGGGATATTTCTATGAATGTGTTACTATAAGTCTAGTTCAGAGACCTACTCCCAATGAAAATAAGCTAAATTACTTCAAAATATGTTTAAATACAACCGTGCCTTGGTATTTTCTTGAACTCAGAGAGTGAAAAAAGCTATTTGAGACATAATATTGCTTTTAAAAAGTCTCAGCTATATTCTTTTTAATCTATCATCACAGCGATATCCAAAGATCAAGGTCACAAAGGCAGGTTTTCTAAGCAACCAAAAAATTAAAATTCATCCAGACTGCACTGCTTCCCACACATTCATTCACACACACGAATATATAAACACCAGTACATAAACAGCTTCAGGTAAGGTTTTTAAACGGCAATGGCGTTGTTTGGGGACAACCAAGTTTATAGCATGTTCAATAATACAGACACGGTTTCTGGCAGACATTTTCTGCAGAGTGGCTGGAGTCTGATTAATTTCCATGAACAGTGGAGGTTTGTTGAAATCCCTCCGTATTGAATGGAAGGTTGATCCTGAATAACGTTCTAACACATATTGTTGGCAAAGGTATGCATGCGTGTTAGTTAGATTTAGCAACATTTTGGGCATTGTCATCTGAAAAGAAAGCATACTTTACGTAAGACTCAGGTGAGATTGTATGTAAACATATGTATGCACATATATAAATATATACGCAAAGTCTTATGTAAAAGTTTTTCTAGTCTTTACAGTCCAGTGCTAACATTATGTGCCAGGTTTTTGCTTTTGTTTTTTCACTACAGTCCTGGTAAGGCGTTGGCTATTAACATTTCAAAATGTAAGTGAGAAAGAACACACAATGCCCCGTATTTTGTGGGAAAGGAGAATTTCTCAGCAAGCATCCCCCCATGAGATGTTTTCCTTAGAATTGCTTTTTACCCACCAGAAATGCTGAGCGTGCTTTTCCTCAAGTATGGCACAAATAGCAAGATCCAACGGAAATTAAAAAGAACCTGTACTGTGTATGCCAGACTTCAAGAAGGCACTTACGTCCTGCAATTTGGAGTTTCAAATTATCCTAATGAATAGGCTAAAGTGAAACCTAATGGGATTTTACTTTTATTTCTAGTAATTGGGGGAATGGATATACCTATGTTCACATCTAACATAGGGATAAGCAGACATGGAGAAAATAAGGAAGGACAGAGCTTTTCTATAGTAATATTTTAAAAAGTAGAATCTTACCAGATCTATTAAGTTAGGCACAAAAAATTACATCACAAGTAACTTAAGGAAAATATACCAAGTTTTAAAACTGTATGTGCGTTCTAAGACAGAAACACACAATGCAATCGCTTACCGTTTCTGTAATGCCTAATAGATAAGAAAGCTGCAATATATTTCATTGTGAAATCTTCAAAATGGCCTATTAGTTGTTAATTAACACTTTTCTCCTTACTTTAGTCGACTGAAATCAGAGTTTTGAAGTACCACCTGCCTGATTGATAGAAGAATTCTCAATATCAAAGTTAGAATTCGAGTATACATACAAACTGTTAAATTCATGGGTCACAGGAAATCGTTCCTTATCACAATCAGAGGAAGCTTTTCTTCGTGTCCTTCATGTCCTCAGAGCTTCTCCTCTTTCTCATTAGGATGGTGGATGTTGCTAGAATGACTAGATTACTTAAGTGATCATGGGTTTGTGTATTGCTGATGAATTAATTTCCTAAAATGTCCCTTTGTCATGCCTCTTTTTCTCAATGATTTTCTATTTGCTGGATCTGAGTTTCTCCATTTATCATTCAATCACATCCTTAATGTGAATGTCAATACTTTGTCCGCTTGAACTGAACCTGTGACTCAAACTATCTTATTTCTGGATTTATTTCTGTGTTTCTTCTCCTCTTCTGACCAGAGATACCAGTCATATTGGATTCAGAGCTCACCCGAATTTAGTATGGCCTCATCTTAACTTGATTATATCTACAAAGACCCTATTTTCAAAAGTCACATTCACAGGTACCAGGGGTTTAAGACTTCAACACGTCTTTTGGAGGGACACAATTCAACGCATAAAAAATACTCTTCTCTCAATGCTCAACATACGCCCCAACTCCATCAAGAAGGTACTTATCATCTGTGTAGCTCATACTTCTCTAAATTTTCATAGACTGACTCACTGTAGGCATTAACTATGAAGGGTTTGTTCATCCCTCTATTCCAGGAACCTGGAATAGTGACTGATATGTAGTAAGAACTCGATAAGTATTCATTAAATGAATGCCTGTACTCAACAAATGAATCCATTTATACCATATAATTCAGTTTTTTTTTTGTATGCAATGACACAGTGGTACTTGCTTTATTTAAATTAATTGCTTTCCTAAAAGAATCTGAAGGACACTATTTTATCAATCTTCTATCCCAAGAGGGTCACAGAGTCCAGCCTGGGATTCCCATGTGGCTGATAATCTGATAAATGCTTTACTAATTGATCGGTCTAGAAAAATCTGATTGAAAGGGAGTAAGACATCAGTAGCCTATTTGGAAGCATTAAGAAAAAAGTGGAAGTCTATTTCAGGCAGAAAAAGAGGCCACTGAGGTGAAAGCAAAGATGATCAGATTGATGATTAATGTTTTATTTAGACCAACTATAACCTCTCCCAACATTATAAAAGGTAGCTGAGGAGGTATCTGGCTGATTAGAATTGTTGAGATACCATCTGGTATCTAAAGACTTCAACTTTTGATATTTTGGTAATACGTCTCTCTCTCCATTTGTATGTTTTATTAGAACAATGATATATGCCTGTTTATATACCTACCCAGTTTACTGCAAAACAGCATGTTAAAGTAGAAAATCATAAGAACAGCTCCCGCAGCCCTGCCTGTTAACTTTTCATAACTCCTAATCAGTTTCCCAACGGGGAGCAGGGCAAGGCTCACACCTGGGGTCTTAAATATGACAAAGAATACTTGAAATAAGAGAATTAAAGCAATTTTCCCTCTTTGTGTTAATGTTTTGACTTAAGTAGTCTCTTTATCCCCCAAAGAAAGCCCAAATGCTCATTTTCTGAACCCTGAAGATATCTGCAAGATGTTACAGACATCCATGCCACCCACAGAAAATAAGCAAGATAAAAGAAACTGCACAAATTTCCCTAAGTCACAGATGGGGTAAAGGAAAACATGGTTTGGCAAGAGGGCATAAATCTTTTGCAAACGTTTGAAGGAAAAACGTTTTGAAGAAGTGGTATATTCAGAAAACATTGTGTATGTGTTATTTTTGTTCCCTTCTGTGTCGTGGGATGGCACACAAAGGGGGCAGGCTCCTCCCCACGTTATCAAAGCTCTCTCTCCATTAAAGTGGCTGGTTAAGGCCACCAGCTCCATATTTGCAATGTAAATTAACAAACAACATGGTGCCTTCAATTGTAGGTGAACCTTAATAAGCCTGCTGATTGCTTCTTTAGAGCGCAGTTATTTTTGTGCTTAAGGAATTGCTGAATGGTTGGGGAACCGCGTATTTCACAAGAACCCCCATGATCGACAGAAGTTATTGAGTGTGAAAAAGCACAGTGATTTTTGGTTGAGGAAGGAGCCCAGATTTTTGTCCCATTGAAATGCACTCATGGGATGTCAGATGCGTTTTTCAACAAAGCCCTCAAGGTCACGGCAAGTAGTGTTGGCATGTGTAGGGGTCTAGGAAACACCCAACAGTAAAAATTCCTTCATGAGTCTGATCCAGAGGTGTAATAGGTAGACAGGTAGGTGCCCAGAGGATGACAGAATATACAAATGGGCCTACTGGCCCCGGAGCCAGGTTCATGAATATGTAGAAACCTACTTTTAGATAACAATCCTGGAGTTCAGGCAAAGGAGACGCCTTTGTTCCCACTATTGCAGAAAATCCACTCCCCATTTCTCATCCTTTTGCTCTTGATTTTATGGGAAAACTAAGTGAATTCCCCATTCCCCTAAAAACAGTTCTTTTATGTACTCAAAATTGTATATTTCATTGCCTTCCACATATTGGATTCCCAAGTTCGTACCCTATCCAAGGGCGAGATGGAAATACTCACAACTTTTGCCAGTAATCGGATTAAAATCCTCTAAATAGCTCATCTCATGCCGAGTTTGCTGCACAAACACTATCCCAAAATGAGCTAAAGCATCTCAGAGAGCAAGCAGCAAAGAGAAAGAGAAGTGTGCATTACAGGCAAATCAGACTGTGTTGCTCCTGGTACACAATCACTGATCATCTCTTCCCCTTTGCAAGATGAGCGCACATTTGTGCCTCACTGCCATGCTCTGACCATCCCCCAACCCACCCACCCATGGGATGGAAAAACATTAGCAAGGAAGACAAAAATTGATCACTTTCTCTTAACCCGCACACTTACAAGAATCAGAAAATTTCACATTAATAAGGCTTTGGCTTCTCCTTATTCCAGAAGATCTGGAAACAACGGGATCAGTGGTCCTTGATGGACAAGCTGGGGGCAAAGCACAAGCTAGCACATCCCCCTCCCCACCCACCCCTGGGATATATGTGATATTCCCCAGGCTCTCCTGGCTGCCCAAGAACAAAGGAAAGGACAGAAAACAGATGGTAAACTGATAGAGATTACAGTCATACAGGACACGAGTCTCCATCAGTTTACAAATATCTTAGTAAATTATAAGAAAAAGGCAATCTTATCAATAACCTAATCTCCTGAAACCTATAGACTCAGTTTCGTGGAGCCCCTAATATCACCCTTCCCTCCATAGGGATGTGGGGGAACAAAAGCAAGAAGGAAATGACAGGTAAAATTAAATTTCCTTATAACCCGCAGCCCATTGACAGACACTTGAGGCAAACACATACTAGAACATTTCTCTAGGAACCCCCTGCCACCCTCATGTTAATGCCTTACTAGAGGGAAATCAACCTTAGCTGACAATAGCAAAGCCTCAGGTATCTTTGGATATCCTCTTTAGCATATCAACGTCCCTCTGGAGGCCTCCCTCCTGTCTTTACCTCCTCCAATTCCGTAGTATATAACCAGTCGGTCTTCACAACCCCAGCCCAGCTCCTCCTGCCCACAGGTCCTATCCCGGTGCTTTAATAAACTCACCATTTTTGCACCCAAGACTTCCTCAAGAACTCTTTTTCTGGCTGTCCGCTCCAAACTCCACAAACCTCACCATCACCAGGAGACCTCATCAGTCCTGATGCAGAAATAGGCTGGAGATGAGTTTGGTGCTGCCCCTTTATGGTGCATGTGCCCTCCAGGCAAGTGCAAACAGTGTCCCTTGCTGTTGGGTTAGAAGCAGAGTGCCTTCATCATTTACGCCCCCCCCCCTCCTGGCTTCTCAAGGTTTTTGTTTTGTGTTGTTTTGTGTTGTATTGTTTCTGATGCAACAAATGTCTACATGCATCTTCTCCGCAGACCTGACCCTCTGCTTCTCTCCCAAGTATCATGGCATCAGGTCATGAAGCTGATTTTGAAGTAGTGTTACAGGATGCAGCACAGGAGGTTTCTCAGGCCAACACCTGGCCAACACCAGGGGAAGAGACGTGGAGGAGAAGGGCTGAGATGGGCAGGGGGAAAGGTCCAGCTGAGATGTGGTCTGGAGCTCAGAGGGCTGTGAGAAGTGTCCTGAGCTTGGCTTTTAAACCCCTGCAGCTAGTAGTCACTGGCTGTGGGCTGCCCCCTACGGATGCACTCCCTATCGGGAAGGACCAGTTTAGAAGCCACTTTGCTCTCCCCTCCTCCCCCAGGCCCTGCCATCCAATCTAGCATTGGAGGTGTCATTGACAGGTCTTTGCTGTATTAGGACATCTGCTATGAGCACTCAAGCTTCTATAGCTCTGAAGTCACCAGGATGGCCTATGTCAGCTGTCTCCGGCTACAAGCAGAGTCCTCCATGATTCCTGAAATGTGCACCTGCTTATAATCCACAGGCAAACTGCTCTGCTTACCCGGCATCTGCCTGCTGCCCTAGCAACCGAATGCTTTCTGAGTCTCCTGGGAAAGACCCAAAGAGGGGTGTTCCGGGGGGGAGGAGGGAAAGGACAGAGTGATATGGGAAATAATGACTCCATATGATTTCATTGAAAACAATTTGTCCAAATGGCATAATTAAGTATTGGTTTCATCTCTTGCTGGTGACTCTAGGGTACCCTGGGGGCAGGCCCCCCTGCCCTCAAGTGTTCACTATTACAAATAAAGCTCAGTAACACATTTTTTTAAGTAGGAAGATTTCTGAAGAATGGACCAAATTATTTGCACATAACCTGCTCATCAAAGAGATACTGAAGTTAAAAATATGTTTAAAAAAAAAGGTATGATTGATTGACTGATGACCTATTCCATTTGACAAAATTATTTCTGCAAATTTGCCATTCAGTAATCTGCTGCCAATCATTCCAAATGCCACAGGTGCAACTGGACTTTATCCCACTCCCCGGCACAAGTAGTCAAATTCATGTCCAGAGTTGGTGAGGTGTAGGCTTAAGCCTGTCCTTAACAATGATTCCTTGGAATTTAGAGTGGTGAGCCATCTTACATACAGGTAGGGCTGAGAGGCGAATTTCTAGATCACCAGTCTCTACCTACTCATTTCTCACCTGGCCTGCTTACTTCACTATGTACGTTACACATCCAGTCCCAGTAGGGTATCTGAGTTTGCATCTTCTGCTATAGGTCATTAGTCTATAGGGACCAGTTGATTACAAACACTTAATGGGGTGCCTGGGTGGCTCAGTTGGTTGGGCCACCGATTTAGGCTCGGGTCATGATCTGGCAGTTTGTGAGTTCGAGCCCCGCATCGGGCTCTGTGCTGACAGCTCAGAGCCTGGAGCCTACTTCGGATTCTGTGTCTCCCCCTCTCTCTACCCCTCCCCTGCTCACGCTCTGTGTCTCTCTGTCTCTCAATAATAAATAGAAGTTAAATTTTTTTTTTAAATATAATCACTGAGATTGAATGGATTAAACAATCTAAGTCAACATTTTAAAATGCTCTTGACATGTACAGACACATGCTACTGAAACATAAAACGGGTCATTTTTTATTTTTTTCATGCACCAACTGAAGCTACTGGAAGGGGTTTTAAATAGTATTCTGATTTGAATAGAACTCAGAATTACTAAAATCACTTGTATTGTCTTACATTCTGTTTCAGGTCATCCAGTTTTACAAAGCCAGGGATTTCAGATGGTTTAGGGAGAATCACATTTCTTTGGAGCTGGCCTGGAAATATATGATCTAATAAGATCAAGAAGATGAATAGCAGACATATTTCTTCCCTGACCCAAGTATAACATCATCAAAGTTATAAAGCCATTCATTGGGATGGAAGAGTTGGGAACTGGAGTCTTCTAGTCTGGGTGGATGCATTTGGTCGGGAAAAGAGGTTAAACTTATCAAGACACACAAAAAAAGGTGAAGTCAGATCTCAATGGAATGATGATGGGGGCAATGGAGAGGACATGGCAAGAGAGTGAAAAATGAAAAGAAAGGAAGCATAGATATCCTTCATTTCATTCTTTAAATCAAAATGTTAGTCGTTTTTATGACTACAGACTTTTTAATTCAAGCTTGGTAACAATGACTGCCATGCATTTATTGAGAAATCTCTGGAGAAATACGCGTAGAATAGCAAATCTCATTAATTAAATCTTCATATTAATTAAGTAAACCTAGGCAAATGTACAGCCTACCTATACACAATATGCGTTTATATGTTCAACTTTATTTAATTAGATATTATATTTTTACAGGACGCACACGTAGACTTCAGGGGAGAAATCGCTTTCTAATTAGGACCCAGCATTTTAGAAATTTACATTGCTAACTAATTAGTGTTGATGTTGAGACACCCACATTTAATTATACTGCAATCTGTGGCAGAAGAAGATACATGTATTGACTCAAACAAATAATACAACAAAAGTACATATATTATTGTATTTCCTGAGTCCACAGTGACACTAGCTTAAAATTTGTGTAAAGTCTGTGATAATTGCTATTGCCACCAATGATTCGGAACCTTGTCCGTCTTCGGTAGCGATCTACGCACTATTAGCTATCAACGAAAAACACGATGACATGGTCTTTGTCAATGGACGTCTCCCATCTCCAATCCATGTGGAGTGATGGAATTTTGGACGTATCAATGGTAGGTAAAGGATCCTTGGATCCCTTTTTTTGTCCTATGCTGGCTCTCAATATAAAAATATGGTAGGAGATACAAAGCACAGAGCAGGGCGAAGACATCTGGGGCCGCATGAGGAAAAGTGCAAGGCGGAAGTTGTGAAGACTACATCTCCGTAAGTACAGAAAGAGACCAATTTCTCTTTCAAATCCACTCTGCCTTCTACTCTCTGTGGTTTATTCCAGGAACAGATTTTTGTTTTCTACTGGCCCATTCCTAGCATATCCTGAAGTTCATTCTTTCTTCTCTAAAGTGTATCTTATTTTCAGCGAAGTGTTCAAATACCACTTTACCAGGACCATGAGAAAAGATGGATGGAGGACCGTGCACCACAGGCTGGGTGGCAATTGTAGTGCCACGCCCATATGGAAAGAAACCCCGATATGTTCCCAAGTCCCTGGCAAAGTTTGGCACAGACTTGTGTGGACCGGAACCTAACATAACTTAGCAAGACACCTCCTCACATAGGACAAATGGTTAAGGCGCATCTGGCATTTATTTAGGGGAATTCATCATCAGTTTTAAGAAGTCTTTGCGTGGGGAAAAACAATTTTGATGGAGCATATGAACAAGCCGCACGGTGCCAGTGGGCAAATGATCACTGATGATTTCTTTGAAAAGAAATTTGGTTCACTTGATGGAGAAGCTCGTTTCTCTTTGAGTCACCAGAAGAGGCGTGTTCATTTACTGCTTGGCACAATGAACCCATCTATGAATTCTAAATGCTAATTTTAAATTCTGAGGAGAAGGTCTAGCATGGAGTCCACCCTCTCTTCTGGCCATCTTACTCTAGAAAGAAAATAAGGAAGAGCTGAGATGGACACACTCAGACTCTTCCTTCCAAATGGATCAATTGGAGAGTGGACGCACCCCTTCTGTGTTCAGAGACAGCCTAGAAATATTACACTCATGGGTCTCGCTCCACAGGAAGAGAATATCAGGATTAGAGAATCATTACCACCTCCCAACATGAAACTATAAATATATGACCAAATGTGGCTTCGTAACTTAGGAAACCCTCTAATGAAGTAGAAAGATTTTAAAAATCAGATGTTGAGGGCTTTTTGATAATAATTTTGGCAAAGTAAATCATCAATGAAAATAATGTCCCATGAGCAATATTAGCAAAAACTGTCATCTGAAATGTATCTGATTAATAGAACATTGGTACCTTATTAATTGTAAATTATCTGTAAGGGAGGTTGGTATCCTCTTGGAATCTCTTAAAGGCTAATAGTAATGAATGCTAAATAATGTCTATACAAAAAATATCGTCAATTGATTGCTTAGCATCAATTTCACAACTTAAGGGCAACTAAGACAGTGCCATCCTGAATCTTTTCACCCACCTCGATTGTTTATACCCTCTAAAGGTAATCACACCCCTCAGAGTAAGCGTCCAGGGCACCAAAATACAAACTTGAAAGAATTTACCCCAATCCATGCTTAATTAAAGCATGTGTTTCTCACTTTCAAATGTACATGTGCCTAGTTTTTCCAATTAAATTTCAATGTACTAAAATAGTTCAACGGAGGCTTACATTAGTCCGCAGACACAGTTCATCCACTGATAGAAAGAGACAGTTTAGCTCAATGGACATTTAGTGTGCCTAAAAAATAGTACTATGTGAGCATCCGGTGTGGGGGGGGGGGTGGGTGCCACGTTAGTCACTGTGGGATACAATGATGAACAGGACACTCTAACTCTACCTTAACCCACATCCTAATCTGAATACTATGTGGCACCCATATTCTGGTGAGGAAGAAAACGCAGGCAAATAACAAGAGCACAATGTAAAATTTAAGTTAAAAAAAGACATATTAAAAAAATATACACACAGTTTAAAATCATTTCTATTAATAAGTAAAATCGTTCCGCTTTATTAGATGTACTTTCTTTTTAAGGGGGTGGGGGTGATACAATAGAGTAGGAGGTAACTATAAATATCTCTCACCCTTCATTTACCCTACTCCTTGAAAAGGGGAAAGAAGATGGATCTTTCTGTTTCCAAAAGGATACAAAGAAACTCAGACTAAGTATGAGGTTAGGAAACTGGAAGAAGAGATCACCGATGCAAACTCTAATAGTGCCTTTCAAGGGAAGTGTGTTATTTTTATCGAAGAAAGGGACTGTTATTCATCATCTCCCTACAGGTCTGCAGAGAAATTCATCAAGAATTAGTTTAGAACTAGATTGTATCTTCTTAACTGATTGATAAGAAGGAATGAAACATTTATATTTCCAATAAACCAAAATATTTGTAAGTTGAAATTTGCAGTTGCTAAAGGTAGGACACCCAAGCATTTTTTAAAAGAGATACTTTTTTCATGTTTTTATTTATTTTTGAGACAGAGAGAGACAGCGCATGAGCAGGGGAGGGGCAGAGAGAGAGGGAGACACAGAATCTGAAGCAGGCTCCAGGCTCCAGGCTCTGAGCTGTCAGCACAGAACCCGATGCGGGGCTCAAACCAATGAACTGTGAGATCATAACCTGAGCCAAAGTCAGACGCTTAACTGACTGAGCCACCTAGGCACCTGAGTTTTCTTCTTTAGTGTGAATCAAAGCTCAGAGATATGTTTCTCCGGTACAAAGCAGCATTACTTTGTCTGGCATTCAGATAAATCTAAGCCTTTGCTATGTTCTATTAAAAGAAAACATTTTAAACGATCTCCTTTTCTAAATGAAAGGATTAAAGCTATACAGACATTCATTTCATGAAAACATTTGCAATCCAATCTTACCTATAGACTCTGACTTATATTTTGAAATCTTTAACAAAGCTGCAAAGAATGCTTTAACCTATGTACATTTTCTCAAATGATCCCTTAAGTGAATCTCCTTTGTGCTTTGTATATTGCTTATTTTTTTCTCAATCATCAGTGGAAATTAGTTCAGTTGTAACATTTAATCAGGTAACTAGAGAAAAAGGAGGGAGAACTAAAGCTCAGCACATCGCTTGCCAGAAAAACACCCTGGAAATGATTCCACATTATTTCTGCTCGATCAAACACTTGTTCTAGAAAACATCACATGTGGGTACTGTGGTCCTTGTAGACTCGTTTGGGTATTAAGACTGCTCTTTTCTTCTCATGATGTTTAATACAGAAAAGCAAATGTTTCATTAGGCACTATCCTTATTCCTACCTGTCTGCCATATGACCTTTGGTCGTGGTTAACATAATAACGAATTACATTCATTTCTGTGTATTCACAAATACACTCTTGAGGCCAATAAAATGGTGCATATGGCATAATCGAATCATCTGTTCAATCATAATTATTATTATCTAAATGCATTCAGGCTGGTGGAAGTTGACAAGAGTCTGTGTTGTTCTTTGGACTCAGACTCAGGGGTTAATATGTTGTTCTGTTCCTTGGTTTAGGTTTAATGACATTTTCTTCTTTTCCTTATAGTTTATACATCAGCAGTTTCTGTAGTTCAGTGTTAGAGTTTTTGTCTGTTTATTTGATATTCAAAGATAACCACAATAAGAATTAAAGTGGGATAAATTCAGAGTGATTTTTTTCTTTTATCAGTGGAGGAGTGTGTTATTGAAAGATCGGTGGTCTCTTCTATACTCTACTTACAAGCATTAGCGTATCTTTAGCAACAAACCGGGGATCCTCTTTAAAAGAAAATTAGCAATTGACATTAAATCTATATAATAATATACTGTTCTGCATTAATTTGAGGGCTGAGTAGAGAGCAACAGTAGGTACATGACAGTGATTGGTAGAGGAAAAGCAAAGAAAGTACACTGCATTCACTCTGGAACAGTGTTGGACCGGTGCCAGGCACATACCAGGGTCTTGATCAATATATAATGAATCAATGAAGAAAGGAGGAATGGAAGCCAGGGGCAGACACAGAAAATCAAGCCAAAATTGTGTTCTCGGTCTCCGAGGAGAAGATGCCAGGATGCAAGTCAGACAAGTATCAGATCTTGGGCTATGAATCAGAGCCAACAGGAGAAACTATCAGTGACAAATGGGGCATCAGGAGATGTGATCTCATGAACAAAGTCTGGGCAGGACTTCCACTGGGCCACATCTGGTGGTTTTTTGTTTTGTTTTGTTTTGTTCTGTTTTGTTTAAAGGAGCAGTGTAAGCCCATTCATCATTAAGCAGAGCACAGTCATGAAAATGTAATGTGTGGCAAATGTCTTCCAACTGAAAACTCCACCAACAAAGCAATTAAGGTGGTTGTTTCTGTATGCTTGGATTCTAGGAGGTCAACCTTCCTGGGAAATAAATATGTTCATTTTCATATGGACCAGGGCCTCTGAAAACCCAAGAGATTCTCACATGATTCATGATTAAGAGAGCAGACCCATCACAAGACTGTTTCAGCGTTATTTTCTAACGATAGGTTTATGCCTTACTTAATCCATATTGAAATCTTAAGACTTGTTGATAATCTTAAATCAGTTTAGTGAATGCAGAGCCTCTAACCTAAGTGTAGAAGAGGAAAACGGTTTTCCCCACTGCTCTCGGTGTCCATGACTGTCTATGAAAACTAAACTGACAGATTAGTGGCAAAGAAGCACCCAAATTTATGGACTATAAGTTTAACATGATATGGGAGCCTTCCTGAGGAAATTCAGACCTAAAGAAATGTCAAGACCCACTTGCTTTTATATGAGTTTGAGAAAAGTAAGGCAGTTGAGGAACCACGCCTAACTATGTGGGAGAGGGGTAAAAGAAAATAAGAATTATTTAACCAGGTCTGTTTGTATAGAATTCTTTCAGACTCAAGGTCTCATCCTTGAAGATGAGTGTCTTTTAATCTTCCCAATACAGAAGGTCCAAGGTGCCCATGAACATGAGAGTTGTGTCTCCTGCTTTCCGGTAGGTCAAAATGCCCTGGTTGTACCTGCTGGTTCACAAGTGCCTTTAACTCAAAATGGCCAATATGTCAAAATGGAAGATCTGGAACTAAGATGCTCTGAACTCCTTCAGAAGCAACGCGCTTCTCAAACATGTCCCCCAAGTAATCTGAAGACCGGAGGAGGGTGCAAGTCTGATCCCAGAGGAGGGAAGAAATGTGTGAGAAGACCCTAACACCCACCGGTGTTTAATTTAGTTCCCCTGGAGATCTATGGCAATGTTTCATCTCTTTCAGCACACATCATCTCGAAAATACACAAATAATAAAAGGCTTGAGGAAAGACATCATGTTTATTCTCATCTTATGTAGCATAATCACACTTGTGCACCAAATCAAGCACATTTATACCTCAGTTTCAGAGACAGCCGTTCCCTATCTGGCCCATAACTGATAAAATGATGTGATCAATTATGAGGAAATCATAGTTGGAATATTTACGGAAGGGGGCATGCTACTCATCATTTCTCGGGCTTTTTGGCATGAAATCGTGTCTTGCACAGATTATATACAGCTGAGAATGTGAATCCGGATATGGACCTAGGTCAGAGTTTCATGATTTGAATGTGTACTGTGAAGTGTTAAAATAATTACTCAACAAAGTCAAGGGTATCAGTTTCCTATCGCCCCTGTGATAAATGGCCATCAACACAGTGGCGAAGACCACCCGAATTTATTTTCTTACACTTCTGGAGTTCAGAATTCTGAAATGGGTCTTGCCGGTTAAAATTCAGATGGCTGCGTGTCTTTTCAGAGACTTTGGGAGAAAATCTGTTTTCTTGTCTTTTCCAACTCTACAGGCCGCCCCTACTCCTTCATTTAAGGCCCCTTCCTCTATCTTTTTTTTTTTTTTTCAACGTTTATTTATTTTTGGGACAGAGAGAGACAGAGCATGAACGGGGGAGGGGCAGAGAGAGAGGGAGACACAGAATTGGAAACAGGCTCCAGGCTCTGAGCCATCAGCCCCAGAGCCCAACGCGGGGCTCGAACTCACGGACCGCGAGATCGTGACCTGGCTGAAGTCGGACGCTTAACCGACTGTGCCACCCAGGCGCCCCCCCTTCCTCTATCTTTGAAGCCAGCAATGGATGGTTAGAGCCTTGCCCAGGCCCCACCCCTCTGACTCTTCCTCCTCTTCCTTCTGCATTTAAGGACCCTTGTGATTACACTGCGTGCATCTAGGTAATACAGAAACCTTCTTATTTTAAAGCCACCTCTTAGCAACCCTAATTCCACCTGTAACCTCGATTCCACTTTGCTATATAATATAACATATTCAGAGTTTCCATGATTAGGACATGGACATCTTTGGGAGGCCATTGTTCTGACGACCATGCTAAAGTTCAAGTCAATATCACCACCAAAACTGAAATCCTGGGTAGTAGAAAATACCTGCAATCTTATGAAAAAATTATGATTGAGTTTTATTTCTATAAGTATATTTGTGAAAATTTTAAAGTTTTACCTTGGAACACAAAAGCATTAATTTCTTTATTTAAAAAAATTAACAGATTGGCACTTTTCCTGGAATCTGTCTTCTGTGATCTTAAAGAAATTACACACCGGAAGTTCTAAAACAGTAATTAAAAGCTGTTTTATTGGCTGAAATGTTAAAATAATTGCCTTAGAATTATGCTACCTCATTCTGGTTTTTTTTTTCTACTCTGTACATGTATTTATTCTTCTAAGCATGAATTATCACAAGACGGATTTCATATTCTTCAACGGAATTCTTCCATATCATGTGCAAGCTTGCAAGAAGGAACAGAGTCTTAGGTCCTACTCAACTGAATCAGAATCCATATTTTTACAAGATCCTTGGCTGGTTTGTGAGCAATTAATGTATGAGAAGCACTGATATAGCAGAGTCTCTTACTTAATGTAAACATTTATCTTAGCTGTCAGTATGTTTCCCTGTTAACTGTTTCAAAGGCCTTCATTAATATTTTATGCATAAAATTAACAGCTTTCCTATCATATTTTAATTTGTACAATAATAAATAAACATTCATACTTCCCATCGCTGATCCACTTTTCAGTCTCTAAAGACAGAGAAGAACTTACACCCTGACTTACATCTAGCCTGCTCATCTATATTTGAAAGTGAATATACCAGAGTGTTGAATGCTGTGCCTCATTTGATCACTGAGCTGGGTACACGATTTGGGTTTGAAAGTATCCTAAAATGTCTCAAGGGCTGATTACACACAGATTTTAAAATTCTGGGAATTGCACTGAAACAGGCATTTGGTTACCCGGCCTTCCAAAGGCCAACGACAAAGCCAAAGCTGAAGTAGATTTTAATGTAACACTAAGGTTGCAACTGAATTGTGGTGTGTGTGCATGTATGTGTTTTAGCAGATTTTATTGTCCCTTTTAACGCCGATTTGGAAAGGAAACAAATCAAAATAAACAATAAGAGAAAATTAATCAACTTAACACCCTAGGCAATCTTTGGCTGCTTCCCTGAGAACAAATCAGATTCAGTGAGAAACTCTAAAGTTGTCCTTACATATCTGAGAGGCTGTCAAATAAAAGAGGAAGGAAAAAACTATACAATATAGCCCTCAGGAGTAAAACTTGAGACAATGTGAAGAAGTTACAGGAAGAAGGATTTCATTCGTCTTAAGAAATAACTTTCCAACCATCTAAGAGAGCTAGCTATCCAAGGATAAGATGACTGCCTTGGGACCTAATGAATTATCTTCTGCCTGAGGTGCTTCGCTTTAGGCAGAATGACCCTTCGAAATGAGATCTGCAGAGGGGACTCAAGTTTCATTTGGATGATTAATAATAATGGCTAACATTTATTGAGCCTTTCCTAAGAGTCTGGCGCAATGCGGATGTAACTTACAACCCTAATTTGCTTACTCACAATTCCATTAGATGGGTGCTCCTGGTTTCTCCATTTTAAACAGAGGCTCAGAGAAGTTAAAAGACTTCATCTAAATTGTGCCCGTAGTGAATGGCAGGGACAGAATTTGAATCCAAGTCCCTTGGATTATAGATACTTGGAATGAAGCAGAATAGACTTGGACCCTCATTGTCCCTCAACCAGAACAATGCTTCTTGGTAATTTGGGCCAAAAGGCCTAGGACGACTCCAACTTTTAAGAGGATGTTTTACATTTTACTGCTTCCAAGTTATTTGACGTGAGTAAATCATTCAATATTTCCCAGTACTATTTACAGATATGTGTGTGTATACTTGCAACTATAGCTATAGATAATAGAGAATAGAGACAAGAAAGTGGTGGTTGGTTTCCCTACTGCACAGTGATTAAGAGGATTAAACAAGTGAATGGGAAGCAACTTAAGAGCACGTGGTTTCGAAGGAGTTCATGAAATGTTTGTTGAATGAATGTATGAATGAATAAACTTTCCTTTCTTAACATATCATATAACAGAGTTTTGAAGCCAAGGAAAAAAAAACACATGATTTTGCCCATTATTTTATGTTCTATTTATTTAATGCCACAGAAATTTGTAGCTGAGTAAAATGAGCAACGTGGGCTGTGTGAGCTTTTGTGATCAATTTGAACTGGAATTAGCCAGCCGTTCCTATCAGCTATAAAGTGTTCCACCTGTTACTTTAAATTACAGTGTTGGTAATGGGTTCTATAAAGTATACATCATCTGTTCAGTCTGGTAAATGCATTCATCCTGTATTATATATATATATATATTTAATATATAATATATATATATATATATATATTTAAAGGCAAAGCAATAATTTCCAGCCTCTAAATGACTCTTACAGATAGTGATGGAGTTTCGCCAGATCTAAATCTTCATAGTATAATAATAATAATAAAGAAAAAAACCTCAGTTTTGTTTCAGTGCAATGAAGTAATTCTCTGTATAAAAACAGGTGCATTTTGTGTTCCTGCATATGTAATTATGAACACAAGTTAAGTGATAATATTGTAAGATCAAGGGCATTTAAAATAAAATAAAGGCTTTTGTCAGTCACCATGGACAAGAACACACAGTGAGGAGAGTTCTAAATGGATTCCAATGACTTCTTATGTTTCTGGTGACTGGTGGTTGGATTTTTTTGTCCCTAATGTTTCCTCATCGTGCTCACCCATTCTTGCCAATACCAAAAAATTAAACCCTTCCGTAACCTGGGTCCAACCTTTCTTTTTAATTTAATTGATTAATTTTATTATTCCTTTTAGCATTTGCATAAGTGACTTACTGTTTTTGCTATCTCATATGTAGTCATCCTTTATGTGGTCCTGGCACACTTATATTGATTTTTGGACCTCCCCTTCCCTCTTCTGCATGGTATTTTCTCACCTGCTGCAAGGGTATTCATTCAGGCTTGGCCAAAACCAAAGTCTTCTGAAGTCTCCTGGCCATAGATGGTTTAAGGATGATCAGTTAAAACCACTACCTGGAAGAAGACATGCTCTTTCTACTGGTCTTCAACTGGGAGGTTTTAGATACCCCATGATACCCCATGCCTGAGAGATGGCAGAAATCCAGAGAGACAGAGTCCTAACAGTTACAAGATGAATACTTGTGGAGCATTCGCAGAGTGACAGGCAGTGTTGCAAGCACTACATGTGTAAATACGCTGTTTTGTTGGTTGCGACAATCACATGCTTGTGTTACAGTTGAGGAAACTGAGGTACACAGTCTTTAGGGGTGCCAAAGGACACACCGTTATCGAGGGACAGAACTGGGGTTTGAACCCGAGGAGGTGGCTCGTCTTAACCATTCCTTTCTCTGGCCTCTTCAAGTGCCATCATTTGAGCTGAAGCCAGGTGGGTCACTGTAGATTTTATCCCATTGAGCTAAATAATCCCACTGAGACATTTCGACTTGGGTTTGCCATCAGTGCCAAAAACCAGACCAGACTCCTCAGAAACAAAATGTGTCTCATGGGTTTCACTCTTCGTATTTACTGACTTTAGAAATACTCCACCAAACCTATTCTTTCTAGCTGAACATTTTCTACCAAGTCCGGTTTCCAACATGAAGCCTTTGCTTGCCCCCTCTAGCCTACAGGATTGCGCCCTACTTAGCACCTATACACCTACATCAAGGTACAGCTGGTCGTTATCTCCTTCACATATTGAATTTTGCGTTACTTCTAATGCCCACATCATTTTGCCCCCAAATAAAATACATGTCTTGAAGGTAAAGGCCAAGACCGTGTATTGTGTTTTCACTGATTCTTCAGGGTGAATCCTACAAAATCCTTACACTTCCTTTTTATACTGATAAGTAAAGAATAGGCACGTTAACCTGAGTATTTTATGAAAAGAGAGGTATCCCCTTGAATAATCTAACACATGTGTTAGGTGTCAGATTATCAGAAGTAATTATGGTGGCTAGAAAAAATAGGAGTTTGGCCTTGGGGCTATGTATTGTGCATTTCAAAATGGAAGTGGACTTTACTACGTGTTGTTTCATCTGATTCTCACAACTGCCTGGTGAGGTCAGTGCTTATCACTTCCCCAAGATGGTCAAAGAAAATCAGATTCAAGGATAAAAGACTGCCAGTGTGTGAACAGCTACCATTACAATGTAAACTTTTACATGTGCACCCTAACTCATTCTACTCTTCCATTTGTTTATTTTATGGCCAGCAGAATATTCGTCACATAGTCAGTGCTCAATAAATATGTATTTGTTTGACTGGCTCTTATCCCCCTTCATCACTAAAAATATGTTCAGTGTGTTGTGTTGGATACTCCAAGAGACAATGAGGGGGTATAACAGACATTTCCACTGTCCCCTAGGAATTCAGTATTGCAGTTTGTGCAGAAATGATCTACTATAAACACATACGTGTCCTTTTCACGCTCCAGAGTTGGTGCGGATCTGAATGTATACCAACCACAAGGGCAACACATAGAAACAAAGCCCACAGTGTGCAAACCAACTTGAAAATTAACAGCCTAAAAACTTAGACATTGTTCATGGAATCCCTGCTGGCTAATTTTGATTCTGGAGCATGACAAAGACGAGGGCTTGCCACCATTCAGTGCTTCTGAATAGCAATGATCATTTCGAAGCTTGGAAGGTGTAACTTAAAGTTAGAGCCCTTTTGGAGGAGAGGAGAACCAGCATACATGGGGATGTAGAACTGGGTGCGTCCACAAGAACTGTAAACACGCATATTAACTGAGTTCTAGAAATAAATAATTCAGAAGCATTCACGACCCATAACTTTAGTAAAAGAGGCTTATTTACAGGTTAATTCATTCTTTCAGTTCCTTTTTATTTTTTTTAATGTTTATTTTTGAGAGAGAAGGAGAGAGAGAGAGGCAGAGAGAGAGGGAGACAGAGAATCTGAAGCAGGTTCTGCCCTATCAGCACAAAACCCGATGTGGGGCTGGGGCTAGAACCCACGAACTGCGAGATCATAACCTGAAGGGAAGTCAGATGCTCAACCAAATGAGCCACCCAGGGGGCTTACACTTCCTTTTTCTACTGATAAGTAAAGAATAGGCACATGAATTCGAGTATTTTATGAAAAGAGAGGTATCCCTTTGAATAACCTAAGATCCTGCTCCTCCTCCCCCCAGCCCCTAAATATTTCAATTTAAATACATCTCCCTCTGTTTCCTACAATTCCTCTGCTCTCTGTTAAGTGTGACCCGCCACCATCAGAGCCATGTCGCTTTCTCCTGATCTTTAACGATTATTGATGACTGTCCCTGGATTACAGCTTGTGTCCTCAAAAGCAGGGGGCGGTGTGTTAATTGCCTGGAAAGATTCCAACTCCTCCACTTGGCCTGCTGTCTCTCTCTCTCCCTATTTTTTTTTTTTTTTGTTTGCTTTTCTACCAGAATGCCTTCTTTCCTCTGCTTCCACGGCACTGAATCTCTTAGTAACCGACTGCCACCGTGCACTTGTATTTTGCCAGTAAAGCTGAAAAGGCCAACCTCAGGTGGCCACAAACTGGGACAGCTTCGGGTTCATTTGCTTTTCTATCACAAGTTCAGTCTTGGTAAATTCCACTTCACATGGAATCCTCTCCCGAGTTCTTTTTAAACTAAAGATCACACCCAAGAACATCAAGAACATTCACAGAAATTACATTTGTTTGAACAGCTGTTTGGAACTGCGCTCACTGTATCCAGAATCTTCTTTTATAATCTCTTGGTCAGGGGGCTACAAGTTCAAACTGCTGATATTGAATTAGGCATAAATGAGGCAGTCGAATGTAGAAGACATCGATTTTACCATTCCCCAGCCATTTCCGAGTTCCTTCTAGGTTAGTGCTCTGAGTATCATAGATTTCTTGTATTTGATCTTTCAACCTCATTTTTAATCTAGTCATTTGTCTGATTCTTTCATCCATTCTATATTAGTTTAAAGAATTGATAGTAGATTTGAGGTCCTAACCTTCCAGTGTGGAAGGTACTCAACATTCTTCTTCTTTTTTAATGTTTATTTATTTTTGAGAGACAGAGAGAGAGCATGAGCAGGGGAGGGGCAGAGAGAGAAGGAGACGCAGTACCCAAAGCAGGCTCCAGGCTCCGAGCTGTCAGCACAGAGCCTAATGCAGGGCTCAAATCCACAAACCACGAGATGATGACCTGAGCTGAAATCAGACCCCTAACGGACTAGGCCACCCAATTGCCCCATTCACATTATTCTTATTTATATTTTCTTATTTGTAGTGGCTCTTCAGTGTTAGCATCCTTCAGCAGGTTTGGGGGTTATGACGCAAATGACTTTATTCATAGATAACGCATATTGTTTTTTCTAAACATTGATTATTTATTTATTTGAATCATGTGCATGCAAGGATGGAAGGGGCAGAGAGAGAGAAGGAGAGAGAGAATCCCAAGCCAGCTCTGCACTCTCAGCCCAGAGCCTAGAGTGGGGTTCAATCTCAAGAATAGTGAGACCATGACCTGAGCCTAAACCACTCCTGTAAATTGTTTTAATATCAAAGTCTCAAGGTTTATGTAATAGAGTTGGTCTTTTTTGGATATTAGTATCAAATATGTTAGGATACTTTAAGATCCACAGGTTTAATATATAAACAGCTTTACAAATACAAATTATGGTAGAAAACAAACATG
The DNA here is from genome assembly GCF_018350155.1 of Leopardus geoffroyi. Taxonomy (NCBI): domain Eukaryota; kingdom Metazoa; phylum Chordata; class Mammalia; order Carnivora; family Felidae; genus Leopardus; species Leopardus geoffroyi. Next base: position 208,994,571 of record NC_059328.1, on the reverse strand, counting down.
TTTTTAAGCAAACCTGAGGGAGGTTAAGTGCTCTCTTTTGGAAATGACAGAACAATGGGGTCCAAAGCTGGGTGAAAGGGAACAGTTTCAGCAAGAAGTACCCTGATACCCTTCCATGTCGCCCTCTCTAGGCCGCACGGGGCAAGGCTGGACCACAGTCTTACTGGAGTCCTAGCACAACTCCCTGCCATGTCTGTGTGGTGAGGACCTGCCTTGAACCCCACTTCAGGCTGGAGATGTGGAGTTGCATGGAAGTCTGCAAAACTGCTTGGCTATAGTTTCGTGTTGGCTTCTCAGTGGAAAACACACTGCTCTCACCGTCTTGCAAATGGTGTCTCTGGTTCAGTCGTACTGTGGGACCAGAAACATGGAGAGCAAACACCGCACCGATCTTGACTTTGCTGTCTGTATAAGTGATAAACTGTCTCAATCCATTTGGACTCATTGTCTCCTTAGCAGCCAAACGTAACGGCTGCAGTGGTAATCCTGGTGGACCTGTTAATCACCCTGCTGCTGTGTATGAACGGCTTTACCACTTAACACGAACATTTCCATCGCCTTGAAGTATATGCTGTTTTTACTAAATCAGTGTGACATAATTGGATCTTACAATGAATTGCTAAGCACTAAAACTTGTTCACATTTGTAGGCACCGCAGTATTGGGTCTTCTCATTTCTATCCCCTCTTTAGTTACTATTTCCTTCCTCTCTGTGTTGTAAGTTCGTATTTTGTCTCTCTTAACTTAGTTGGTAATGTAATTATTTTTTCACATCTCCATCTACCCAGTGTAATAAGTTATTCAAGAGAATTATTTGTTTCTGTATCCCAGATTCAGCAGAGTATATTCGATGGAATGAATGGGTAGATGAATGAACGAATGAACGAATGAACAACAATGGCAACTAATCTTCATTAATGCTTCCTAAGGCCCATTTACTTTCTAAGTCACTTAATTATGTAATTATCACAAAAACTCCAGAAGTTTGGTACTAGTTTTATAGATGAGGAAATTTAGACAAAGAAAGTTTATTAGCCTAAGATAAGATTGGATGTCAGTACTAATAAGTAAATAACAAATTTTTCAAAACATACTAAGAAAAATTATTTTACTTGCATTTATATTTCATATATTTCTTTAATTAAGACACTTTAGCCTTAATATCTTGTTTCCAATATTTTATATAACACTTTAATACGTTTTTATTTTATTTTATTTACTTATTTATTTTAAAATGTTTATTTATATATTTTGAGAGACAGAGAGAGAGCAGGAGAAGGGCAGAGAGAGAAAGGGAGAGAGAGAATCCCAAGCAGGGTCCGAATTGTGAGATCATGACCCAAGTTTCCTGATGTATAACCAACTGAGCCACCCAGGAGCCTCTAATTCATTTTTATTTTAGTGCAATACCAAATTGGGCTGCTCAGATTTTAAGTCTTGTATGTATGAATGTATGTATACATATACATGTATATATACATATATTTTTAATACCATCTTAAAAGCTATCACAGGTCACATAAATCACATTTTGGCCATTCACATGAGAATTCAGTTAATGCAAACCCAATATACATATCACTCAGTAGATTAAAATATATACATTGTACACCCAGTGTGAAAAAGTGGTCAAGTGAGAGAGAAGCGCTATTTTTTTTCCAGATGGTCCTCTGAAAACTTTGTTATTCTATCATTATAAGATCTGCTTCCTGGCTTCACAGAAATCCAAGCTCTAGTTAAGCACTGGAACTGTCAGTGAATCGGGGTGATTTTTATGTTCAATTGATACAGTTCTTGTTATTCTTTAAAATATTAAAAGAACAAAATTTTGATGTGTTTTAGCAATCTGGGGAAGGTAGAACTTTGGCAAAATTGTGCACAGAAAAATAAGTCAACATTTTCTAGCTGAAACATCTGACGATGTTATGAGTAACCCAAACATTTGTAATGTTTTGCCACAGAAAATGTCAGTGATATATGTCTATAATATTTGTTTTGCAAAATACAAAAGTTTTTATAAATTAGGTTATATGAACATCATTAAAGTACCCAGTGACATAGCTCTTGGCTAGGTCAATAACAAAAAATGTGGACCAACTTTTTTTTATTCCACATGTTTTATGCTGGTAAAGGGAGAGAAGAAGAAAATATCCCAGATTTTCATCATTTCCTTCCTCAACTTTACGGGAGAAGCAGATGAATGACATAAGTAAGTACATTTGAACATGTTTTTCTGTGTATTATTAGCATTTCCAAACTAGTTTGGAAAAACATTAGTGTTTCTAAAACTCCCCGTGATTGTAGGATAAGTTGGCAACAAAACGATGTGAAGGTAATATTTTTCCAACAACTGGCCAATGACCGGAGCCAACTCAGACATCCGCTTTCCCTCCCTCACCATCATGTAAATTCTACAGATCTTTTATTACAAGATCACTAATCATATCCCTCAAAAAGTTTACTCTAAGTAAATTAATTGAAAACATAATATTCCCTTAAATTTGATTCCTACATCTTGTGCTACCATGTCCCAGGTGTGTGTGTGTGTGTGTGTGTGTGTGTGTGTGTGTGTGTGTATAAAATCAATAAATCAAATAACTCAGGTATGTATAGGTTTCTATACAAATCTATTTGGGAAGATTTCACTTTTTAGAAGCACTTCTGTCTGTATTACAATTTTATATTCATATATGTTCACATCACTTTAAAATACCACAGATGGCATGTGCGCTAAGAGAAAGAAATAGTGAACTCAAGGAAGACGTAGTTGCCAGTGCGCATAATTTAATTCATACTGATTCTGGTTAAGTTGGTATAGAATTAGACTCCACATGTTGAATTTCTATAGGCAGTGTTGATGCCATAATGAAGGCAGGAAACAAATCTCTCTGGGAATCAGTGGCTTGCACGGTAATTTTTCCTGAGTGGTTGGTGGCCATTTGAATATATATAGTTTCAACCTTTCAAACTAATTCCAAGGTTATTTGAAAAAATTACAACCTGAGCAGATGATTGCCATTCGGTGTTTCACCCATTCAATATGGAACTACCCACTGAGATCATCTGAATCCAGCTAGCAGCTGCCATCTTGGCTTGACACAAGACCGTACAAAGGAATGTGTAAAACTTCCTGGGAACTGACAGATCACACGAGGCCAATAATGTGATCTCTGTAAACGTTTGTTAATTCAGTTGGATAGATGGCCCGTGACTATTGCTTTTCAGTCTGAGCTCACATCTCATAAAGGGACTTCACCAGCCCAAAGGGAAAGGGATCAAACCCGTATGCGACCATTACTCTACAGCTGTTTCTCAAAAGAAAACTCAAAACTCTCGAGTAGTATTTATATAAAATTACCAGAAAAAAAAAAATAGTTGGTCTAGTGATTAATGGGCCTTGTCATTATTTTACAGGTAGTTTCTTGTAAGTGTGGTTCTATTTTTAACAGGAATATGCCATATCCCTCCTTTTTTTTTTTTTTTTTTTTTTTTGCCATGGAGCCATATATGCATCAGAACCATCATTTTATACCACATTCAGAGATTGGCTCTGCTCAAACAAAAGCACCGATGTGTAAAGAAATCAGTTTGCATGAACATCAGAGTAGCCTTGACTTGGCACTTATGTCTACTCCCAGAGCTGCGGGTCGGGGGCCTTAAAATTCTGCCTGAGAACGCGTTAGAAAAGACAGGAAGGGAAGGAGCTAATATTTAAGTATGCTCGGTAGATATTTTCATTTGGTTATCTCATGGAAGCCTACTACAACTCTGTCAGGTTGGTAGTTACCTCTATTTCCTAAGTGAAGAAACTAAGTCCCAAAAAAACCATGATTGGCTCAGGTTTAGTAGCAGATGTGTGATTTGAGCCCAGAATTTTCTGACACCAAAGACTTTCAAGGAGGCAACAATGTGGGTTGGGGCCAACATGGGCTCTCTCAGTTAAGTTTGAAGAATGCTAGCACGGTGGAGCAAAAATGATTTATTTCTTGTGCACCCTCGGTGTATACAGCCCTTGGGTCAGTATGAACTACAGTATCACTCTGAGCACCTGTAACGCAGTCACCGGCCTAGGTTCTCCTGCCCGGATGCTCATTTGCCTTTGCTGCGTAAGCTCGCTCTTTTCCTTCTGGGGTTCTGAGTTCCCGCAAGTTAACTTTTGACCTTAGCCAGGCTTTATACAATAAACCCTTGGTTTGCAAACATAATTCATTCCAGGAACCTGCCTCTAATCCAAAGCACTTGTATATTAAAGCGAATTTCAAGTTCCATCGGCTCCGTGGTGATCGTGTGACATTTGGTGCCACGTACTACTTGTAATGCAAGAAGATATCACTCATCTATCAAGTTAAAATTCATCAGAGATATTTGTTCGTCCTACGGATTCCTCACAGAACAAGTTACTCGCAATCCAAGGTTTTACTGTAATTTGTTCCTTGATGCGTAGAATTCCCGTAGGTGTGTGAAACTACTCCTCTTTCTCATCAAGATCTCAGCCCCGGTCTAATGTAACTTATTGACACTCGTGTCCTGTTGTTTCAAACCTACCCTTTGATTCCTGTTACTTCCTGGCTCCTGACTATTTTTCTAAAATTTATTCTGATGCTTCTCAATATTTGTGCCTTTTGGATTCTTACCTAATTACCTCAATCAATCATCTTGCTTTGACCCAGCATATCTAGGGCTCCATTTCTCCAATCTCTAGGTCCCAGACGACCTTGGACATATTCTGCTGGGATTTCTGAGCAGGTCTGCTAATCCCCTTGCTCTCTGTTCATTCCCTACTCTTTGTTTTAGCCTTAGCTTTATTTTCTGATCCTAGACCCCTACCTTGTGTTCCTAATCCATTATGTCACATAATCCTTACACAGACATCATGCATATGCTCTTTATATCTTTCACTAGTTGAGATATTTTTGTTAGAATTCAGTATTTTATCAGTAAATGGAATATTTAAATTATTTTTATATATTTTTAAAAATTAATATGTATTATAAAAACTATAGGTGCTTTTAAATTACCATGTCTGAGAAAAGGCAATTATTCATCGGTGTGATCATTAGGATGTAACATAATTCATCTGTGGAAGCTGCTGGAAGGTACACTTCTGGTCTTAAGGAAGAATTAAGTAACTTCTTTCTGCAAGGATTGCCTTTAAAAATTTTTTTTAATGTTTTCATTTATTTTTGAGAGAGAGAGAGAGACAGAGTGTGAACAGGGGAGGAGCAGAGAGATAGGGAGACAGAATCCGAAGCAGGCTCCAGGCTCTGAGCTGTCAGCACAGAGCCCGACGCGGGGCTTGAACTCACAAACCGCGACATCATGACCTAAGCTGAAGCCAGATGCCTAACTGACTGAGCCACCCGGGCGCCCCAAGGATTGCCTTTTAAATACAAGCCCAGCCCCTCTGCATAATGCTAAGCATCCGTGTGGCATAACATCACCTTTTCCAGAATGACACTGACTTCAGTCTACTAAAATAAATTACTGTTCCTCTTGTAACTGCTTCACTGGGCAGGAACAACCCATTCATATACCAATTTGAACAGAAATAGGAAGTAGGTCGTGAGCAAAGGGGACATTGGGAAGAGGCATCTTACAGTATATCAAGCCGTGAGCATCAGCTACTTATATTTTTAATCTCAACATCACTGAACAGACCTGGTACAATTATACGTTCATATAGATTACATCTGTAGGTATTTCAAAGCTGAAAATTCCTAATGAACACACAGCAATTTAGACAGGTTTCATCCCAGAAAAACCTGCCGGTTGCCCAGGCAAGTCCTCCCAAGACAGCATGGTGATGTCTTGTGAATTCCCCACTGTCATGTGCAAGAATCCTCTGTGATCTGTGGGTTCGAGCCCCACGTCAGGCTCTGTGCTGACAGCTCAGAGCCTGGAGCCTACTTGGGATTCTGTGTCTCCCTCTCTCTCTTTGTCCCTCCCTAGCTCGTGCTCTCTATCTCTCTCTCTCTCTCTCTCAAAAATAAACATTAAAAATAATAATAATAAAAGAATCCTCTGTATTCAGCTCTTTCAAATAAGCCAATCCAGATTTTCAGCTTGAAGTTTAGTGACACTCAAATACTGGTATTGTAGTTACAGTTCAAACCTTTTGGGGGCTATTCCCTATGTATCCACATACCCGTGGTGAGAGGTCTTACTCCCAGCCTTTCAGGCTCAGAACCTGATCTATTTGTACACCAGGGGTGGATCTGTTCCTCAGTGATGGACTCCAGTTACCTAAATCCCCATAGACGGCTGTAGAAAACAATGGAAAATGGGAATCTCCCATTATTTTACACAGGAGTCTCTCATCTATCGGAAGTACAATTCACCCAAACTGAGCAGGATTCTTAGAATTCTAGGCAAACTCGCCTCCATCCACTAGAAGAACTCAATGTTTTGGCAAATTGAGATCAGATTAATTCAATCCAGCATATCTCACAGAGGTTACCCTTGGACACTCCCCCAAATGTGACACTGCCCTCCACAATAATCTCCCCCCCCCACCTCTTTTCCAAGCTTTTTGTCTCTTATTATGCTTGTATCTTATATCATGTACCCTGGCCTATTCCTCTCTCCCCTTGTCCTTTTCCTAACTGCTCATCATTCTTACCAATTGTGAGTCATTCTACCCTAGACCCTGTAACCCATGTTCCACGTTGATAAAATTCTCTTTGCATTAAGACATCTTTCCTGAGTATTTCCTATTGCTCCTTAGCTGAAAAGAACCAGAACTCTTCTTGGAGGAAGCTGGGTGTTTTGTTTTGTTTTATTTTGTTTCTTGTTTTTTTTGTTTGTTTGTTTTTACGCTGATATTTGAACCCAAACTTTCATAACCATGAGTCCACCTGATTAACCCTACATCATGTGGTCAAAACTGCATTTTGTAGCATTGTCTGAAATTGTCAGCTAAGAATCTCATTGTCTCCATGTCTCATTAATTGCTAATACAAAATGAAATCTTTTCATATTTTCCACCTGCGGGACCCCAGGAACTGAAGGCAAAATCGATAGCCCTCCCTCTGTATGGTGCTACTTCTAAGCACTTAGCCTGTTTTCCTCATGTACAAAATCAGTGGTTCCTTGAGTTTCATGGTATTTTCTTATGCTTTCCTTCTGTTCACTCTTCCTCATTCACTGACGGGGAACATGGGTCATCATGCCCTCATCCACTCCACGTGTTGCGATCATTCTGGGTATCTTCGGTGCCAGACAGAAACTGACTCATTCTTATCTTTCATTTCCTTGGTGTTCTCATTTCCAGTAACTTTTATTTCTATTGTACTTCAGTGACCCACCTCCATGGCTGCAGCCCGCAATTTGCAGTGACCTGGAACTCTCCACCACTGAAATCATAAATCCAGTCACCCTATTCTGTAGCCACACTTTCCATCATTTCAGCTCTCTCTTCTACTCTTTCTCTAACTCATGTTCTACTCCTTGGTGCTTTAACCTCAAAGAAAGTCCAAATGTGAGCCTTTCTACTTTCTCTCTAATTATAAAGGGCATTCTTGTTTTAATGTGTTTCCCTATTTGGCTCAGATTCCACATCTATCTCTTTAAAAAAAAGGTTTATTTATTTTTGAGAGAGAGAGAGAGAGAGAGAGAGAGAGAGAGAGCACACATGCATGAGTGGGGCAGAAGCAGACAGAGAGGGAGAGAGAGAATCCCAGGCAGGTTCTGTGCCCATGAGCACAGAGCCTGATATGGGGGTCGGACCCATAAACCATGAGATCATGACCTGAGCTGAAATCCAGAGTCAGATGCTCAACCAATTGAGCCACCCAGGTGCCACCTCCATGATCTATCTCTTTAATTATACTCTTTTCCTGTATCTTCAACTTCCTTGCCCCAAGTATATCCTTTAGATCTGACGTTCAAAAACACAGCTTGTATAGATTTGCCCTGTCCTTAGCCTAATCCAAGATTCTGGGCACTGCTAGAAAACCCATCACCAGTGGGAAATTCATTGACATTATGTATCCATGATCTCCAACCTGATCTCAGCCTTTAACTCTCTCCTCCCTATCCTTCAAACACATGGACTCACTCAGACTCACTCACATATCATCTGCCCCTGCTTTCTTCTCCAGCATATCCCACTCACCCAGTACATTTCCTGTCAGTCACATCAAACTACTTTGCGTTTCTTAAACCCATTATGCTTAGAAGCCTCTTAGCTTGTTTCTCCCTTTGCCCTAAAATAGTCTTTTCCCTAATCTTATCCTGGTTAACTTCTACTCATCACAGAAGTCTTACCTCACCTCTACCTTCACCTAGGAAGCCTTACCTGATGCTTTAATGCTGGTTTGGGTGCAAAGCCTACATACTTCCAAAGCGTGTGCATCCTCTATCATAATTCTTAGTGCCGAAAAACAAATGGTCAGTGTTACATAAATATGTGTTGAATGAATGAGCAAATGGATGAACGTATCATTCAGATTGTCTTCCTGTTTTACCCTTGGACTTATAATGATATTGTTTGAAAGATATCCACCACCTTTAATTCTTAATTCCTTAATTTGGAAAGAGAGAAAGATATGTGAAGTTATTATCTACCAAAACATCTTGATACTTTCATCTCTAGATATTAAATCAACGCAAAGCCCTATATAAAAGCATCAGGCGTTTGTCAGTGATTTTACAGTACTTGCTAAATAGGGTCTTGAATTCCCAGGGCAGAGCTTAGTAGATGAACCTGTCACTTGTAGCTCCATAGCAGAGGCAGTGCACTGTGAAGAATGGGAGCCATGTGTCTATCTCTGATAAAACCAGAATCTTTTGTTCTGTTAAAACCATTGCGGGCTCTTAAAACCATTGCAATAGCACTGCATATATACTCAAGCTTATCCAACGCATGATTTAATGTGGTAGTTGTCAAATGAAACTCATCTATACCCAATGAAACTCACTTATCCCCAGGAAAGCTGAAGGTTCAGAACCAGCCAATAGAGTCCGGACACGATAGGTCCTCAGCACTGAACTTGGCATAGCAAAGGGGCCAGAATGCAGACGCTTAGAAGTGATTTGAGACTTGCTATTAGGAACACACTCGAGATCTAACGAGCAAGAAATAGCAAGAAAACAATCATGTGCTCAGCCGCTTATTTCAACCGTATGTATGACCCATATTAATCCAGAGAGAGGAAGAACGAGAAAGAATCACCAACTATTTCATCTCGGACTATTTGAATTGAAAACCTCATCCATTAATTAGTTACGGAGACACAGCAGAGGCAACCCAACGGTTAGAAAGCAGGCTTCGGTGTAAGACGGGTCTAGATGTGATGTAATTTCCGAACTTATTATCTCTTTGGCATTGGGCCCCTTACTTGACCTTGCTAAGACTCCTCTGAAAGGTTGATTAAATCTGATAATGTGCATGAAGCACACAGCCCAGTGTCTATGTCAGGTGAAGAAGGCCTCATTTAGACTTGCAGACATGTTGATTTGAGTTTATTTAGCAAGGTGGAGAAGTGCCCTTCTTTTCTGAGAGCGACCCCCCCCAGATTTACCAAAGAGCATTATTCTATTTAGCGAGCCGAAGGAGAAAAAACCAAAGCAGTCGTGATCTCCTAGTAATGTGCTCTAAGAGCAGAGACCAAGCATCCCCAGGTGTTGGAGCCAGCTTTGATTGCTCTTACGAGCAGACAGGGACAACTTGTCTGCCTTTTAGCTCATGCTGACACAAACCTACCCCCAAATACGGTGATACTGGTGTTTTATACCAGCTCTCATCTTCAGATGCTGAGAACACGAAGGAGAAGGAAATTTCCTTTACACCTGCCATATACTGACCTCTGTAAACATAAGCAACTTTTGGGTCACCATTAAGCCAATCCAAGGAGCTTTGGAGGAAGACACGTGGCGTGCTCATGTCCCAGACCAGCATAGCACCTTTGCAGAAGTCACAGATGCTCGGCTTTGGAAGCGAGACACCAAATAACAAGATTATTCTAATTTATATTCCTTGGGTGCAACCTAGCTTGCTGAATTCTATTTTCCATTTCATAGCTCAGCTCGTCTTTTCCTCTGCAGAGCCATTTTGATCATTCATTAGGGTAGCTTCTGTGGTTACTCAAGCCATCTGTTGCCCCTGTGGGTATCCGCTCCCTAAGTCCCAGCACCAGACCCCAGCTGAGGGAGCGAGGTGTCTGATAGGGCAGAAGCTCAGAGAAGGAGAGTCTGTTAAGCAGGAAGAAAATGGAGTGGAGAAAGGGCAATGAATGCACATGAAGCTAGCAGAATTTGACCTGAGAACAAAAAAAAAGGGAAAAGGGCACTCTGACATCTTTCATGTTTATGAAGGCAAACATGCCGGGAAGTGTGGTTGGTGTAGAGGCCAGAAAGTGTTTTTTTTTTTTCTCCCCCACCTTTTTTCTCTGTCTCATCTTCCCTTCCTTCTCTCCTTCCTTATTCCTTTCCTCTCCCTTCCTCCTTCCTTCCTTCCTTCCTTCCTTCTTTCCTTCTTTCCTTCTTTCCTTCCTTCCTGCCTCTATATGGAAGGAAATGATAAGAGTTAGGTTAGAGAGTTGGGTTTGGGGCCAGGTTATGGCATGTTTTATGTTGAAAATTAAATCATTTTGTCCCTCTCCCTCTCACAAATTCATGTTATAAGGTCTTAGCTGATATAATTACTTAAGATGAGGCAATATTGGAGTAGGATGGTCCCCTAATCCAGCATGACTGGGGTCCTTACACAAAGGGGAAAACTGGCACACACACGGGGAGAACACCATGTGAAAATGTAGGAGGAGATCGGGATGATGCTTCTATGCACCAAAGAACTCCAGAGATGGCCAGTAAAGCAGCAGAAGCAGGGGAGAGGCTGGGACAGATTGCCCCCTCACAGGATCAGAAGGAACCATCCAAGGCAACACCTTGATTTTGGACTTCTGGCCTCCAGAACTGAGGCAATGCATTTCTGTTTTTGAAGCCACCCAGTTCGTGGTGCTTTGTGAGAGCAGCCGAGGAAACTAATGTATTTTGAATGTGGGACGAATGATTGCTCAGTCTTAATTTTTGAGCCAAAAGGAAAGCATAGAAAACATCAGGAAAGAAACGACCTGACCAATCAACTTGGTTGTCACATGTTAAGCGGACTAAATGTGGGGGTGCAGGAGGTAAAGACAGGGAGTCCAGGGAGAAGTCCACAGCACATTTGCAAATCACAGTGACTGGCACCTAGTAAGTGATCAATGAATAATGACATCTTACGTTTATTAGTACTTAATATCTGGTACAGATATACAGTACTTAATATCACCTCACTGAACTCTTACACCTCTCCCATGAGAGAGGGAGTATTAGTATCTCCCTTTTACAAATGACCAACCTGATACTCAAAGAGAGCGAGCGGTAGAGGCAAAGACTAAATACGGATCTGTCTGCTTCCAGAGTGCAAGTTCACTATGGTATATGGCCCTGTAATAACGTTAAGTTTAATAACCAAATGAGTACGTGTGTATCTACTTTTGTTTGTATGCGTGTGCATAAGAATGACTAAGAAACAAAGCTATGAAGGGGAACTGCGGTAATATACACTCATCCCTTTAACTTCCTGAAGTGAATACTTGACAAGGAAATTAATTAGTAAAAGCAATACCAACATGTAGAAATTTCTCAGCATTTTAATAATGGGGAATGATATGCAATTTATCCTGCCGGCAGAAGACTGAATCAATAGGCGGACTGCAGCTACGGGCATGAGGAAATTTGAGATTTGAGTATTTGACCAGTCAAGTCAAATTAAAAAATTAAGCTCGCTTAACTTCCATTTTGACTGCTGGTGTTGGTGCCTTGGACTGATGTATAACGCATCATTTGGCACTCAAGCCTCTCCATTTCTTTTTTTTTTTTTTTAATTTTTTTTTCAACGTTTATTTATTTTTGGGACAGAGAGAGACAGAGTATGAACGGGGAGGGGCAGAGAGAGAGGGAGACACAGAATCGGAAGCAGGCTCCAGGCTCTGAGCCATCAGCCCAGAGCCTGACGCGGGGCTCGAACTCACGGACCACGAGATCGTGACCTGGCTGAAGTCGAACGCTTAACCGACTGCGCCACCCAGGCCCCCAAGCCTCTCCATTTCAATTCACCCTCATTTGTGTTTATAATACAAGTACAGTTGAGTTTCAGCAGACGTCTTTTCTTTTTTTACATCTTTACATAGGCCACTTTCCCTTTCTTAACTAATCCTTCACTGCCATATATTTGGAACGAGGTAAAACGACACCCTCATTTAGTTGTGTCTCTGCTTAGTTTACTTTCAATGTTTACTTGATTACTGAACATCTCTGAGGGCACATAAGAAGAAAGAAAGAAGGAGAGAAAGAGAGAGAGAAAAAGAAAAAGAAACATATCATACATCTAAAAGGCTAGTAAAAAAGTCACATGCCATGTGTCAGGATGCAACAAAAGCAATATCACAAGGTAAAATGCCTTTTCATATCCCAGGACACTTTTCAGGCTTGCCTCAGAGAGCACTCAGTCAGTGGTACAAAGGCTCGCGAGAACAATGGCGTTCTGCCCAAAGAAGAATCATTCAGCATCAGAGTCTGGCATAGATAGTCAAGTCTTGTCATATCTGGAGGGTCTCAAGTTGCTTAGTCAGGCCAGTATCAGTTTTCCACATATATGTGGGCACACATACACACGCATGCAAAACAGGGTTTTCATTTAAAGCACATAGCAAATATGTGAAGTTATAACACATAGCCGGTACCCATCTGTAACCATGGAACCGTCCATTTATCTCCCTGTTAGGAAATGACATGATGTGCAGTCTTCAGAGGAGAAAGTTCACAAAGAAAATTCATTACCAGAAGCTACCAACTAGTTTAAAAGAGCACCTCCACGTTCATGTTGTACCTGCCAATGCCTATTAGTAATGCAGGCACAAAGCGAACAATCAATCAGTATCGGTCAAATGCACGAACGTTTTCCGAATAAAGAACTTGCTTCTCCTATCACAGGAAGCTAAAGCATTATTTTTCTTTTCAGATGTTTTCTTGTAATTGCGCCAAAGATCACATCGGCTAGCTCAAAGAACAGCCCCTGCTTGCCCACAAATATTCCAAAACTCTGCTAGAATTCTAAGAAAGAAATAGATACAGTCCCCTAATTTTTGTGCAGAAAGACGAGTGGTCCTGTAGCTGTTGGATGACAGAAATTCCTAAGCAGCTTTCAAGCCCCCCAGGAAGATGCAGAATGGCAGCTGTCCCTCAGGTCCCTCAACCTGCTCCCCCGCCCCCCTTACAGCATCCCGACTGGGAACCCGGTTATCTTCATAGCCTCCGTTGTATCACACAATCTTCTCCCCAACTCTTCTGAGGGTAGCATAAAGAGGGCTTCTCTTCAGCATTCACACAAAACCCTCTCCTTTGTGGGAACAGGAGAAACTCACGGGCACTTGGGATCAGAGTCGTTCTTTTATTAAAATATACTGGGTCAGGGCTTGATAATTATGGAGGGACATATTATTCTCACCCATTCTATTTGCGGTCAGTTCTACATCCCATAAATACTGATTTTGTAAAATACAGTTTAATGAAACAGCTGACATTTTATGACTTGTACAACTTGACTGTAGCAGTTTTTAAAAATCATGTATTCAGGACTCTTTGACAGGCTATTTGAAGACCATTGAATCACTTAGTTTGGGGACGTTCTCACTCAACTTTTAGGGGACAAACTAAGATGTATACACATAACCACATTTAATATGGGCTTCGCTGTGACACTTTTTAAGTAGTTTGAAATTTGCTCTTTGAAAATATTTGACCATACATTTCCTGTTTCATTTATGACGGACTATAATTCATCAGCGAACGTGCATATTCTAAAGGAAGGAAATCGAATGTGAATATTATTTTTAAAAGAAGTGACTTTTTCTGAATACTGAATTAAACAATTAATGAATTTTGTCTAATTACAGATCATAGATATGTTATTAGATTTTCATTAAGTTATATTTTGTGGGGTGTTGTGTTTTTGTTTTTGTTTTTGTTTTTTTTTGGGGGGGGGGTCCTTTTGGTATTTGGGACCAGTAAGCTTTTTAAAATTTCAAATATTCATTAGACCTTAAGTGCATGTCCTAAGCACTCTGTATAAAATGTCTACCCTAGAAAACGGCTGTGGTTGAGACTTTGATATGCTCAATCGATGTGTGTTTTCTTGTTCAGCTAAAAACTACATTTCCCAGCATCCCATGTAGCTAAGTGGCATCATGTGACTAGGTCATGGGTAATAAGTGAAAAAAAAGTGTGCAATTTTGGGTCATGCTTTAAAATAAAGGAGCCTGACTACCTTTCTGCCTTTCTGGTGACTAAAATGCAGGCATGACAGGGGGCGCCTGGGTGGCTCAGTTGGTTAAGCATCTGACTTCAACTCAGGTCATGATCTCACAGTTTATGGGTTCAAGCCCCGCATCGGGGTCTGTGCTGACAGCTCAGAGCACGGAGCCTGTTTTGGATTCTGTGTCTCCCTGTCTCTCTCTGCCCCTCCCCTGCTCATGCTCTGTCTCTTTCTATCTCTCAAAAATAAATAAATGGTATTACTTTTTTTAATGCAAGTATGACAGGACTCGATGGAGCAGATATGGATCTTAGATCACAAGAAAGAATGTGCAAGAAGATAGATGAGCAGCATCACAAAAACATGAAGGAGTTTAGATGCAAAAAGTGATGCAGATGTCATGTCAGCCCTGGACTATTTATGCTTGGAATGTCACAGAGACAATATGATAGTGAAAGGGTCTTTTACTTTACTTAAATCAAGGTTATTTGGTTCTTTGTTACAAAACTTGAACTAGTAAGGTAGGATTTTGGAAGATGCAGGAGTGAATCAGAGCTGGCACAGCTCTTAAGAAGATGGCAGAAAAGAGATACAAATGGATAAATATACAGATATAGGAAGATATCTTAGCATAGGTAACAGGATGATGTTATGTTGCCTTTTTCCTATTAACCAAACCTGAATATGCACGCATTAACACAATACAAATGTGTTTACAACATGATCAGCCTCTGCAGACAAGACCTCTAAACACTGTTATTATGAATTATATGGCTTCACATGCATATTTGCAGTATATTTTTAGCTGGAAACTTTGTTTACTATTTTCTTACACTAAATTCTTTTTTTCTTTTCTTTTCTTCTTTTTTTTTTTTTTTTTTTTTTTTTTTAGTGAACATCAGATTTTTCTCACTGATGGAAACTTTTGGTCAACCCTTCCTATGTTCAGTTCCTCAGCCCCTTTCGGTTTTCACAGTAGAGGCAACACGGCCCTGCTTCTTAATGCATAAATGCATTTGCAAATGAGTTCCTGGAACATGCTAATGATATTTTGTTCTGGATCATTTCCAAAATGGTCACAAGCAAACAAGCTCATTTTTAAGAGAGAGAAAGAGAGAGCTAGAAGAGAGAGAGCTTAAAGGCAGGCAATTATTCAATGGCTGTTAACTAAAAACATTTGTGCATAAACGTGATTACTTAGGAAATAGCACTGGAGTCTGATTGACTGGCATTGGAAATTGAAAATGGACTCCCTTGAAGTTCAAAAGCTTTACCACAAATCACAAGATTCATTAATTACCGTACGTAGGATCTTGGGAGTTGTCTGTTTGCAAAATCTGCTGCCTTTATGTTCTTGAAGCTAAACTAGAGAGGCAGTCTCAGCAAGGAATGGAGACATAGACTTTTGTTAATTAAACCAATATGTAAACTGAAACTCTGAAAGAATGTCAAGAGTATATTATTTGTTGGTGGTTTGATTTTTCTATAGCAGTAACATATGAAAAGCATGTAACTATGATGTGTTTAACCCAAATGGATTAAAACACTAGCCTGGGATTTGGAACAATTTTTGAAAAAGATTGAGCCGTTGTATTTTCATCACTGTTTCCAAGAGATAGAAGCGATATGCATCACCTGGTCTAAGATTTTATTTTGTTTACTTTTTTGTTTTTTTTTAACTTAAGCCTCTATTTATCTTTGGTTTTGGTTTTAACCAAATGAGTCACATTTTTACTTAATAAATAACTTTGATGCTATTAAAATAATGGCTAAGCAAATAATATCCCCTCATTCAACTGAAGAAGAGATTTAAATAGTTTGCGCGAATTTCCCTCATCTCTGCTATGGACATTTCGACGTTTTTGTCGGTCTTCAGAAAGGTTGCATATCATTCACATGCTGAGACACTGACAGGAAAACGAATAAGATCATGCACACTGCAAAATATTTTTCCAGTCACAAAAATTTCAATACAAAGAATTATTTTGAGCCGGTCTAAGATGGTAAATAAATCTTTAACTATTGCATTCTATATGGAAAAGAAGCAAAAGTAAGGAAGAGAAAGAGGGAGTGAGGGAGAAAAGGAGAGAAAATGAGTGAGCAGATCTAAAGAAGGCAGGGAACTGCAGGAGTCAGAATAACCCAGAGTTTATCAGTTTATGCTGACACATTTTCTTGGCCAAGGCTGCTGACTGTAGGCGAAGTCACGTGGCCAGGAGGCTGGTGTGTGTGTCTGTTTAAGAGCCCGTGAAGCTCTTTGCCTCCAGACTAGCATGTGCACCATGTGATGCTGGGGTTGCCATGGTAAGTACATAGTGTGCAAGTGAGTTTTTTTTTTCTTTCTTTCTGATATGCTGCTCTAGCAAGGATACACCAGAATTCAAATTAATACTATAAGAAAATCATTGAACGAGGACGTTTTAAGAGGCTTTGGTTAAACATTCAGCACTTAGACTAGAGTCTGTAAGCAAATGTGTTATGCCATTTATTCGAGAGTTTATCTCAAAATGGTCAATGGATTATCAGCACACAATTGAAAAATATATTAACCGTAGTTCATTGTTTCCTCTTGTGCTATGTTGAAGCTTTTATTATAGAGGAATTTGTAGCTGCTTGATTATGTTCTATTTCGAAAGAAAATGATTCTTTTTGTGGTTCTTTGAAATGCCACAGACATTTTGCAGGCAAGAAATTCCGGGTGTGCTGAAATTTGTGAAAATCTGAAGACATCATTGTGAATGTTCCGTAAAAGTGCCCCGAGAACTGGATCGTGGGTTTGGAGACTTTGTGGTCCCTCGTGAGCACTCAGAGGTCCTCTTGAGTATCACCATGTAAAAGGCAAGAGGTCCTCTCCACAGTATCACCATGTAAAAGGCAAGCACAGCATTTGGATGATGAATTTGGAATTGCCCAGGGGACTTGCCAGATTGGCTCAAGGAGAAGCAACTGATGGGAGCACCATGTCTCATCTCTAAATCCCACTCCTAGAATTATGCATTATTTCTGACCCTCCTGATTCTCTCTCTGTCTCTCTTAGTTTTCAGAACTGTTCTTTGAAGTCAGACATACCTGAGCTCTACCCCTATTATGCCACTCATCTTGTGATCTTGGCAAACTTCCTAGTCTCTAAGACTCAGCCTCTCCATCTGTAAAATGGAACAAATGATAAGCTCCAACTAATGGGAATATCATCTGGATTAAACAGACATAGCATGTTAAAAATACAGAGCATCTGGTCGGAGATAAGCACTAAAGCAATGTCAGCTGCTATCGTCATGCCTTTATAATTATGCACACCTTTATTACTTACATTAAGCACATCTTGAAAACTAGCTATCCTAGAATTTCAAAAATTCTCTCATAGTTCTATTGAAATTTTGTTTTGCATCTGGATCAATAATCCAGCTAGAGAACTCCACAGAAAGTACAGTTCTTCTTCTTCTTCTTCTTCTTCTCCTTCCCCTCTTCCTCCTCCCCCTCTTCCTCCCCCCTCCTCCTTGTCCTTGTCCTTGTCCTTCTCTTTCTTCTTCTTCTTCTCCTTCTTCTTCTTCTTCTTCGAGTATAGTTCTAATTTCTTGATGCTTTCAACTCACATGTTTG
This sequence comes from Leopardus geoffroyi, assembly GCF_018350155.1. NCBI lineage: Eukaryota > Metazoa > Chordata > Mammalia > Carnivora > Felidae > Leopardus > Leopardus geoffroyi. The sequence continues at coordinate 208,976,673 of NC_059328.1, read as the reverse complement.
GGAAGTGTAGAATACCAGTGAAATTCCCTTTAGAAGAATTGGCCTGGATGGTGACAATTAGGTCAACAAAACCAATGGACAGAATAGTAGGATTTGGAAAACTGGCCCACAAGCTAAATCTGGCACTCTATCTATTTCTGTAAATAAAGTTTTACTGGAACACTATAATGCTCATGGTTTAAGTACTATCAAGGTACTTTTATGCTACAATAGCAAAGTTGACTAGTTGCCACAGTGGGTTTATGGTCCACAAAACCTAAAATAACCACTATCTAAAAATGTTTGCTGACTCATAGACTAAAGGGTACCTGAGGGAAAGTACAGGTAGAGAGAGGAGGATCTTAAGAAACACAGCTGCCAGGGCGCCTGGGTGGCTCGGTTGGTTAAGTGTCCAAGTCCTGTTTTTGGCTCAGGTCATGATCTCATGGTTCATGAGTTCAAGTCCTGCATTGGGCTCTGCACTGACAGCATGGAGCCTGCTTGGGATTCTCTCTCTCTGACTCTCTCTCTTCCCCTCCTCCCCCCTCATGCTCGCTCTCTCTCTCTCTCTCTCTCTCTCTCTCTCAAAATAAATAAATACACTTAAAAACAAAAAGAAACACAGTTGCCAAATTATATTCAGAACTCCAATATATTGCTTTTCTGAGCTCTATCCTGATACCTATACTGAGAAGAAACTCAATCTAACAGGGAAGAGAGAAGAAGGGGCAACTATGGCTGGGACAAAAGTGATGATTTGAAACTATGCATTGTTATGAACTTTGCTTTTTGTCACTTCCCAAGGAAGAAGGATGCTACATCCCAGTCCAGGGACCTGACCTTTTGTGCAGAATTCAGGTGCTGCACAAAGGTTGAAGAAGGAAAAATCAACCTCTCTTGTTTCTCCACAAGATGCTCCAAAGCCAGAGAGTTAGTTGATCTAAGCAATTAAGAGTTTAAAGTCAGAGAAGGGAGTGGAGAGAGGAAAGCCTGAGTTGTACAGTATGGGGCCAATTAGGAGTTTATAGGTGAGAAGGAGAGTCATTGGTTTCCTGAACGAAAAAACCCCTTGGCTATTCTTTTAGACACTCCAGCAAAGGTCCAGATTAAAGGTTAGACTCTACTTTTTAAAAATTTTTTTAAATCTATTTTGAAAGAGAAAGAGTGAGAGCAGGAAGAAGGGCAGAAAGAGAGGGAGAAAGAAAAATCCCAAATTGTCAGCAAAGAACCCAGTGTGGGCCTCAAACTCATGAACCCTGAGATCATGACCTGAGCTGAAATGAAGAGGTGGATGCTCCACTGACTGAGCCACTCAGGTGCCCCGCAAGTTGTTAGACTCTTATTTGTTGTAATGCCATTCTGTGCCAGGGTATGGCCATTATTTGGCTCAGTTTTAGCTTTACATATGGAAATCATCATAGAGGATGCATTAAATGTTAGAATAGAATTAGAGAGAGGGCTTTAGAGCAAGTAAGAGTGAACAACCAATGTCACAACCAATGTGAAGACCGGAGAAGGTTTCAAAGAGATGAAACTTGAGATTAGTCTTGAAACAACATAGGGACCCACCCAAGACATAGGGTCATGAATGGTGTGAAATACACAAGTGTGAGCAGAGGCAGAACTTGAGGCGGAAACACTCATCCTTCTCCAATTGTAGAGTAGTGGCCCCTCTAAGAATATTGACATTCCCTTTAACCCTCACTACAGTCTGGCAAAGTGGGCATTATGATTATGAATTTCATGGATGAGGAAACTAAGAACTTTCAGGATAAATAAATTTGACTAACATTACACAGTTTGATGGAGTGCCATTATTGGTATCTCACTTAATATTGTATAAGAAATAATCGCTTTGTTGCCAGTTTCCTAGATGTTAATTACTGAATGATGAATATCTGGGCAACACTAAAAATTTAGTCTGTCCTTAGCACTCATTCTCCTTTTTTTGGAGTTTGGTGAAAAGAATCTTAGGGACGAGAGGCAATTTTTTTTCCCTTCAAAGATCTCTAGCAGGTTTTTGGGCGCCTGGGTGGCTCAGTCAGTTGAGCGTCCGACTTCGGCTTAGGTCATGATCTCGTGGTCTGTGAGTTCAAGCCCCGCGTCGGGCTCTGTGCTGACAGCTCAGAGCCTGGACCCTGCTTCGGATTCTGTGTCTCCCTCTCTCTCTGCCTCTCCCCCGCTCGCACTCTGCCTGGCTGTCTCTTTCTCTCACAAATAAACATTAAAAAAAAATTAAAAAAAGATCTCTAGAAGGTTTTTAAGCTTTTTAATCCCAAGATTCCACGTTTTATCGCCCAACTGTTTTTTATGTACAATAAGAATCTAAACTAAATGAGACAATTTAGGTCAGTTATAACAGGAAACTAGTCTTGCTTCTCTTTTAAATTCAGCAACAATTCACTATATGACTTCGGGAAACCCACTTTCCTACTGGATGACATTACATATTAATTTAAATCTGAGAAAAACTGTAAAATAGGGGTTTAATAGCAGTCTATTGCCCTATTCAATTCACGTCTCTTTGCCACTCGGGTATCCCCTTGAAAGGGGGATCACTAACCTTTTATTGGGAATGGATATAATAAATCATTCAAAGTAAGGCAAAGTTAACTACTGGTCATATGATTATACTAATATGTTGTCTCTTCATTTGCCTTATAAAAAGTGACCCAACATGGAAGCCAAAAGAATAATTTTATAATTTTGAGATTTATGGTATTGCTTATATCAAAGGAGATATTTTCACAGGGTAAGGTTTAAATTAGCATCCCTTCCTGGAGCACCTGGGTTGCTCAGTTGGTTAATCGTCCAAGTCTTGGTTTCAGCTCAGGTCATGATATCATAGTTCGTGAGTTCAAGCCCCATGTCAGGTTCCCTGCTGCCAGTGCAGAGCCTGCTTGGGATTCTCTCTCTCCCTCTCTCTCTGACCCTTCCCCACTCACCTCTCTCTCTCTCTCTCTCTCTCAATAAATAAATAAGTAAAAACTTTAAAAAATTAGCATCCTCTCAAATTACATTATACTATTAACTTTCTAGTAATTCATGAGTGGGGTTTCATAATATCAATTGATCATTCAATAAATCATTCAAATATACCTACTGAACAACTACAGTTCTAGGTTCTAAGAATGCAGTAATGAGCCAGGCCAAGCCCCTGCCCTTGTGTTGTGTATAATTTCGTGCATAAAAGTTAACACTTACTTAGTGCTTCCTGTGATTTCTCTTTTAAGCCCTCCACATGGCTGATGTCACTGAGCTTTTTTTAGTAACATCCTAAGCTATAGGTACTATTCTTATCACCACCCCTCTATCCTGGAGACACTTACAGCCCATAAAGTTCCAGTAATTTGTCCACAATCACACAGCCAGAAGAAGTTAGGGACAAGGCGTCCCTTCCAGATGTCCTGGAAGGAAGTCTGATACTGTGGATTATACTGTTAACTGCTACATTGTACTATGGGTTCAGATGAAAATACTAAATAAGTAGAAACAAGAAAAAAAAAAAACCTCCAAGAGGTAAGTATAATACGAAACTAATTTTCCAGAGGACATTAGAATTTTCTTTTGATTTCAGATATCAAGAATTTTTTCTTGACAAACTACCTCTCTTTTTATTTGTCTCTGTATTTCCCACTGTAATGAATATAAACTCGAGTTTATACTTCAATATTCTTCTGTCTCTCACACACACACATGTGTGCATACACACACATGCATGCACACACAAATAATTCCACTTTCTCCTGATTTAGTCATCAAAATGAAAATTAGACATTAGTATAACATGTATATTGAATTAGTCCAATTTTATTACCAAAAAGTTGCCTATGAAACATTCTTCATTAAAGCGTCTGCTAAAATCTATTATAATGCAATTCCTATTGTTAGTATAAAATCTAAAGAAATCTCTAAAACCCAAAAATTTAGTTCTGCTTGGATTATTCTCTAAACAACAGGTAGTTTCCATCCCACAACAGGGCAGAAGATGCAATTCTTTTTTTTTTCTTTAATTATTTTTTAAATATAATTTATAGTCAAGTTGGCTAACATACAGTGTATACAGTGTGCTCTTGGTTTTGAGGGACAGATTCTCGTGATCCATCATTTACATACAACACCCAGTGCTCATCCCAACAAGTGCCCTCCTCATTGCCCATCACCCATTTCCCTCTCTCCCCCACTCCCCTATCAATGTGAATTCTTAAATGTGTTGGAAAGAACTCTGTTTAAAAGTCCCTTTTCAAACAGAAACTTGACAATAGAACCCCTCTTCGATTTTCCCCGTCGCGTTAAGTTTGCCATCCCAACTGTGTGTCAAGATTTTAATTGCAGCATGAAATTAACCAGTTATAAAATACTGTTCTTGTGCCCTTGCCTTCTAAAGCAGAAGGCACTAAATAATTTGCTTAATGGCCTCTAACATGAGACCTCAATTTAATAACCAAAGTGCCCTTACTTGTTGGATAAATTCCTGATGAGAAATGCTCTGTGTATAATCCATCAAAACATCAGTGGATGAAGTGCACACACACACACACACACACACACACACACACACATATTCACAGATAAAAAAAAACCACCCAAATTGGAGTCAAAGTTCTGATGTGCCAAATTGACTAGTTTGAAATACACCGTCTGGTAGACATGAGTTAGGACGAACGCACCATGTTCCCTGATCCTGTAGCTGAGTTCTGGTGGCTTCATTGACTCCATAGCAAGAAGGACATGGCCACTCCATTGACATCAACTTGCCAGGCACCTGATATGTTTCTGTCTCTTTTTTTTTTTTAAGTTTATTTATTTATTTTGAGAGAGAGAGAGAGAGAAAGAGAGACAGAAACAGAGAGAGAGAGAGAGAGAGAGAGAGAGAGAGAGAAGAGTGCACAATCAGGGGAGGGACTGAGAAAGAGAATCCCAAGCAAGCTCCACACCATCAGCACAGAGCCCTGTGTGGGGCTGAAACCCATGAACCATGAGATCATGACCTCAGCCAAAACCAAGAGCCCAAAGCTTTAACCAACTGAGCCACCCAGGTGCCTCCTGTTTTTGTCTCCTTTTTATGAAAACTTTCTCCCTTAATAATAACCTGATACTTAGGGGGCGCCTGGGTGGCTCAGTCTGTTAAGCCTCTGACTTCAGCTCAGGTGGTGATCTCACAGTTTGTGAGTTCAAGCCCCACCTCAGGCTCTCTGCTGTCAGCACAGAGCCCACTTCAAACACTCTGTTCCCCTCTATTTCTGCCCCTGTCTCCCCCGCTCATGCACTCTCTCTCTCTCAAAAATAAACATTAAAAAATCAAAAACAAACCAACACCCTGATTTCTATTGTTGAAGTTGCCATGCCAAAAGTTTGGTTTTATAAAAGCGATGTTATTGTAGTAATTAAGTGCCAGTTCAAACATGCAACTTTTAGTGTGATAGATATAGCTTTAAATTATTTTTGGTTTACTTTATTAAAAACTGCAAGGATTCTTTTAATGATTACTTCTAACAACCATTTTTGCAAACATAGAAATTCAGAGACTAGAGAAGAAGGAAACAAAGTCTGGCATTTTAATGACCTGGCTAAAATTTCCTTAACCACTACTCTCTTCTTTCATTTTAATCCTTACTTTATGTCTAATTTACTTCCATTTAATGCTTTGGTTTTAAGAAGACCATGTCCTGGCCACATCTAAATATATGCAATATAAATATCATAATTGCATTGCTGATCAATGCAATTATTTATATTTACCTGTCTATAAAAGTCAAACCTAAGGGCTCTAGAATTCCCTCAGATTGTATGGGCACCTGGGGGGGCAGTCAGTTAAGTTTCTGGCTCCAGCTTATAACCTTGCGGTTTGTGAGTTCAAGCCCCGCGTCGGGCTCTGTGCTGACGGCCCGGAGCCGCTTTGGACTCTGTGTCTCCCTCTCTCTCTGCCCCTCCCCAACTAACCCTCTGCCTCTCTCTCAAAAAATAAATAAACATTAATTTTTTTTTTCAAATTAGCATTCCCTCAAATTATAATTTCCTCTTTTTTGCCTGATTTTATATTTGTTTTATGTTTTAAGTAAAATAAGAGGATAGCATCACTCTAGTTCTCAAAGGTCATTGTTCAAAAATTAAAAAAAAAAAAAAACTTCTCCACTAATTTATAAACCGTGTACAACAGAACATAGATACTGCCTACAGTATATATAAGTGTGGTTATTTGCTTT